>NC_139040.1:110956174-111377010 GCF_964662115.1 Mustela nivalis | reverse complement strand
CTCTTTCTCTGTCAAACAAATAAATAAAATCTTAAAATAAATCTAAAAATAAAAAAAAGAAAAGGTCTCAAGGAAAAAAGAACTTCCCGTAGGTAACTGCCCCTAAAATGGAAAAGAAATTGTCCCTAGAGGAAGAAAAATATCACCCAGAGCCTACAGTTATTTCTGTAGTATTTCATAGAAAAAAATCTATCAAGCCATAAAAGTAACCACACATACAAAGGTAACAAATGGAAAGGATTAACATCAGGCCTTTAATCTGTTTTCTCCTTTTACTGGGGATGCCTGGAAGAGAAAGGAGTAAGACTTGGCTCTACCCATGCAATTTAGAGTGATAGTGAGATACCACTGTGTACTCACCAGAAGGGCTACAGCTACAAATACTGACCGCAGCAAGCACTTACTATGATGCAGAGTGCCTGAGACATTCACACTGTTGATAGGGTACAAAGTGATATGATGTGTTGAAAAATATTTGTCACATTGTAAAATAATTTTTTAAATAACTTTTTTTTTTAAATAACTTTTAAAGAGACCCTAATCACATGATCCAGCAATCCTTCTGTGAAGTTTATCCAAAGTGAAAGTAAATCCAAGTTTCACTTGGATTTGTTGTATAAAGACCTGTACAAGAATGTACACAGCATGCACAAATCGGGGCAGCATCAGCAGGAAGGGAATATGAATGTGCCACCAGAAAACGTGGGAAGGTGGGTCACGTGGATATTTATGTCATCTTGATTATACTGCATGCTTCACAAATATGTACATATTTTATAATGTATACTGCTTATTTTAAAGTTGTGCAGTTTATTTTAGATTATACTTCCATAAAGCTATTAAAATAAGGGATGCACCAAAATACGTGTCTAAAGGAAAATGTATAGCATTAACTGCACAAATGGAAAGGGCAAAAACTTATAACCTGATAATCTACCTCAAAAAAATTTTAAAAGTATAATTTTCTACTAATAACTAAAAAATATGAAACAAGATTAAGAACAATTAATGGATTTTGAATAAGTGCAAAGAGAAGACTGACAAATCCAGAAGTTTTGTTTTTTTTTTTAATAGAATAAAATAACTAACTTGATTGTGGTAATCATTTCACAATGTTCACATATATCAAATCGTGACATTGTACACCTTAAATTACAGAGACTTGGGGCACCTGGGTGGCTCAGTGGGATAAGCCTCTGCCTTCAGCTCAGGTCATGATCTCAGGGTCCTGGGATCCAGCCCCCAACATCGGGCTCTCTGCTCAGCAGGGAGCCTGCTTCACCCCCATCTTCTCTGCCTGCCTCTCTGCCTACTTGTGATCTCTCTATCTCTGTCAAATAAATAAATAAAGTCTTTAAAAAAAAAAAGAAAATAATTACAGAGACTTGGGTCAATTACATCTAAAAAATATAGAATAAAAATTAAAAACTCCTTGCAAGATTTATCAAGAAAATTAGAGACACATATTATCAATAAAATAAATGTAGAAGGGATCATCACTACAGATCCTGGAGACAAATACATGATATTATTTTTAAAAGCGTACTAAAATTTAAAATGAGGGATGCCTGGGTGGCTCAGTTGGTTAAGCAGCTGCCTTCGGCTCAGGTCATGATCCCAGCGTCCTGGGATCGAGTCCCACATCGGGCTACTTGCTCCGCAGGGAGCCTGCTTCTCCCTCTGACTCTGCCTTCCACTCTGTCTGCCTGTGCTCGCTCTCACTCTCTCTCTCTCTCTTACAAATAAATAAATAAAATCTTTAAAAAAATAAAAATAAAAATAAAAATAAATAAAATTTAAAATGATATAAAAGGCTGAAATCTTTTTTAATCTTAAGAAATCTCAGCAGTCCTATAATTATTAAATAAATTCTCTATAATGAAAATCCTTCTTACAAATGAACACCATGGCCTAGTGTCTGGATTCCTGATTTTTATATATAATAAGAAAGAAGTAACAACAATCATGTATAAACTATCACAAAATGTAAAAACACTCCCCCAAATGTTCTAGGAGACCCTTATAAACTTTATACCAAGTTGATGAAGAAAACGTAAGGTTTATGTCTCATGTCACCAAATGCAGAAAACAACTTGTTTGACAAATGGAATGAAGAATGTAACAACTATAAAACACAATGTACAAGTTGAGGTTCATTCAAGAATGAAATCTTGTGGGTTTAACATTTTGAAATCAAACCACTTTAAAAAAACAAAGGAAGGAAATCATGCACTATTGCAATAGACATAGAGAAACCATAATTTACCACCCACTTAAAACGAAAAACAAACAAAAAAACAAAAACAAACAAACAAAAACATCCCAAAACGGAAAACCGAGAACAATGCAGCAAACATCATACTTAGTGATGAAATACTGAAAAACTGGACTCCTGAGATCAGAAAAAACAGAAGGATTTCTTCTACTGTCATTAGTTCTATTAACCTTTTACGGTGGTTCCTCGCCAGAGAAAAACAAGAAAATATTCAAAAGATCAACTAAATTAGAAAGGAAGAAATGAAACTGCCATTTTTCACAGATTATGTGTTTATGTTTCCAGACTATCTAAAAATAACTTGTAGGCAATATATTGAAACCAATAAGCTAAAAGATTTATTACCAAGATTGATGAATACCATATAATGAAACATAAATGCATTACTGAGAAACACAATCCTTAATAAACTTTTCAGGTTTGTCATTAGAAATGGCACTAAAACTCCACAGGACAAGGTTTTATTTTTGAGGTTTATTCTATAAGCTGATCATATAAACTTTGAGAGTCACTATAGCCCTAATCGTTGTTATTATTTTCTCTGATAGCACCGTAACAGAAGCCACCGAACATAAGACAGACTTTATAACACACTTGACAATTAATGCCAGTATCACTCTTTTCTAGTTCTCTTGTTTTTAAGCATAACTTATTCTATTGTGCGCTAACTCAAAAATGGGGAAAAAGCAAAACACAAGCCATCTTGTTTCTATTTCTTTGATTTATCATTTATTAGTTATACATATGGGTGCTCAGTGAAAAATCTTCAAAAATGTAGACATACATTCCCTTTCAGAGGTAACCAGGATTAGCAACAAAGTGTATATATTAGCAGATAAACACTTAAATATGTATTCACATAATGTATTTATAAATTTTCACATATCTGAAAGTAACTTATAATTTGCATTCTTTGTTTAGCAACTGATCTCAAAATTTTCTTCCACAAATATATATAATTCTTCATGATCCGTTGCAAGAGCTGCACAGTATTCTTGGTACAAACAAAGCATGATTTATTCAGAAACAGTGGTTTTGCCTCTTTTGTAACCACCCTTTCACACACATGTATGAGTCAGTGTGTCAGATGCAGTACTAGAAGGCAAATCACTGTGGAGTGTAAAGTGTAGGTAAATTTTAAAACTGGTAAAAAGAAAAAAAAAGAGGCCAAGTTACTCCCAAGAAGACACGGTAATTTTATACCCCTCCAATAAGCCAATTATCAAGATGAAGTGCCTTCACATAAATTTAACTTGCTCTAAGTATTAAGCATATTTAGTAGAGTAACTGCCCACTTATGTTTATGTTTATACCAAACCTAGATGCAATTGCTAGGTTATTTGTCAACCAATTATTATATAATTACTTGAATACCAAAAATACTATTTATTAAACTTAAATCTTCTCATTTTTAAAATTTTCTATATATTGCTTGTTAGTGACTAGTTCTGATTTTTACTATATTTATGTAAATCACTCCTTTAAAAAGATTTTATTTATTTATTTATTTATTTATTTATTTATTTATGTATTTATTTGTGAGAGAGAAAGCAGCGGGGAGCAGCAGAAGGAGAGAGAGAAGCAGACTCTCCACTGAGCAGAGCCTGAAGTTGGGCTTGACCCCAAGACCCTGGGATGATGATCTGAGCCGAAGGCAGATGTTTAACCTGCTAAGCCACTCAAGCACCCCTATAAATCACTTCTAATATAGATTTTGTTTTGCCAAAGCAGGATGGTATTATATGTTATGTAATATTGTAGATACAAAATGTTTTTCAATTGGCAATAGAATCATTTTATTGAGGCTTTGGCTGTTACTCAACTTCTCATCCAAGTCCCAAGTAATATCAGATTAGCAATAACAGTAATAAAACATTTTAATATTTTTGGGAGGAATGTGCTTTATTTTAATTTGTGTTTGTGTGCGGATATCTTTATGAATTAAATATAAAATTTATTTATGGCTTTTGTTATTTTTTACACAAGCTATATTTTTTGCTACTGCTTTGCTGTATTTCTAGGGTCAGTTAAATGAATTACCCTTTTATTTACACAAATGGAGTAATTTGGATTGACATAAAAGCTACAAAAGTTTTTCAAGATTTTTATTAGTAAACACTGTATTTGATATCTATAGCAAATATAAATAATATTAATGAGGTGAACAAATGTATGCACATTAAAACCTTCTGAGAAATAAATACACATTACTAATCCATGAAAAATGACTTGAACGACGGCCACCTTCTCAAAAGGATTCAAAGAGAACTAGAAAAATTGAGCAGACTCTTCAATGCTCAAGGAAAAGATGTAATTTTAAGCCCCCAACTATGAAAGCAGTATTCCAAGCCACAGGTCTTTTGGTTCAGGGACCTAAGTACACCATATTTGACCAATAAGTGTCTTATACTGACTAGAGGAGAACACCTAAGAAGCCTGGCTACCAGGTTTTTTTTTTTTTTTAATAGGAAAAATCCAGGCAATCCTATCAGAAACTACACAGTGCAGTAGAAACAGAATACATAATTAGTCCAGCCTTGTCATCAGACAACAAAACAGTAACAACAAGCCAGTTGGGGGAATCAGTCTCTAGATTTCCTCCATTATATTATCTAACACAACCAGTTTTTAACAACAAAAACTCTGAGATGTGCAAAGATAATGTGTTATTACAAAACCTGCAATATAAGAAATCCTAAAGGAAGTTCTTCAGCAGGACAGAAGTGATACCAGACAGCAATTAAAATCATATGGAAGGGTGCCTGGGTGGCTTAGTTGTTAAGTGTCTACCTTAGACTCAGGTCATGATCCCAGGGTCCTGAGATTGAGCCCCACCCACATCGGGCTCCCTGTTCAGTGGGAAGCCTGCTTCTCCCTCTCCCACTTCCCTTGCTTGTGTTCCCTCTCTGGCTCTCTTTCTCTGTCAAATAAATAAATAAAATCTTTTTAAAAAGTAAAATAAAATCCATATGGAAGAAAGAAAGATCTCTAGTAAAATAATTATATAGGTAATGATAATATCAAATATAATTAAATATTGATGTTCCTTTCATAGGATAACTGATTTAAAGGACAATTTCACAAAACAGTATCTGTAAAATTATAATTTTATAATTATGAAATTATATTGTGGTCATATAACATATTCAAATGTAATATATTTGACAACAGGAACACAGAAGAGGGAGTTGTAAATGAATCTATATTGGAGCAAAGAAGTAAAACCATATGGTACCACCAATTCACAGGAAGAGATGAGCAGATTCAGAAACAGTACATAAAAATTTAATATAAAAAAATCTATAAACACAATTTATTCTCCTTTCCTCTAGCTTCTTCAACAGACATCAAACTATATAAAACAATTATTACACTATATAACAATGAAATGATGGGTATATAACATGTTTCTACATAATATATATAACAATAATAGAAAAATGTGGGACCAAATAGGAACTAATGTTCTGTATTTTACTGGAATTAATTCAATGTAAATCTGAAGTATATTCTAATAAATTAAGATTTATATTTTAAGCCATAGAGAAACCACTAAGGTAATAACACAAAAATATAACACTAGTCCATAGAACAAAACTCAATAGTTTCAAAAGGACTAAAACAAAACAAAGTATGTTTTCTGACACAATGGACTGAAATTAAATGATTATGTTTATTGCCTTGATTGTGGTACTGGTCTTACAGGTATATGCATATGTTCAAACCCATCAAATTGTATACATTAAATATGTGCAGTGTTTTGGTTATCAATTACACCTCAAGAAAGCTGTTAAAGCAAACCAGCTGAAAGAAATCTGGAGAATTTAAAAATAAGGGGAAATTAAGCCACTGTAGACCTCATAAACAACATGTCAAAGAACTCAAATAGGAAATCAGAAAATGAAAGTCCATTTTTTAAGCAAAAATGTTAAATACCATTCTGTATGTAAAATATATGACTTGCAAAATTCACTGAAATGTAAGCTCAAGAGTCATGTATTTAAAGGGACATAAAATTTACTTCATTTAATTAAAGGAAAAATTACAATAATCACCAATAACCACTTTTAATAAAACTATAAATAAAATGTGAGACAAAAAAGACCACAAAGTTAAGGGTGACAAGAGACATTTTCTTGTTGTGAGATTGCATGTACATAATTTGGTATTTTGCTAATTCTAAGTAGACCAAGTTAAGTGAAGGTTTTATACGCCAGCCTGTAGAGGGACTGGTAAACATAACACAGTAACATTTTAGACTACTGTAGCTTAAAAAATTGTTACAAATTTGCCTTTTATAATATAATCCATGTTTGTTTGTGTTTCACTGGGCTCTGCCTACTAAAATTATGGATCCTCTACTACATAATTAATATATGGTACCTGTTGGGAACTAGGGAAGCATTTAGGCAATCAACGACAAAATTTAACTGGAGTACACTTTTTTTTTCTAACTGGAGTACATTAACCAAATAAGGACAAAAGACATCTGCTCTTTGGGAAATCATTTGTCTTAAGAGAAATTTTTAAAAATCTTATTGATATAAAGATTGAATTAATAAGGTCTAGGAGGAAAAACAAACAAAAACTTATTCTAAAAAAAATATATATATATATATATATATCTGCTTTCAGTAACAACTAAGAAACTCTAACAGCCCAACTATTCTGTTAGAAAAACCAAAAAACAAAAAAATAGGAAAGTTGGAAGATATTAAAGATATTTGAAGGCACCACAAACCCAAGGAGGCAAGCATTTTAAAGAAACCCAAGTAATGAGGCTCAAATGTGGTACCTCTCTTCCCCTCAAATACATGCTTTTCTAAAGGAGGTGATCAAGAATACCAGATGCTAAGCATAAAGTCAGAGTTGAGATAAAGCAGCTAAGTAGGGCTTATCGCCATCTCACCAACTCAGGGAACAGGCTGGAACTGAAGGTGCACCAAGGAGAAAGTCTCTGAAGGACAACCCCGGGGTCCATTTGGCATCTCTGGGAAGCCATACCCTAAATATCCAAATGAACCCAATATAGAAAACCTCTCACAAAACCTGAAGTCCAGCTTCAAAAGTATGAATTCCCTCATTGCCATGACATAAGCTACCCACATACTTGATGCCCCTCAGAAGCAAAAACCAATGCTCACTAGAGCAAGGAAAATCAATTCAGAACCTCCAGTTACTTTAGCAGTATTTCAAACAGAAAATCCAGCACTCAATAAAGAAGAGCTATCATGCAAAAGCACAAATGGGAAGGAAATTACCATCAGTCTTTTGATCCATTTTCTCCATTTATGGAGAATGATGCCTTTTGCATACCCATACACTGTGGAGCTACGGTGAGATACCACCGCACATCGATTAGAAGGGCTATGATTACAAGCACTGACCATAACAAGAGCTGGCAGGAATGTAAAGCAACTATGACCCTCACACTGTGGTCAAAATGTAAATGCACAAACAGGTTGCACAATATTTTGACATATTCTAAAACAACCTTAAAATACTCCTCTCATATGATCTGGTCATTCCATTCCTGTAAAAGAATGTCTACTGCATGGAAAGTGCAGAGTGCTCAGGGAAGATTTGGAGGGGGCTGTCCCAATGTGCACAAATAAATCTAGAGAGAAGAATGAATATAAGCTCACTATCTTGATTGTGGTAATGGTTTCACAAACATATCAAAATATGCAGTGTTTACTTTTAAATTGTGCAGTTTATTTTACATTAAGCCTCAAGTGAATTGTTCAAAATCGTGGAGGATGCATCAAAATATAGGACTTAAAAAATGTTCAGAGCACTAGTGCAAAAGATAAATTCCTGAAACTTAAAGACTTGAAAATGCACTTTATAAAATTAGAGAACAAAGCAGGAATTTAAACTAAAGTTCTCAACCTGAAAAATTAATATCAATTATGAAATAAATGAACAAATGACAAATCCCAAATCAAGTGAACAAAAAGATGTGTTATCAATAGCAGGATTGTAGAAGGGATCATCTTTGGGATCCTAAAGACACATGCATTATGTTATAAGGAAATATATGTCAACAAATTTGAAATGCATAAAATAATGAAATTTTCAAAATAACAAAATAGGAAATCTCAAGGATTCTATATGTATTTAATAAATTCCATCTGTGTAGAAAACTTTCCTACAAATGAATTCCATGTCTTGATGTCTCAATTCCTGATGTTTCCCTTATACTTGAGAAATCAACAACCAGTCTTGAACAACCTCTTGCATAAGAGAGAAATTATAAAAACTCTAGCCAAAATGTTTTATAAGATCCCTATAAACTTGACACCAAACCAAAAGGATCATCATATAAAAAAAAAATAAAAGTTCTATGCCTCACGAGAATCATTAAAAAAATAAGTTAAAACCTTATGTTTGAAAAACAGAATCCAAAGAGAATTCAAATACAGTACACAAGGAAAAAATTGGGTTTAATATAAGAATGGATTCTTGGTTTAACATTTTCAAATCAAACAACCTTGACAAATAAAAGAGCAAAACTGTGTCATTACATCAGAAGATACAGAAAAACTATTTGATATAATTAACCACCTACTAATGATGTTTAAAACAGCTTAGAAAACTGCAGCACATATAATTAGTGGCAAAATATTGAAAAACTCCTTGAGATAAAAATGAACACAAGGATGTCTATTATCACCATTTCTCTTCACCAATTTAGGGAAAGTTTAGTCAGGGCAATAACACACACAAAAAAGAAGAAGAAAAGGCATCAAGTTTAGAAACAACAAAATGAGCTTGCTCTTATTCACAGATCACATAATTATGTTTCCAAACTACCTAAAAGAAACCTGCAGGTCATGCAGTAGAATTAATAAGTTAATTTACCAAGATCATGGATACCAAAGAGTTAAACATGAACACAGTTTTCTGAGAACAGCAATTAATGGACTTTTCATATACTTAATAAGAAATGGCAAAAAAACCAAAAAACAAAAAAACCCTCCACAGGATAAGGACAAACGTTTTTTTAAAAGATTTTATTTATCTGACATAGAAAGAAACAGAGCACACACAAGCAGGGGGAGCAGAAGGCAGAGGGAAATGCAGGTTCCCCACTGAGCAGGGAGACAGATGCGGGGTTCAATCGCAGGACCCTAGGAACATGACCTGAACGGAAAGCAGACACTTAACTGAGCACCCCAAGGATAAATTTTTGAAGTTTTTTCTATTTACTTTTTTAGAAAAAATTTCAGTCATTATAACTCGGAATACTGTTGTCATTTATTTTCTGATATCATTGTATTAAAGACCCCAAAATACAAGATAAATTTTACTATACACTTGACATTTAATCCAAGAGAAACGATAAAAAGATACTGTTTGTGACAAATTTACCCATGGTCCCTAGTTCAGGGATCTCATTGACTAGAGATAAGTTTCTTCAAATTGGACCATAATTAAACTATTTTCTCCACAAAATCCTTTATATTTTTATTTCTCTTGTTTCTAACATGTTTTCTGCATGACTTCTTACCTATTCTATACTAACATAAAGGAAAAAAATGCAAAGAGCAGACATTAAAAAAATAATCACTAGTGACATATCACCATGTGAATTTTTAAAATTTTCTTACTGGTAAAATTCAGTTTACACTAAGTGCAAACAAAAAAATGCAAATGCATATTTTCCTCTCAGAATTAATAATGATCATCAATTAAGTATATAAAACAGATATTCACATATATATGTATTTACATAAAGAACATATTTGTATATACTTGCACATATGAAATTATAATTTGCTTTCTTTTGTGTTAGCAATAGGCCATGGAGTTCTGCAATAAATAAGACCTACCTGATCTTTTGTAAAGTTTCATAATATCCAAGGAATGAGCACAACATAATTTATTTAAAAATAGTTCCTTTCCCAATTTTGTAAATATATGTTTATACTCAATTGTGAGTAGCTATGTTGGATACAGTCTTCAAAGCAAATATTTTTAAATATCAAAATATTTTAATATCAAAACATTTTAAATATCAAATATTTTAAATATCAAAAAAAAGAAGTTGCTAAAAATGCTAGACGAATCTTCAAAATCCTGATACCATTTCATAATGCCTTGACAATCTGCCATTAAGATAAAGATAATCTTCTTATCTATTTAATTTGCACTAATTATTAAGCATATTTGATGACAATGCATACTTATGTCTGTGTAAACTTTTTGTTGTATTTTGCTATTCTTTTTGTTAGTTTATCATTTTATAATCCTTTGAAATAACAAAAATTTTATATATTAAAGTTATATATATTTATACATGAACTGTCATTGCTTTCCCTTATGTTCTATATATTGCCTTTACTGAATTAGTATTACTATATTAATAGTGCTACATGTACTGTATTTACATGGATAGTTTAGAAATAGGATATGATTTGCCAAAACAAGTATTTTGCTGTCAGTAATACAAGTGTTACTCTATTACTCTTTATAAAGGATTTTAATTTCTTCTATTTTCTCATGCATGTCAACATTAGCCACAGATGAGCAATTATAAAAACAATTTTGATACTTTATTTAGAATGTGCTTATTTTATTTTGTGTATGATTTATAGATTGATACATATTCAGTAAGAAATACAAATTAAGTTTTTTTTTTCCTTTGGGAGATTTTCCCTTGTTTTGCTACATTTTGTTGCCATTGTCAATCAAATTTTTATTTTTATTTAGAAAAGCAAAGTAATTTGGATTGACCATGTATGTATAGAAATTCTGGAATATTTTGTTATTAAATTATATACTAGAATAGCATCTATCCAAAGAGTATCACTGAAGTAAACAATTAAAAACATTTGAGAAATAAAGATACATTACCTGTCCCACAAAGATGACTTAAAAGATGGCTGCCTTCTTAGTAGGATCCATCGAGAACAGGAGAAAAGCAAGAATCTTTCTAATGCTGAAAGATAAATTAAGACTGTTAACCCAGAATTCTATAACTATCAAAATTACCTTTCCAAACTAAGAGTTAAATATAAGACACAGCCACATAAACAAACCTGAGACAATTTACTGCTTGAAAACTGTAACCCATGTTCCTCAGCACGTGGTGAAAACAGAACCACAATATGAAGGAAGAGCCAGGACTAGAGAGCCAATATGGTACCCTTCACCATTGACAGTTGGTAATGGCAGTTAATTGGAATTAAGTTAGCAACTTATGTAGCAGCAAACCATTGCATTTTGTTGGTTACAAAAGAATCACTCCCAGAGTTCTGGGAGGGGCCATAAACCCCATTTTTGGAAGCAAGAATGTGTCAAAAAATATGTAAGCATGCTTTTTAAATTGCCAAAGGTAAAAATCCAAAAGCAGCATTTAAATTGAGTAAAAAAATTATTCAATAAACAAAAGGCACAGAAAGAAGAAAGAAATAAGAGACAGGGAAAACGGAAAATAAAGGACAAGATGGACAGCTGTAAATCAATCTATACTGACAAAAACAATTTTTTTCAAGTTAAGCATTTCGATTAAAATGTAAAATTTTTCAGGCTAGAAAAAAAGAAGTTTCCAAATATATGCTGTTTATATGAAAGGGAATTTAAACTGAAAGATACTGTAATGTTGAAAGTCATAGCATAGAAAATGATACACCATGCAGAATTAAGCATAAGAAAAATGAGATGGGTAAATTAATGCTAAACAAACTAGACTCCCAGGAAAAAAGGATAACTAAAGGATAAAGGGCGACATTTCATTATGATTAAAGGATTCATTCTTCAGAAATGGAAGGAACACATTACTTAAATGAGGAATGTCAACATTACAGAATCTGGAAATAGATAAACTATAAGTGATTTTATGCTAAATAAATTTTTATGTTATTAAATATGAAATGTGAAGCCCAACTTGAGACTCAGGAAATCTATATTGTCATGTGTTTATTAAGTAAATTGGACCTATAGTGAAAAATCTTCTATAAGTGAGTCCCATGCTCCGGTAATTGAATTAGTGAATTTTCTTCTACAATTGAACAATTGAGAAAGAAATGACACCAGCGTCACACAAGACATTACAGAGAACGTAAATAGTAGACAATCCCTCTTAATGTTTCAAGAGTGCCATAAAAACTTTACACTGAACTGACAAGAATATTGCCTAAAAAGGAAAATCAAAGGTTTTGTCTCTGATGACTAAATGTAAAAAAACAAAACAGTATGTTTAGCAAAGTGAATCAAGTCTGATAGTCTCAACAAATTGGGTTTTATCCAAGAATAAATTCGTGTTGAATTAACACTCTGAAATCAAATCATTTCAGTAAAACAAAGGAACAAAATAGTGTAATCATTTTAATAGATACAAAAAAGATACAACTTCTTCACCCACTTAGGATTTTTATTTTTATTTTTAAAAGGTTTTATTTATTTATTTGACAGATAGAGATCACAAGTAGGCAGAAAGGCAGGCAGAGAGAGGGGGAAGCAGGCCCCCGCTGAGCAGAGAGCCTGATGTGGGGCTTGATCTCAGGACCCCGAGATCATGACCTGAGCCGAAGGCAGAGGCTTTAACCCACTGGCCACCTAGATGCCCCCCACTTAGGATTTTTAAAAATTCATAAACTATAGCTGATATCATAATAAGTATTGAAATATTTAAATCTTCCCCTGAAATCAGGAATAAGAGAAGGATTCCTAACACTGTTTCAATTTATTATTTATATAGGGTAATAATATATGAAAAAGGAAAAAAAGGTTGAATCACTTATGTTGTACACCTGAAAATAATACAATGGTTGTATGTCAATTATACTGCAATAAAGCATTAAAAAAAAACAGACAAAAGACATAAGGATGGGAAAGGAAGAAATGGAACTGCCATTATTCATAATGGATGACTATATTTCTAGACTACCTAACATCAATCTACATATGATATATTAGAATTACTAAGTGAACCTAGCGAGATTGCTAAACACATATTAACAAAAAAATCAACTATAATTGTCATTCCAAATGCCAGGAACTAATAATTAGAAGACTAAATCAATTATAAATACCATTTACAACAACCCCAAAGATTATCAGACTCCCAAGTAAAATTTCAATGAAATTTGTGCAATCTCCTTACATAGAAAACTCTCAAAAATTACTCATAGGAATTAATGAAGTTATGAACAAATGGAATGGTATCCAAAGTTTATTAATAGAAGACTTATTTTATTCAGGTGACCAATTTTTCCACTTTGAAGCACATGCAATCCCCATTTAGTGTAAACCCAAGTCAAGTCCCAGCATTTCCAATAATTCAGCATGTTCTATAAAGGCATAAATTTTTAAAAATGGGCTAAAAGGGAGAATGAATACAACGTTAGTTTCCAGTTAAACAGAAAGAAGGAAAAACCTACTGCTGAGGGTTTAGAACAGATCTGAAAATTGTGAATTCCTGCACCTAAAGTTCAAGTAGAAGCTGTGAAGTACCCTGGTGAAGATATTCTACTGGGAAATTAAAGATAGGTTGATGGCCTGTGACAGCAACACTTCATATGTTAAAATCTAAGTTCATATGATTCTATCATTTGTGAGTATCTGGGTACCTGATAACCCAACTGTTTAATTTTCTGTAGTCTAGAATTCTGTGTGAATCTTTCAAATCATGAGGAGATTCTGCACTTTAATGATTACTTTAAAATGGCATGCTCCTATAGAAGGTAAGACGTGTAATTTGCTGAACATTTAAAATGTGACCATCACTGTGAAATACTGTAGGTTATGTTCACATTTATACCATGTATTTGGGTATATAGATCCTATAGATTTTGAGCACTAAAGAAATTTTGCTTCCCTTGCTTAAGAATAAAAGACACTAAGGTCATAGGAATTTTCTCAAATTCATGGAGAGACAATGGCACCGCCGAATCTAGGCATCCCCTCTTGTCCTTGTCCTGAGTGTTACCCTCTGTTATTCTTTTAAGATGAGTTTCCACACAAGTGGCCATTTATTAACAAGTGTGCCTACCTTCAAATGAGAAGCAGGCAAATTCAAAATCATCAGAATCATTTCCTCAAACTTGAATATATGCAAAAACTGGACTCTATTTTGATTTGAGTCAGAACTAATTATTTTTTCAATTCCTATGACATGTAATCACATACAAACTAAGTATGCTTTAAGAAATTATTTCTGGGAACTGATGGTTCTTATACATTATATTCTTCCCTTTCAAAACATGTTGAATTATCCAGTAATTTTGATAGCACCTAAGTGGTCCTCTGCACTTGGCCAAGATCCGATCATACAGTTAGAACATAAAATTAGTTTTCTGAGAATAACAATGCTAAATAAGGTTTTTATACACATTGCAATAAATGGCACAACTCAACAGGACAACATTATACTTTTAATACTTTCTTCTATATACTTACCATATAACATCTAAGAGTCACCAGAACCCTGACCATTACTGTCATTTTTCTTCCTGCTGTTGTGGAAACAGAAACTGTTAATGTAAGATAAACCTCATAATACACATGGCATTTAATCCTCTCCTAGTGGAGTAAAAAAATATTCCAAGTGAAACTTTTATTTATGATGCCTCACTTAATGATCTCACTGACTAAATAGAGATCAGCTTCTTTGAAGGGTTTCACAGATAAATTATTTTCTCCCCATAGCTTATTTGTATATTTTCTTTTTTTATCATTTCTTTCCTTTGTATCCCTTTTCTTCTTTTTTTTTAAAGATTTTATTTATTTGGCAGACAGAGATCACAAGTAGTCAGAGAGGCAGGCAGAGAGAGAGGAGGAAGCAGGCTCCCTGCTGAGCAGAGATCCTGATGTGGGGCTCGATCCCAGAATCCTGGAATCATCACCTGAGCTGAAGACAAGAGGCTTAAAACCCACTGAGCCACCCAGGTGCCCCTGTATCCCTTTTTTAATTGTACTTTCTTCAAGTAAAACATCTTACTCTGTACTACTTCAAAAAAGAAGAATACGCAGGAAGTAGATCTAAAATAATCATTAGTGATATTACAGTCTATGTTGTTTTAAATAAGCTCTATGCCCAACGTGAAGCTTGAACTCATGACCTCAACTTCAAGAATCACATGCTCTACTGACTAAGCCAGCCAGACACCCCTATGTTTTTTCTTTTATTAGTCAGAAATACAGAGCACGCTCGGTATAAAATACTTAAAAACTGTACATACTTATTCCTTCTCAGAAATAACCAAGATTAGCAATGTCTCTATATGAACAGGTATACAGATAACCATACATTAACATATTTATGTATATATTGTTGCACACAAGTGAAATTAAAATACAATCACTTTTTTTTCCTTACCAATATGTCTTGGAGATGTTCTATGTAAACATATACAGACATACCTGATTAACTGCAAAAGTTGAGCTCTAGTCATAGTATGGATACATCATAATTTATTTAAAAATGGGTCTATTCCCTTTTTTGGTACCCATATTTTTGTGCACTTCCCTCAGGAGCTATGTAGTCCTAGAAGTAGAATTATTATTTTGCTACAAAATGCTAAATAACTTTACAAAAATCTGGTGCCATTTTATATTCTTTATAAAATCTAGTACTGGAAATCTGTAAAAAGTACTATATTTTAAATTTAGTGTTCTTTAATAAGCCATATAAATTATTATAGATATAAAATGTTTTCCCAGAAATAAATGTTACTGTGTATTACTGTAAAAATTAAATATTTTGATATAACACAGGTATTAATTCACTTTATCAAAAGCACTTGACAGTTCTCATAATTTTTCATCTTTATCAATATTAGTTTTAGGTCATTAATTATCAGATACTTCATTTAGAATCATCCTTAGGAAAATGCTTATATTATTTTAGTTTGTGTATAGTTTATTCGGATCTTTTTGGTTTTTTAAAGATTTTATTTATCTTACAGAGAAAGATCACAAGTAGGCAGAGAGGCAGGCAGAGAGAGAAGGGGAAGCAGGCTCCCCGCTGAGCAGAGAGCCCAATGTGGGACTCAATCCCGGGACCCTGAGATCATGACCTGAGCCGAAGGCAGAGGCTTTAACCCACTGAGCCACCCAGGCACCCTCTTTTTGGTTTTTTAATATAAATTTTCTATGACATTTTTTGGCTTTTGTGATATTTAGTCTACCTTTCATTTCTTTTATTTCATTTTGCTTCTATTGTCAGCCAAATTAGGTATGCTTTACTTCCCATATAGGAAATAATTTTAATTGAAAAAAGTCTTTAAAAATTTTTGAAAAAATTGGGGCGCCTGGGTGGCTCAGTGGGTTAAAGCCTCTGCCTTCAGCTCAGGTCATGATCCCAGGGTCCTGGGATCGAGCCCCGCATCGGGCTCTCTGCTCAGCGGGAGGCCTGCTTCCCTTCCTCTCTCTGGCTGCCTCTCTGCCTACTTGTGATCTCTGTCTGTCAAATAAATAAATAAAAATCATTAAAAATAAAAAAAATAATAATTTTAATTGAAAAAGGCTTTAAAAATTTTTGAAAAAACTGGGGCGCCTGGGTGGCTCAGTGGGTTAAGCCGCTGCCTTCGGCTCAGGTCATGATCTCAGGGTCCTGGGATCGAGTCCCGCGTTGGGCTCTCTGCTCAGGAGGGAGCCTGCTTCCTCCTCCTCTCTCTCTCTCTCTGCCTGCCTCTCTGCCTACTTGTGATCTCTCTCTGTCAAATAAATAAATAAAAAATCTTAAAAAAAATATTTTTTTTGAAAAAATATAAAACTACATATTTGACATATATATGAAGCATAGATATTATTAATGAAGAAAACAAATTATAACCACCTGAAAGAAAACAGATCCAATGCCTTAGGGACCCCACAGATGCACTTCCCCAATTCTATCACTCTGTCCCCTCCTAGGAAAACATAGGTATGCGCACACTTCCATATGCACACAACCCTCAAAAACTTGGCATTGATCATTTGCCTTGAGTCTATATTTATTGTATTTGCAGGTCACTTAAAGTATAGTACAAATGGAGAAGAGTGCCATAAAACCAACTGACCAGCAACATGAAATTAGCCAAACAGAACAGAGCTGTGTAAACCACTACCCAGGTATAGAATAAAACACTGTCAGATTTCCAGAAGAATGAAGTAGGCAAATTCTTTTTTCCACCACCCATCCTTATGCCTTCCCTTCCCCCCAAGTAACCAGTTCCCTGACTCCTAACATCTTAGGCTCATGTTGCCTGTTGTGATGGAAAGGAGTAAGAGCTGGTCTATAACTATTCCCTACATATAATATCTGATAATAGTAAATCAATTCCTAGTAAATGTGTAATGACATTGATAGTAACTCCTTCTAAACATGCTAATAGATGCTATTGTTTTATGAGGGTATATCTTAACTGTCTAGGTTATTTATTGTAAATGACATTGGAGGTTAGGAATCTGGAGAATGGCAAGTAGTGTTATTAACAGAGGTTGTGTAATTAACTGTATAAAATGGAATAAGCCAAAAAACTAAATAATTCCCATTGGTAAATAATATTTTCACCAACATTATTCAACATCACGACTCATCTTTAATTGTGGAACCAAAACATATCCTAATGTGGAAGAAAAGAAGCACTACTAGGGGCTCTGTTTGATGTTTTCTTGCTCCCTCCGATACTGTACATTTTGGCTGACTGCTTGCCTTTATCCCTTGAATAATTAAAATTTGGTATAAAGTCTACCATTCACATATCTGATTTTGCAACTCAACTCATGACAAAAGACCCATTTTAGAAATTCACAAATACTTCTAAAAATATGATGTTCGGGGGGTCTGGATTCCTTTGCTCAACAATATGTTCATGGGACTTCTCCATGTGATATGCAGAAGTTTGTTCATACTCATTGGTGTATATTATATTGTATGATGTAGAACTTTTAAACCCATTTTTAGAGATGGTGGACTTTCAGACTGTTTCCAGTTGAGGGCAACTAGGAATCACGGTTTCTATATGCCTTCAGGCACACATAAGACAGAATAGAATTACTGCATCATACTGCATAGATATGTTCAGCTTAAAAGGTCCTGCCAAAATTTTGCCAGAGTTGTTGCTTCAATTTCCTCTCCCACAAGCAATATATAAGAGTTGCTCATCAACAGAAGGTACTGTCAGGGAGTGAACCTCATCTGCCCAAGCCCTCTGCATGGGGAAAACTCTCCTGTTGCAGGGAGTTTGAGACCAGGCCAATGTGGAGGTGTTGCTGAGCTGACAAGGCAGAGATGGGAATCAGTGTTGCTAATGCAGCTGCGTATAGATAGCACTGCAGATAAAGAGTTGCGTACATTTATTCTTCTCCTACCCACTTAAGCCTCCATGTTGCATCACCACTTCCTTGGGAGGGAGACAAACCATAAGTGACTCTTAATCTCACAAAACAAACTGAGGGTTGCTGGGGGGAGGGGGCTTGGGAGAAGGGGGTGGGATTATGGACATTGGGGAGGGTATGTGCTTTGGTGAGTGCTGTGAAGTGTGTAAACCTGGTGATTCACAGACCTGTACCCCTGGGTATAAAAATATATGTTTATAAAAAATAAAAAATTAAAAAAAAAAAAAAAGAGTTGCGTACAGGCCCAGAGTGAAGTCTGCGTGGGAGTTCACAAAAGGTCTTTAGCCAAGGGTTGGGCTGCACATGTGTAAAAAGACACCTTAAGGTCTAGTAGACAGTGGAAGTGAGCTAAGAGAAGAACTGTGATACCAGGTATCTTGTAGTGCCCAAAGACTGGTGTTGGGGTGGGGAGTAAGGTTCTGGCCTAGTCAGAGTAGAGTGACCTACAGCAACCTGTGAGATAGTATTCGGTCATCAAACAAATGTTTAACTGACATATAATGTGAAGAGGAACCAAATGGATCTGAAAAAAAAAAGTTTTATAAAAAAATGGGCAAAACTTCCCAAGTTTTAAGAAGTATATCAAATTACAGATCCAAGATTAATGGAACGAAAGCAGGTTAAATAGGAACAGTTATTCACAGGCATATATCATACTTAAACTGCTGTGATACAAAGATTTTTTTAAAAATTAACATTTCCAAAAGAATATAGATGAATTTTCTACTTGAGATTGATGACTTAAAAGATGTCTGCCTTCTCAAAAGACATCTCAAAAGACTGGGGAATATGGAGCAGTATCTTTTGAAAGTTGAAAGAAAAACTAAAGCTGTCAATCCAGAATCATATATCCATCAAAATTATCCCTCCTAACTGACAATGAAGTAAGACACATCCACACGAATTTGAGGCAATTTGTTGCTGGACTGCCTTGTAATACAAGTAATACTACAAGTTCTTTAGACTAAGGGAAAAGATACCTCATGGAAATTAAGAACTCTAGGAGAAATAAAGACCACAGGGGGAAAATATGCACATAAATACAAAAGATAACTTTTCTTTATTTTTGAAATACATCTGATTTCATGAACAAAAAGTGGTAAATAGCGAATATGTAAAAATATGACAACAAAACACAAAGCAAATAGTATTAAATGAAAATGCAATGTTATGAGATTATATTTAAATGGGGTGGTGCTATCATAATTCATAGCAGACTAAGATAAGATAAATATTCATATGTTAATCCATAGAGTGATAATTAAATATGATATAAGAAGACATAGATAGGGGCACCTGGGTGACTCAGTAGGCTTACTCTTTGACTCCGGTCATGATCTCATGGTCCTGGGATAGAGTCCTGCATCCTGCCCCCTGCTCTGCAGGGAGCCTGTTCCTTCCTCTCCCTCTGCCTGCTGCTCCCCCTGCTTGTATTCTCTCTCTCCCTGTCTGTCAAGTGAATAGGTAAAATCTTTTAAAAATAAAAAATAAAATAAAACAAAAGAGTAGCCCTGTCACACTGATCCTTCCATTAAAAAAAAAAAAATCTGGTAATAATAAATTAAATAAATAATAAAATTATTTTATTTAAAATTAAAATTAAATAAATAACAAAATAAATAAATCTGGTAATAATCTGGTATTATGGTTGGATTATCAATTACCACTGAGTTTATCTATAATAATACATGGCTATTTACTCAAATTTTCCCCACTTTCCATCAATACAGGATCTCCACCACCTGGACCAGTACTTTGTACATTCTGTGAACTGAAGAACGATTTATTGTAATCTATGAATATGCAATTAAAATAAATCCAGTAAAATGTAAAGAAAAAAGATATACTTCTTAGGAAGCTTCTTTGTCTTAAATAAATTGATATATAGATTAGATTAATTGCCTAGAGCAAAACAAAAATTAAAAAAACCACTAGCTACAAACTGAAAATATTTTTAAAAGTAATGTTTATAGAAAAATTTTTTTTAGTAATAACAGTCCAGATTTTACAGTCCAACCATGCTGTTGCCAAAAACTAGGAAGGCTGGATGCATATTTAAAATGTGTATTTAAAAGCATCACAAACCCAATGAAACAAGTATTTGAAGAGACAGGACCTCAATTAGAAGAGAATTCCAAGTGGTAAGACCCAAATTTGGTACTCTTTTTCTCTCCAGCCTTTCACTGATTCATGGCAGGTGACTGAGAAGCAGAGATGCTAAGCAGAAGGCTTAAGCTGAGAAGCTAAGCAACTAACTGAGGCTTCTAGCAGGCTCAGCAAACCAGGAGAAACAAACTGGACCTTAGGGTGCACCAAGGAGGAAAGGATCTAGGAAACCTACTAGTGCTTCATTCGACATTCCTGAAGCCCTATACCTAAATGTCAGTATGAGCCGGACAGACCAAATTAACAAAACCTGTGATCCAGCTTCTCAATCCTTGATAGTTATGAGATGAACTACTCTCATACTAACAGTCCCAGGCGAAAGACAAAAAAATAAAATAAAATAAAATAAATAAAAAATTAATGCTCCCTGACCTCCAATTTATCTCCATGCTTAATACAGAAAATCTAGCTTGCAACACAAAAGAACCATGTAAACAAAATCAGAATGGAAATGTGATCAATTATCACCATTTGCTAGGATGTTTGGGAAAAAAAGAACAATGACTTGGTTACACCTAATGCAATTTAGAGTGACACTGAGATATCACTGCATACCTATTAGAAGAACTACAGTCAAAACATAGCAACTACTTGGATGAATCAATATTGTTAAATGTCCATACTACTCAAAGCAACCACAGAGGCAATGCAATCTCTATCAAAATACCAACAACATTTTCCACAGAACTAGAACAAATAATCCTAAAATTTATATGACCACAAAAGACCCCAAATAGCTAAAGCAAACTTGAAAAAGAAGAACAAAACTGGAGGTATCACAATCCCAGATACTACATAGCTATTGTAATAGGAAAAAACAAAACAAAACAAAAAAAAAACAACCATGGTATGGCACAAAAGCAGACACATAGATTAAGGAACAGAATAGAGAGCCCAGAAATAAGCCCATGCTTTTATAGTCAATAAATCTATGACAAAGAAGGCAAGAATATAAAATGGGGAAAGACAATCTCTTCAACAAATGGTGCTGGGAAAACTGAACAGCTACATACAAAAGAATGAAACTGAATCACTTTTTTACACACACCACACACAAAAACAAACTCAAAATGGATTACAGACCCAAATATGAGACTTGAAACCATAAAACTAGAAGAAATCATAAGCATCAATTTCTATAACATCAGTGTTAACTGTTAGCAACAGTTTTATAGATATGTATCCTCAGGTAGAGGAAAAAAAAGCAAAATTAAACTACTGAAACTGTGTCAAAATAAAGACAAAACAGAAAGGCAACCTATTGAATGGGAGAAGATATTTGTAAATGATGTAGCTTATCAGTGGTTAATGTCTAAAATATATAAAGAACTTCTACTACTCAACATTAAAAAAAAAACCACAAATAATGCATTTAAAAGTGGGCAGAAGACCGGAATAGACATTTTTCAAAGAAGACATATAGATGGCCAACATACACATGCAAATATCCTAAACATCACTAATCATATGGGATATGCAAACCAAAACCATAATGATATGTCACTTTATACCTGTCAGAATGGCTAAAATAAAAAATATAGGGAATAAAAAGTGTTAGTGTGGATGTAAAGAAAAAGGGATCCACATGCACTGTTAGTGGGAATGCAAACTGGTGCAGCCACTATGGGAAACAGTGTAGAAATTCCTCAAAAAATTAAAAAGAATTATATGATCCAGTAATTTCACTACTGAGTATTTAAAGAATACAAAAACGCTAATTCAGAAAGATATATGTACCCCTATGTTTCTTGCAGCCTTATTTATAATAGCCAAGATATGGAAGCAACCCAAATGTTTGTCCATAGATGAATGGATAAACACACACACACACACACACACACACACACACACACACAGGAATACAACTGATTCATAAAAAAGAACAAAATCTTGTCATTTGCAACAACATGGTTCAACCTAGAAGGTATACCACTAAATGAAATCAGTCAAGAAAAATCAAATACCATGTGATTTTACTTATATGTGGAATTTAAGAAAAAAGAAAGAAAGAAAGAAAGCAGACAAACAACAACAACAAAAAAGACTCTGAAATACAGAGAACAAACTGGTAACTGCCAGAGAGAAGGTGGTTGAAATAAAGGGATTAGGAGTATATCTGTCTTGATGAACACTTAATGTATAAAATTGTTGAATTGTAATTATACTTGAAACCAACATAACACTATTTATTAATTATACCTTAAACGATTAAATAAAATTACTATATAACAAGAGCAGAAAGGGGTCATTAAAAAAATAGTGACTACTGCATGTGTTGGCAAGGGTATAGAGCAACTGCAAGTCTTACACACTTCTGGGTGGTTGTATAATATAATAAACAAGTAGCAAACCACTTTGATGTTCTCTAAAGTAAGTTAAAGACACATCAATCGTATGTTCCAGTTATTCCATTCTTTGAAGCTTATCCAAGAAGAATGAAATTATATGTCTACAGAGACATTTATAAGAATGTTTATTTTATGGCAAAGGGGAGAGGTCTTGAGCAGGACTAAGTGGGAGGAAATACAAAGAAGTAGAAGGAAACCTGAACATACTGGATGGACATTTACATTTTATGGATTGTAGTGATGATTTCACAAATGTATACATATTTCCAAACTTACATTGTTAATTTTAGTGTTGTACAGGTTATTGTAAGTCAATTCAATGTCAGTGAAGCTGTTATAAAACGTGTAGGATGTATGAAAAGATGTGTCTAAAAGAAACTATAGAGTATTAAATTCAAGAGTGGGGGTGCCTGGGTGACTCAGTGGATTAAAGCCTCTGCCTTCAGCTCAGGTCATGATCCCAGGGTCCTGGGATCGAGTCCCGCATCGGGCTTTCTGCTCAGCGGGGAGCCTGCTTCCTCCTCTCTCCTCTCTCTCTCTGCCTGCCTCTCTGCCTACTTGTGATCTCTGTCAAATAAATAAATAAAATCTTTAAATAAAATAAATAAATTCAAGAGTGGAAATCTGGAAAATTTAAGAGCTGGTAACTTAGCTCAAGTAAATGAAAAAAGAAACTGTAATTTAGCAGCAAAAAGAATAGAAATGAAGGGGCGGGGCGCCTGGGTGGCTCAGTGGGTTAAGCCGCTGCCTTCCGCTCAGGTCATGATCTCAGGGTCCTGGGATCGAGTCCCGCATCATGCTCTCTGCTCAGCAGGGAGCCTGCTTCCTTCTCTCTCTCTCTGCCTGCCTCTCTGCCTACTTGTGATCTCTCTCTGTCAAATAAATAAATAAAATCTTTAAAAAAAAAAAAGAAAAAAAAGAAATGAAGGGGCGCCTGGGTGGCTTAGTGGGTTAAGCCGCTGTCTTCAGCTCAGGTCATGATCTCGGGGTGCTAAGATCGAGTCCCGCATCAGGATCTCTGCTCAGCGGGGAGCCTGCTTCCTCCTCTCTCTCTCTCTCTCCCTGCCTCTCTGCCTACTTGTGATCTCTCTGTCAAATAAATAAATAAAATCTTTTAAAAAAAAAAAGAATAGAAATGAAATGATAATATTAAGATCAGGGAAATAAACAGACAAAATTATAGGGAATATCAATAAATTCAAAAGTTGGTTTTCATTTTTTTATAAAATGGTTTAAAAAATGATAAATTCATGGGAAGACAGATCAAGAAAAAAGGTAGGTTCACATTATCAATACCAAGACTGTAGAGAGTATAATACTACAGATCCTGAAAACATGTGCATAATGTTGTAAGAAAATTCATTCTAATACACTTGAAATTACACAAACTGGCAAAAGTCAAAGAGAAATAAATATACATCTAAAACTCTTAGGAAATATCAATAATCCAATATCCATCATGTAAATTTTGTCTAACAAAACTATCTACAAATGATTTGCATGTCTGGTGTCCTGAGCTGAGCCATGAACTTTCCCATATAATTGAGAAAGAACTAAAATTTTGTATGAACTCTTCCACAGCATGGAAAGAGTAAAGACACTCTCTAAAGATTTTTTGTGGGTGGGACACCGGTGTGGCTCAGTCAGTCAAGGGTCTGCCTTTGGCTCAGGTCATGATCCCAGGGTTCTGGGATCAAACCCCACTTTGGGCCCCTTGCTCAGTGGAGATCTTGCTTCTCCCTCTGCCTACTACTCCTCCTGCTTGTGCTCTCTCTTTCTCTCTCTCTGATAAGTAAATAAATAAAATCTTAAAAAAAATTTTTTTGTGGGATCTGTAGACACTGTACGTGAAACTATTAAGAATATTATGAGGAAGGAGGGTCATAGGCTTATATCCCCTACAACAAACAACAACGAATCTTTTTTTCTGACAGAGTGCTAAAATACATCAAATACCTAATATAGCATCACAAATTTGGGTTTAAGCCAATATTTTGGAATAATTATTATTCAACCTTTGGAAATCAAATAACTTAACAAAACAAAGGAGCAAAATCATATCACAATAGAGAAATGATTTGACAAAATTTACCATTCACTTATGATTAAAAATAATAACTTAGAGAGCTAAAGAATATCATGATTAGTGTTGAAATACTGAGAATTTTCCCCTTGAGATGAAGACTGAAGAAAAAGATGCCTTCTATCACTAGTTCTAGTTAACATTCTACAGAGGTCTTAGCTGGGGCAATAATACAGGGTTAAAAAAACAAACAAACAAACAAACAGAAAACAAAAATCAAAACCAAAAAACCAACAACCAGAAAACCAAAAAAACTGGTTTTGTATAAACATATAAAAGAAAAAACTATATAAAAGGGAGAAATGAAAACAACTTCACTTAGGAACATAATTGTGTTTACAGACTAAAAGCAATCTGAAGATAATATATTAAGATTGCTTAGAGAACATATTAGGTTTGTTATATTCCATTCTGCTAAACATAAATATATTTTACTAATAATATCAAAGATTTTTAATTTATTATTTTTCAGAGAGAGAGCACAAGCAGAAGGAAGTGGCAGGCAGACAGAGAGGGAGAAACAGGCTCCCTGCTAAGCAAGGAGCCCTTCAAGACATTGGATTCCATGATCTGGGATCATGACCTGAGCCAAGGGCAGATGCTTAACAGATAGAGCCACCCAGGTTTACCCCTAATAATATCAATTCTTAATACATTTTTATACATAGGAAATGGCACAAATACCCTGCATAGTGTTATATTTTTAGGCTTTTACTGTACATTTATTAGATAAAACTAGTTATAATCCTGAACACTTTTGTCATGTTTTTCTGATATTATTGTAACAGACTCCAGTAAATAAGATAAAATTTGCGATATATTTGACATCTAATCCAAGTGAAACAATAAAAAAAGCATTCTTTGTGATAATTTTACTTATGACCCACAGTTTAAAAACCTCATTAACCAGAGCTCATCTTCTTTTAAGTGGTTCAGTTAAATTATTTTCTTCATATATTTTGTTTTTTACATTTTCATAGTATTTTTCCTTCTTCTAAATCTGTCTATAAGCCTAACTTCTTTTTTTTTTTTAAAGATTTTATTTATTTATTTGACAGATAGAGATCACAAGTAGGCAGAGAGGCAGGCAGAGAGAGAGAGGAGGAAGCAGGCTCCCCGCTGAGCAGAGAGACCAATTCGGGGCTCAGTCCCAGGACCCTGAGATCATGACCTGAGCCAAAGGCATAGGCTTTACCACACTGAGACACCCAGGCGCCCTATAAGCCTATCTTCTTATGCTATGCTATACTACTTAGAAAAAGAGAGAGTGTATATCTTTCAAAAACAATGATTAGTAACAGGTTATCATGGGACTATTTGTTTTTGTTCATATATTATATTGAATACACATATGGCATGTACTCACAGTAAAATCTGCACAAAATGCCAATACGTATCCCTATAAGAAATGATAAGGGGGTGCCTGGGTGGCTCAGTCTGTTGGGCATCCAACTCTTGACTTTGGTTCAGGTCACGATCTCAGGGTCATGAGATCCAGCCCTTCTCCCTCTGTCCCTCCCCCGTGCCCCTGCTGGTGCTCTCCCCTAAAAATAAAATGATAGTGAAATGATGACGACTGGCACAGACCTCTGTATATAAATACATACATGCAGTGAAGTTAATAACATATTTACATATTTCTATGCATGTCTTAAGTAAATTACAATTTGCTTTCTTTTTATTAGCAACAAATCTTGGAGATAAATACTGTAAATATATAATATTTAAATGAATGGCTGTAAAAGCTATGAAGTAATAAAAGTATAGGAAAAGCATAATTTTTTAAAAAGCTGTTCTGCCTTTCATTCCCTTTTCTTAGTTTCATAAAATTGAGCTAAAAATCATATAAAATAAGCCACTTGAAAGCAAATAATTCATTGGCATTTGTTTTGTCTTTGTTTCATATTTTAATGAAAATGTTTAAGCAGTTTTGTGATATATAGTCCTAGAAGGAAAATTACTGTGCAAGTGTTATTAAATAATTTTATTCTATATTAGTGCTTTTCATGAAGCTTTTTAGCTTTTGAGATTTTTTTGCTCTTGTCAATTAAAGATGTAATTTTCTTACATAAGTGGAATAATTTTCACTGATAAAGTGATAATTTTACTTACCTAGTTAAATTTTTGAAATATATTAATAAATTATTTATTAGATATCTCTATGAAATATAGATTATATTAGGGAATTAAACAAATATACATCTACCAAAAAATTCAAAGAACTAAAGATACATTACCTACCAGGGAATGATGATTTAAACGACTGCCTTCTCAACAGAATTCAAGAAGAACCAAAGAAAATGGGGCAGCATCCCCAATGACAGAAGAAAAGACAGATCTTTCAACCCATATTTTCTATCCAGCAAAATCATCCTTCCCAACTGAGAGGAAAAGCAGACACACCCATAACCGAACCTGAGACAATTTGTGGCTGGTCAACCTGTAACAGAAATGATGCTCAAGGAAGTTCTTCAGGCAGAAGGGAAAGGACACCTGATAGAAACTAAAATGTACAGCTATGAATGAAGAGCATTGGATAGGGCAAATATGTTGTTAATTATAAAAGGTTAACATTTTCCAGTATTTTTTTTTAAAGATTTTATTTATTTATTTGACAGAGAGAGATCACAAGCAGGCAGAGAGGCAGGCAGAGAGGAGGAAGCAGGCTCCCTGCTGAGCAGAGAGCCCGATGTGGGACTCGATCCCAGGACTCCGAGATCATGACCTGAGCCGAAGGCAGCGGCTTAACCCACTGAGCCACCCAGGCTCCCATTTTCCAGTATTTTGTAGAAAAAAATTAACTCTTTATAGCAAAGTAATAAACTTATTATAGATGCAAACAATGCAAAAAGAACACAAAGGAAATGGGAATAAATTGAATTGTCCTGTTATAAGATTATATTTAGAAGAAATGATAGTGTGTAAAACTAAGTAGACCATGAGAAGTAAAGGATTCAAATACCAAGCCCCTGACTAAGCACCAAACATAACATAAAAATATATAGACAAGGGGCACTTGGGTGGCTCAGTCGGTTATATCTGCCTTCCGCTCAGGTCCTGTTCTCAGAGTCCTGGGATCAAACCCCACACTTTCTCCCTCTTCCTTTGCCCTTCCTCTCCCCCAGTTCATGTACTCTCTCTCTCTCTGTCTTTCAAGTAAATAAAATCTTTAAAAAATTCTCTGAAGAAAAAAAATGTGGAGAATATTCTACTTACTGTAACTATAATACATTTACATTAAAATTATAGCATACTTAAGAGGCAATCGCTCATTTATATTTATCCTTTGATGGGTGTTACTAATTCCATTAAGTACTCTTCTAGTATTTCACAATTATTTGAATATCAAAATTACAATACATTAAGAATACACATACACACACACACACACACACATAAATACTGACAGATAGCTAGGTGCATAAACACTTATTGCATATATGGTCTATATATTGTTTGGTACTTCATTGCTTCTGATATGTATTGCATTTAAATAAATAATTTTGCACTTAAAATATATTTTGCAAAATATATATATATATATATATATATATATATATATATTGCCAAAGCACAATAGTATTGCATATTATAGGAAGTGACAGAACTCTAGGTAGAACATGAAGAGTAAAGAATTATACCATTAACCCTCTATGATACAACATTTACTTTTCTGACTTCTCACTAGGCTCTCCATCAATAATGTAACTCTAGTCCATGGTCCACGTGGAAACATGCTGAGAACTGAAGAAACATTTATGCGATGAATGAAATAATTTATCTGAAAGAAATTAAGCACATGATAAAAAAAAATCCCCTATTTGTGAAGATCATTTGGAGAAAAAAATTGTTGGACTTTGGCTTCCAAGAAAAAGGAATAAACATAGTTTTATTTCTACACCTAAAAACAACTAAAAGTCCTGGATATTATATATAAAACAAACACAACAAGACTGAGTTGTGGAGAGAAGCAAGACTTACTAGGGACATCAGAACCAAGGAAATAACATGATGATGAATCCCCTGTTTTTGTCTCTTTTTTAGGGGTTGGGGGGGGGTCACTGTTTTGTTTTGTTTTTTGCTCATACATACCAGGCATGAGGCTGAAGAATCCAGCAACCTGTAAAGAGCAATGCTTTTATTTTATTTTTAAAGATTTATTTATTTCGTTGACTGGGGGTGGGGGGGACAAGCAGGGTAAGCAGCAGAGGGAGAGGGAGAAGCTGACTCCCCAAGGAGCAGAGAGCTGGATGCAGGGCTTGATCTCAGGACCCTGGGATCACGACCTGAGTTGAAGGCAGAAGCTTAACTGACTGAGGCTCCCAAGCGCCCCAGAGCAAAGGTTTTAGATAAAACAAACAAACAAAAAAAAACAAAAAAACCCACCTTTCAAAAAAAGAGCTTCAGGAAAGGAGTAGGTAAAGAACAGCTTAACAAGACAGAAATATTTAAGACAATAAGCATCTTACTCCAGCCAGTATGACAGAAAAAATAGAGAGCCCATCTTCACCCTTGCCAGCAAAGGCCCTGTGGGAAGCCTAGCCTCCCATACTTGCCAGGATGTAACAACCACCTCAAACTGCCCAGGCCATGATGTCAGAAAAACATGACCCATAAAGGTAAATTTGATAATTTGGACTCCACAATATTTAAAGATTGTGCTATTAAAAAAGATTTATCCTCAGTTAAGAATATGAGCAGTCAAGCTACAGATTTAGAGAAAATATAACCAAGGCATATATTCATAAAGAAGTAGTGTCTAGAATATATAAAGAACTTCCTAAACCCAAGAATATAAACAATTCAATTTGAAAATGAACAAAAGATATGAGCAAAAATTTTACCAAAGATCACATGCAGACGTCAAGTAAGCACATAAAAGGATGTTCGATATCATTGCCATAAGGTAAATGCAAATTAAAACCACAATGAGATATCTTTACACTTACCAGAATGCCTAAAATAAAAAACAGTCACATAAACAAATACTGGCAAGATAGAAGTAAGCTGGATCACTCATATATTGCTTATAGGAATGTAAAATGTTATAGCTATTCTGGAAAACAGGTAGGTTCTTAAAAAACTAAATTTGGAAATAGTATATGATACAGCAATTGCACTCTTGGATATTAATACCAGAAAAATGAAGGTTATGTTTATATAGAAATGTAAAAATAAATGTTTATGTCAGACTTATCAGTAGTAGTCAAAACCTGCAAACAACCAGAGAGTCTTCAAAGAAAGAATGGCTGAACAAAATGTGGTACATCCAAACGATAAAATACTACTCAAAAAGAAAAAGCAATGAACTGCTGATACATGCAGTAACTTTGATTAGTTTCTAGAGAATTACACATTCTGAAGTAAGCTAATCCATGTCACATACAGTATGATTTTATCTACATATGACAATCTTGAAAGGAAAAATTTTGGAAAAGAACAGATTAGTGGTTGCCAGAATTCAGGGACAGGAAAGAATGAGGAAGTGGGTGTGCCTCTAAGTGCAACACTAAGGTCTTTGTGGTGATCAAAATGTTACCTATGCCTTGACCATATCAATGTGAACAGTTTGAGACATTTTACTATAATTTTGCAACATGTTAAATTGGTTGGAAATGGGTAAAAGTTGCACAGGGTATTTCTGTATAATTTTTTGCAGCTGTAAATCATTGCCCAATTATCCCCCCCAAAAAAGTTTAATTAAAACGGCTTATATTATTAATATGCAGATTGAGTTAGGTGGATAGAAGTGGCAAATATACATACAAATTATTTTTCTAAAGACTTTATTTATTTGAGAGAGAGAGGAAGCACGAGCAGAAGGGAAGGGCAGAGGGAGAGGGAGAAGCAGGCTCCCCACTGAGCAGGGAGCCCGCTGCAGGGCTTGATCCCAGAACCCTGGGATCATGACCAGGGCCAAAGGCAGACACTTAACTGACTGAGCCACCCAGATGCCCCTATATATACAAATTAAAATGTATTTCAAAAATAGTGCTTATGAAGATACCTTCTTCTAGTGAAGGCAGACCAGACACTTCAGGCCAAACATTCTGATGAGAAAAACTGAAAGATGCAAAGATACAAGACATCTGTTTGAAAACACCATAAGCCCAAATAATCAAGCACTGAAAAGACTATAGATCTCAAGGAAAAAAACTAGCAAAGAGGATGAGAACCAAATTTAGTTCTTTTTCCCACATGATATTCTTCCTCAAATGAGAATAAAAACCCAAGATGCTAAGCAGATGGATGTAGCTAAAAGTGAGGAAACTGAGTAATGTTTCCAATAGACTCACCAGCCCATCGAACACAAAGGATTTCAGTAAAAATGCTCCCTGAAAAGGTTTTGAGACCCCTATTAATCTGATACCAAATGATACGAAGATTATAACAATGGAAAAGCCAGTGTTATCAGAAAAGAGATGAGGAATTAACCGCTATCACCAGTTCTATTAAACATTTGAAAGAGAGCCAGGACAATAAAAAAAAGAAAACAATAATAATTTTTTAAAAAGCATTAACAATTGGACAGGAAGCTGTTAAATCACCTCTAATCATAGATTTCCTGTTTTTATTTCCAGATTACATAAAAGAGATAATATACAGATTAAATAGAAAATTTAGGAAAATTGCTGGATTCTATACAGCTAAACATCAGCATTTCCTAATACTAAACACTTCAAATTGTTACTAAGTTTTTATACTTAGTAACATAATAACTGGCAAAAAAAAAAAAAAACTACGTGACAAAGTTATGTTTTTAGACTTTCTCCATATATGAATCAGACAAAATCTGAAAGAGTTTTAACCCTGATTACTGTTTTCAGTGTTTCTACTATCATGGCAACAGAGCCCTTTACCGTACAGTTGACATTTAATTCTAATGGAACAATAAAAAGATCATTCTCTGTGACAATTTTACCTGTGGTCTCTAGTTTAATGATCTCACTGACTAATTAGAGGTTAGCTTCTTATAAAGGGCTCACAATTAAATTATTTCTCCTCATATCTTGTTTATATTTTTTATTTTCCCCTTCTGGTTTCTAAACATTCCATCTGTAAGATTAACTTCTAATTCCATTCTGAAGTTTAAAATAAAAAAGCAAAGAGTATATCTAACTTCTGATTCATTCTCTACTTGAAAATAAAAAAGCAAAGAATTTCTTTTAAAAATTATTAGAGGGATGCCTGGGTGGCTCAGTTGGTTAAGCAGCTGCCTTCGGCTCAGGTCATGACCCTGGCGTCCTGGGATCAAGTCCCACATCGGGCTCCTTGCTTTGCAGGGAGCCTGCTTCTCCCTCTGCCTCTGCCTGCCTCTCTGTCTGCCTGTGCTCGCTCTCTCTCCCTCTCTCTCTCTGACAAATAAATAAATAAAATCTTTAAAAAAATTATTAGAAAGATGCCATTACCATATGATTAATTTTTGATTTATACATTCTATGACATAGACATACTGCATGTACATGGTGTAAAATTTCCAAAAAGGCTGATAAGGATCCCTCTTCAGAAGTAATTGTGATGAGCAGTAAAGTGTGTATATAAATAGATGTAAACAAACATTTATCTACATGAACAACATATTTATATAATTATACACGTATCTGTAAGTAAATTATACTTAGTTTCTTTTTAATTAACAATATATCTTGGAGATGTCCTCTTTAAATATCTAACATCTACATGATTAGTTGTAAAAGTTGCATGGATACAACATAATTTACAAAAAACAGAGTTATTCTATTTTGTGTCCATACTTTAATGCACATGTGTGAGTAGCTATGTCAGATACAGTTCAAAAGGCAAACTAATGTGTAAAACTGTAGGAAAATTCATGACTTTGTAAAAAAAATACTACTTTCCTAAAACTATTACTATTTTGTATTCTCTCAATAACCGTGTATCAAGATTTTAAAAAGGTACCCTGTTACTTATTTACACCAAATATTAAGTATACTTAAGACAGTAATTACCCACATATATTTATTATTCATATATTCTTTGATACGCATTATTAATCCCATTTGGTACAGTTTATCATTTCATAATCATTAACAAAATTATATGCCAAAATTTTTATATACACACATATGCATAATTACACATAAATTCTTATTGCTTTCAATTACATTCTATACACTGCTTGGTACCAAATTGATTATGATGTATATTATGTTTATTATATAAATAATTTTACCTGTTAAATATATTATATATAAGTATGATATATATAAGATAAAATATTTCTGCATTTAATACAAATATCATTCTATTTGTTATCAAGACATTTTGCCTGGTCTCATACACTGTCACATCTAGGTCAACATTAGCATCAGATCAGAAATAATAATTAAAACATTTTTTATATTGTACTTATAAATGTACTGAAATGATTTGTATTTATATACAAATAGTATAGATGTATTTACATGTTATAATAAGAAGGAATTGATTCTTTTTTGGTTATAGTACTTTTCTGCAGCTTTTTTGTGATTGTTGATCAAAACTGAACCTTTTTACATAAATGCAATTTTATAACTACTGAAGTTTCAGAAATATTTCATTAGTAAACTATGTATTAGAAATCTAGACAAGATATAAAGCATTTTAATGAACTGAACAAATATACCTCTACCAAAAGCTTAAAAATATATATTACCTCTCCAGAAATTATTTATTTTTATTTTTATTTTTTTAAAGATTTTATTTATTTGACAGAGAGAGATCACAAGTAGGCAGAGAGGCAGGCAGAGAGAGAGAGAGGAGGAAACAGGCTCCCTGCTGAGCAGAGAGCCCGATGCGGGACTAGATCCCAGGACCCTGAGATCATGACCTGAGCCAAAGGCAGCGGCTTAACCCACTGAGCCACCCAGGCGCCCTCCAGAAATTATTTAAATGTTGACTCTTCTTCATAGAATCCATGGATAATCAGTGAAAAATGATTTTTCCAGTGATGAGTGCAAAGGTACAACTTTCAACACTGAATTCTATATTCAACAAAATCACCCTTCTAAACTTGAAGTGAAATAAGACACATCCAGATAAGCACACTTGAGACAATTTTCTGCTGGCGAAACTAATACAAGTCATGATTAGGGAATAGACTAGTTTGCTAGGATTGTCATAACAAAATACCATAAGCTGGATTGCTTAAAAAAATAGAAATGTATTGCCTTACAGTTCTAATTGAGGCCAGAAATCTGAAATCAAGCAGTAGGCAGGACCATGCACCTCTCTAAAACCTGTAGGATCATCCCTCCTGTCCACTTCCCAGCAATCTCTGGCATTACTCCAAATCCTTCATCTTCACGTAGCATTGTCCCTGGGCATGTCTTCAAAGACTTCCTTCCATATATATCTGTATGTATGTCCAAATTCCCTCCCCTCTTTTAAGGACACCAGTCATACTGAATTAGGTCCTACACTAATGACCTTATCTTAAGTTGATTACATCTGCAAAGACCCTATTTCCAAAAGAGTACATTCTGAGGTGCTAAAAATTACAACTTGTTAGAATGACACAATACAACTATAAGGAATTTCTTCAGGCTGAACAGAAAGGACATCTGATGGAAACTAAGAACTACAGGGCTTCAAGAAGGCATGAAAAACACTGGGTAGGGAAAATTAATAGATAAACATAAAAGAATAATGTTTTCTACTATTGACTATTAATAGTAATCAATATTAGTTACTATTAATTATTAGTTATTATAATAATATTATATTACTATTCTATTAGTTAACTATTATTACTATTTTCTACTGTTTTTAAAGACATCTGACATTTTTTATTGACATCTGACTCTTTAAAGCAAAAAATGATAAATGATATTACTGATAAAGGAAAGGAAAGGTAGCACACAAAGTATTTGAGGGTAGTGAGGCTACATTTACAGGAAGTGATACTTACAGAAGTTACTTCTATGGAGATAATAAAAAGTAAAGAATTTAAATATAAATCCCTCAAGCAACCACTAAACATAACACAAAAATGTATAGACACTATTCTAGTTACTACTACTAGATAACCAATAATACTGGATAATTACCACAAAACTTATTTTCCCCAATATACTCCCTACTTACTTGCTTGTTTTCCCACTAGGCTTTCCCCTAACATTTAACTCAAGTACTCTACCTGTACTTAGCACATACTTGAAATTGAAGAAATATTAAGGAGAAGAATGAATAACATTAAAATAAATGAAACAAATGATGGCAAAAATTAAATAAAAAATAATCCACTACTTGTAAAGATGACTTGGATAAAAAAGAAATTGGGTATCTGTTTCCCAGAAGATATAGATATACTCTCATTTATCTCTCCAAGTACAACTAAAATTCCTTGACAGTACATAGAAACACAAACATAAAAATACTCTGAAAGGTAGAGAGACTAATGAAAACTGAGTAGAAACCTCAGAAGCCAAGGAACAATACTACAGTGGTTTCCATATATTTTTTGCATGTTTTATTTTCTTTTGACCTCATATATCCCAGACCCAGACCATAAAAATCAGGCAACCTGAAAATGCTAAAGGGTGCAGACAAAACAAACAAACAAACAAACCTCAAAACAAAACCAACTGATCTCTCCCGACAAAAGACTAGGAAAGATGCAGATAAACGAGACAGGATATTTGCAGACCATAAAAGTTCTATGCCAGGGGCGCCTGGGTGGCTCAGTGGGTTAAAGCCTCTGCCTTCCGCTCAGGTCATAATCCCAGGGTCCTGGAATCGAGCCCCGTATCGGGCTCTCTGCTCAGCAGGGAGCCTGCTTCCTCCTCTCTCTCTCTGCCTGCCTCTCTGCCTACTTGTGACCTCTGTCTGTCAAATAAATAAATAAATCTTAAAAAAAAAAAAAAAGTTCTATGCCAAACACCAAGCTCATCTACCACAACTGAAGACCAGTGGCGAAGATAGATGCTTACAATTACCAGGTTGGAAAGATTCAACCAAACCTTCTTTCCGCATAATGCTCTATTTTTTTCCATTTACTAGGTATGTAAAAGAAAGAAAATAGAACTTGGTTACACTTATGCAATTTAGACAAATACTGAGATGCCACCACACATTAGAAGGGTTATAACACAAAATAATGACCCTAAAAAATGCAGTATAGCTGAGATTCTCGCATTTCAGCTGCCAGGAAAGACAAAAGCACTGTCACACTGGAAACTCTCTGACATATTCTAAATAACTTAAAGCATACTTATCATGTGATCTAGCCATATCACTCTTTTATGTTCATGCAAAAAAAAAAATAAAAATACATGTCCACACTAAGACTTGTACAATAATGCATACATACCATGGGAAAGAAGGAAGATTTGGGCAGAAAGAGAAGGGGGAAATACAAAGTTGTACGAGGAAACTTGAGTGAAGGGATGAATATGTACAGTATTTTGTAGCTGGTGATAGTTTTGCAAATATATGTGTAAATGTCAAAATTTATATTGTTCACGTTAAATTTGCAAAGTTTATTTAAACTCTATTATATGTAATTCCGTGAAGCTGTTACAAAGTGTGAGATACAAGAATATGTGTAGCTAAAGGAGTATTTATAGCAATAAATGCAAAAATCTTGCAATTTGTGATTGAGAAATCCATCTCAAAATATTTAGGAAAAATCCATAATTTAGTAACAAACCAATGGAAATGAAACAATAAAATAAAAAGTTGTGGGTGATACTAAGAGAAAAAGAGAGAAGGTTTTTTTAAAAAAAGTTTTACAGGGCACCTTGGTGGCTCAGTGGGTTAAGCCGCTGCCTTCTGCTCAGGTCATGATCTCAGGGTCCTGGGATCGAGTCCCACATCGGGCTCTCCGCTCAGCAGGGAGCCTGCTTCCCTCTCTCTCTCTGCCTGCCTCTCTGCCTACTTGTGATCTCTGTCTGTCAAATAAATAAATAAAATCTTAAAAAAAAAAGTTTTACATTTTTCAAAGAGTTACATAAACTCTGGATGGAATGACTAAGGAAAAAAATGATGAAGCATAAACATACATTCAATATCAGCAATGCAAAAAGGAAATTTTCATGTCAGATCCTGGTGACATATACATAATTATATAAACAACTTTATTCTAAAAAGTTCAATATATGAAAAAACACAGAGGAAAACATAACCTAATGAACAATAAAACGTAACAAAATCTCAACTGTCTTACACACTGTGTAAATAAACTGTGTCTATAAACTTCTTCCTATAAATGAAACCCACATGCTGCTGCCTGAAGTAATGAACTTTTCTGCATAATGGGAAAAGAATTCTTACACAAGCATTTCCAAATAATAAAAATAGTGAATACGCTTACTAAAATGCTCCTCAAGACCCCTATAAATTTTATACCAAACAGATAAGAAAATAAAAGTTAGGAAATATCAATGGTATATTTCCCTGATCAAATAACAAAATTCCTGCTTCGCCCCCAAACCGAACTTTTAATTCAACAACAACAACAAAAAGACCCACAAAGGTACTTCGACTATAATACCCCTGTACATACTGGGTTTATACCAAGAATCAATTCTAGTGAGAGAAAAATACCAGTATCAAACAACTATCATCCCCCCCAAAAAACGAAAAAATCGTATTACACAATAAAAACAATATGACCAAATCTGTCAATACATCATGATTTTTAAAAAACCTCAAAAACTGTAGCAATACCATACCTACTGATAAAACACTAAAAACCTCCCTCTGAAATTAAACACTAAATTTAACAAGAGTTTTGGATTCCATACAGTTAAGTATTAATACATTCTTCTAAGAAAAACTTCTACAAGTAGTGACTGAGTTCATCAAAGACACAGGCTATTAGATGAAGATACAAGATTAATTATATTTTTATATACTCACAATGAATATGTATGACATCATACTAAAATACAGTAAAACATAATTGATAAACAAAGTGAAATACTTGAATGTAAATCAGATGAAACATCTAATGGCCTTGTATGCTGAAAGTTTCATGGCAATGATGAAAAAAAAAAAATCAAAGCCAATCTAAACCAATGTAGAGAAACGCCATGTTCATGGATGAGAACACTGAACATAGCAAGATTTCGTTTCTCAAATAAATACACTGGTTTAATATAATTCCTAACAAAATTACCAGATTTTTTTAAGATATAGAGAGGATGGTTCTAATATTTATATGGAAAGACAAAGGAAATTAGAATGGATAAAACAACTTTGAAAATTAAAAATTAAGTTGGCAGAATCACAATACAGAATTTCGAAATGTATTACATAATATAGTAATCAAGAAAATGTGGTACTGGCAAATGGACAGACACAAAGATCTATATAACAGAAGGAGAACTACTGGTTTACAAACAGAACCACACTGAGACACTACCACATACCCATTACAAGGGCCGCAATGAGAAAAATGACTTTAACAAGTCCTGACAAGGATACAGAGCACATGTGGCTCTCATATGCTGCTAATAGGGAATAGAACAGTGCAATCAAGATGCAAAACACTTTGACATTTTCTAAGACAGTTAAAAGATACACGTCAGGTAATGCACACATACTATGAATGTTTATGTAAGAAAATAAAAATATACATCCAAGATTTTACAATAATATAAACATCACAGGGCAGAATCAGGAAAGGGAAATCCAAAACTTCACAACACAACAAACCTTGAGTGTAGGCATGGATATGTACATTATCTTGCTTTCAGTAATGGTTTCACAAATACATGTATATTTATTTATATGTACATAAATATACATACATGAAAAAACACATTGTTTAAAATTATAAAATCTATTTAAATTCAATATATGCCAATGAATCTGTTGTCAAGTGTCAGATATACTAATATGTATCTTAAAAGGACATTTATAACCAATAAATGCAAAATGTACTCCTGAAAATTTATGATCTGATAATGTATCTTAAGATTTTGTTTAAAAAGCAGTAACTTGATACCAAAAATATGTAGAAATTATATGTGTATACACACACACACACACACACACATATATATAGAAATATATAGAAATACGTAAGACTTCCAGCTTCTAGTTAATATGTTAAGAGGCTTGAAGGTCCTCATTCTCATTCTCACAATAAGAAGAAAGCTGAACTAAGTGAAAATCAATAATTCTTAATCATCACAATCACAGACTTGATTTTGCAGGACCAAATGCTACCCACCCCCCAAAATTGGAAAGACAGGCAAACACTGAGAATCACAGTTTACTGAAGCAGAAATCTAGAAGCAGAAGCCCACCATTGGAGCCAGTAGCAAGGGTATTTTACAGTGGGAAGACCTGCACATCCCAGACCTTATTAAAGAAATCTCTAGGGGAAACTCATAGACAACAAGGAAAATAAAACAAGGACACCAGAGGAAATTTTAGCCTATGACACCTACAGCTACAGCTAACAGTTAACAGTCTACCTCTTTATCAAAGAAACATAAAAACTTACACTAGATGTTTATTTACCTCATTTTTTTTCTTTTCTTTTTTTTTTTTTTTTTTTTTTACCCAATCCACTGTGTCTGCTTTTCAACAGAAAAGCACAAGACCCTGAGGGCAAAAAAAAAAAAAATTATTTGAAGAGACAGAGCATCAAAAAGCATCAAACCTGGATTCAAGTATAACAGGTACTTTAGAATTATCAGACCAGGAATTTTTAAGAACTATGGTTAATAAGCCAAGACTTTTAATGGAAAAAGGTGAGAACAAGAAACAATAAAATTAAGGACAGTGAGAATTATATTTTAAAAACTGTAAACAGAAATGCACAAACCTGAAGATGTTTATTTTCATAAAGTTTTAAAAAATAATTGACAAACCCCTGGCCAGATTGATTAAAGAAAACAAAAGATAAAATCAATATCAGTAAAGGAAATCCTCACTCCATATCCTGGAGACACATACATAATTATATAAGAAAATTTATGCTAATAAGTTTGATATTATACAAAATGAAAATGTTCTAGGAAAACACAGCTTAACAAATTAAAAAAAAAAAAAAAAACTTAGGGAATCTCAATTGTCCTGCATGTCTTAAATAAGCTGTGTCTATATCAAAAAAACATTTTTTACAAAGAATTCCAAGCACTAGTGCCTGGAGTCATGCACCTTGCATATAATTAAAAAAAAAAAAAAAAAAAAAAAAAAGACACCAGTCCTTCACAGGCTCTTCCAAATAACAGTACAAATGCTTCCTAAAATGTTTCATGTGAACTTTACAAACTTCACACCTCGATGATAAAGATACTACAAGAAAGTAAAAACAAATATTTATATTCCTCAGGAAACCACACTGCTCACTGGCTGAAGAAAAACAACAACAAAACCCCAGCAACTTACAATTGAAAAGCAGTACCCAAAGATACTGCCACTATAAGCCCATGAACAAATTGGTAGAATCCAAGCATGAATTATTTGGGGGGCTAACATTTTGGAATGAAACTACACACTTCAACAAATCCACGAGCAGAATTATGTTGCCATCACCACTGATGCTGAGAAACCATAAGACGAAATTAACCATTAAGTTATGTTTAAAAAAAAAAAAAAACCTCTAAAACTGCAGCAAGTATAATTAATGGTAAAATTTGAAAACCTTCCCCCTGAGATGATAACAACAGGTAAGAATGGCTACTACTATCACCATTCAATATTTTAGAACACTCACAACCAAGAAGAAAATGCAAGAAAGATGGAAAATACATAAAAATTGTAAAGAATGAAAAGAAAAGAAGCCACCTTAATAGCCACCTATTTGAGATCAGACAATCATGTTTCCAGGCTATGGAAAAGCAATCTATAAGTAATTTGTTAGAATTGAAAAGTGAATTTACAAGCTTGCATAATTCTGTAGAGTTACACCTAAACATATTTCTCTGAGAATAATGATTCTTAATAAACTTTATTATACATATTATAAGAAATAGCACAAAACCCTACAAGATAAGGTCATATTTTAAAGATTTTTCTTCCTATAGTTATCAGAGAAAATTCAAGAGTCATTATAACTCTCTCATTGTTTCATTTTTTCTACTAGCATTGTAATAGAGGCCCCCAAATATATGACACACCACTTCCCAATATACTTGCTATTTAATCCTCGTGGAACAACGTATTTTTTTTGGAGGAGTAGTACCAATTTTGTTTCACAAATAATATTACTGAAGAATAATCTAAATAAAACATCACGAAGTTTATACATACATAGTCCTACCCATCTTAACACTTACTTTCATTTTTGTATTTGATTGCATGTCTATAATATGAATTCTAAGTGTTTTAAAATTTAAATATAAGATTTCTTATACTATGTACAATTATAACATCTAATGCTTATATCGTGCTCTGTCACATGACCTATCAATATTGACCATAATTTTCCTACTTCCTAAAAAATCAGGTTGCCATTTTTTTAATTTGTGCTAAAATACACATAACATTACATTTACCATCTTAACCATTTTTACATGTACAGTTCAAGAGTGGTAAATACTTTCATATTCTTATGTAACCAACATCCAGACCCTTTTCTTTCTATTACAAAACCAAAAAATTATACACATTAAGCAATAACTCCCAGTTCCCTACTCTCCTAACCTCTTGGAACAACTTAAAGAGCATTCATTATGCCAATTTTATTTATGGTGCCTAGGTTAATGACCTCATCAACTAATTAGAGGTGAGCTACTTCTAAATGTTCTACTCAATTATATTATTTTTCTTTACATAAATTATTTATGTATTTTCTTATTTCTTCTCTCTGTTCTATACCTGGTTTTAAAAACAACTTTTTGGGTGCCTGGGTGGCTCCAGTGGGTTAAGCCGCTGCCTTCGGCTCGGGTCATGATCTCAGGGTCCTGGGATCGAGTCCTGCATCGGGCTCTCTGCTCAGCAGGGAGCCTGCTTCCTCCTCTCTCTCTCTGCCTACTTGTGATCTTTCTCTGTCAAATAAATAAAATCTTAAAAAAAAAAAAACAACTTTTTATCTGTTCTGTACTAGTTAACAAAAGAAAAAGAAGAATGAATCTCAAAAAATCGTTAGTGGTATGGTTTCACATGAGTATTACTTTGATTTTCTTCTATTAAGTATCAATTTGGCATATGCTCAGGGTAAAACTTCCCAAAACCAGAAATGTATATTGCTTCAAAGAAGTTACCAAGATTATCAGTAAAGTGTGTATAAATATATAGAGATAAATATTTACATAACTAATACATTCATATACTTGTAGCTATGAAGTACAACTTGCTTTCTTTATTAGCAATATGTCTTTGATACATCTTTTTCAGTAATATAAGATCTGCCCAATTAAGTGTAAAAATTATGCACTATTAACACAGTGTATGTTATTTTCAAAAAAGAGGTTTTTTTGCCTTTTTGTAAACTTTTATGCACATGTTTAATAAGCTTTGTCAGATATAATCATAGAAAGACAATTACTAAATAATTTCTACCAAGCATTAAACATATTTAATATTAATTGCCAGCTCATTCTTATTTTTGTGTAGACCCTTGATGAATTTTACTAATTCCACTTTTAATTTTAAAAAGGCTATCATGTCATTATTATTTGAATATCAAAACCATTATGTATGAGGCCTATGTATATACATAAATTCTTGTTACTGTCATTTATGTCTACACATTTCCTGTTAGTGAATCTGTGAGGTACCATATATAAAGAATTTCACCTATAAAAGGTTCTTTCAAAAAAGAATTATATTTTATTATATACAATTATAGTATATATAAAATATTTTACTATGGGGTGCCTGGGTGGCTCAGTCAGTTAAGTGACTCTTGATTTTGGCTCAGGTCATGATCTCAGGGTTGTGACATCAAGTCCCTGTCTGACTCAACACTCAGCTTGGAGTTTGCCTGGGATTCTCTCCCATTCCGTCTCCCACCCCGCTTCTGCTCCTCTTCCTGCTAACAAGGACACACTATCTCTCTTTCTCTCTCTAAAATAAATAACTAAATAAAATATTTTTTAAAATTTCACTATAAAAATAAATATTCACTATAGGTATTACCAATGCCACTTCATTATTTTCTATCAAGGGTTTTAATGTGTTCTTGGACATTATTTTTTGCATCTCAACATTGGCAATATATTGCGATTATAACAATTTTTTAAAGATTTTATTTATTAATTTGAGAGATCAGAAGTAGGCAGAGAGGCAGGCAGAGAGAGAGAGGAGGAAGCAGGCTCCCCACGGGGAGCCCAATGCGGGGCTCGATCCCAGGACCTTGGGATCATGACCTGAGCTGAGGGCAGAGGCTTTAACCCACTGAGCCACCCAGGTGCCCCTATAACAATTTTGTTGATATTTTGCTCATAATTTTACTGTAACTATTTTAATTTATATATAACCTATGTCAATGCTACACTATCCTAACTGAAAAAAAATTGGACTTTGGGGCTTTAAATTTATTTATTATTATTATTATTTTTATTTTTGAGGGCTTTTTTTTAAAGATTTTATTTATTTGACAGAGAGAGAGAGATCACAAGTAGGCAGAGAGGCAGGCAGAGATAGTGGGGAGAGCAGGCTCCCTGCTGAGCAGAGACCCCCCCTCCAATGCAGAGCTCGATCCCAGGACCCTGCAATCATGACATGGGCTGAAGACAAAAGCTTAACCCACTGAGCCACCCAGGCGCCCCAGGACTTTTATATTTTTAATGTTATCTATTTTCTATTTGGGCTTTATTTTCTTGCTCTTAATCATCCAATCAGTTACATTTTTATTTACTTAAATAGAAAATTTTGGAATGACAAAATACCTATTGAAGTTTTGAATGATATATATTTGATATTGATATGAAGTATAAAGAATAGCAGTTAGGTGAACAAATGTATACCAATCAGCTTCCAAGAACTTCCAAGAAATAAAGATACATTGCATACATGTTGAGACATGATTTAAATGATGGCTTCTTTCTCAACAGAACCCAAGTAGAATCAGACAAAATGCACCAGCATTTTTCCAGTGCTAAAAGAAGAAATACTTGAGCTAGAATTCTACATCTAGCAAAATGATCCTTCCAAACTCCAAACTAGATGACACTGCCACATAAACAAACATGAGACAATTGGTCCCTGGCCAACTGCAATATAACTAATGCTACACCAAGTTCCTTAGGCACAGGGACAATAAGGAGGAAAGAGGTCTTGGGAGGAAAAATATTTAGAGAAATATTAAAGGCAGTATGTTCAATTATTTCAAAGAAAGTGATTCTCGAAACAAAAATATTAAATAGAGGTGTAGATGAAATCATATGCAAAATTAATCAAACTAGAAGTTTAAGCTTTGTTTTTTTAACTGAAGGTGTTTTAATCCCTTAACAAAATTATAAGGCAAGTATAAATTATAATAGTTTCAATAAAATATTTAATTAAAATATATGACAAAAAGAGAGCAAAGGGAAGGGGCAATAAATAGATTGTACTGTTATGAAATTACATTTACACCATGTGGTAGACTCCCACCTGGAAGTAGGCCAAAATAAGTGAAGAATTCACACATCAGTCCCTAGAGTAATTACTGAATATAATAAAAAGTGGCATAAGAGTTACTGTTGCTGCATAACAAATTACCAACAGCATGTTTATAATATACAATATACTTTTTTAAAAAAGATTTATTTATTTATTTGAAAGAGAGAGTATGAGTGGGAGGGCAGAGGGAGAGCAAGAGAGATGGTGAAGCTGACTGTACTAAGCACAGAGCCCAGCATGGGGGGCTCGATCTTACAACCCTGAGATCATGACCTGAGCTGAAAACAAGAGTCAGATGCATAAATGACTGCCACCAAGGTGCCCCTGTAATATACAATCTACTCTTATTTACTTGTTTGTTTTCCACTAGGCTATATATCCCAGTGGGTATCTCCACCACATAATGCATACCTGGCCCATGATTAAGAACTAGGGAAATATTTAGGCAATCAATGAAAAAAATATAATTGGAATATGTTAACCAAGTAAGGATAGAGAAGCTCCACTGCTTGGGCAGACGAATGTCATAAAATTTGTTTTATTTTATTGATATAAAATTGGATTAATTGGCTATAGAAGGAAAAACAGATGAAAACAATTCAAAAATAGCACATATGAAGATGTCCACTTCCATAAATGGCAAATCAGCCATTTCTGTCCAATTATCCTTGCTGAGAAAAACAAGGAAAGCTGGAAGATACTAATTGTTTTGTTTGAAGGTATCATAAACCCAAGGAAGTGAGCATTTGAAGAAACTGGATCTGAATTAGAAGAGAAGACCAAGTGGTAAGACCCAAATTTGGTACATCTTTTCCCTAAGGTTTTTTTCACTGATTCAAAGGAACTGAGAACCACAAGTGCTAAGTAGTTAAGTTTTAACTCAGAAGTTAAGCAGCTGACCAGAGCTTCCAGTAATCTCAGACTCAGTGACATAAATTGGGTTCATGGCCCAATGACCATGAATAACCCAACAGCTGATGGCAGAAAGGATCTGGAAAATCACCCAAGGATTGGTTTGGCATTCCTGATGGGCTATATTCTTGGTGCCAATATGAACCAGAATAGAAAATTCCTTACGAAATATTACGTATAGCTTCTAAGGGACTCACCTACTGAAATAAGATAAACTACCCGACCCTGGCTTTCAAAACAAAAAGAAAATGCTCCCAGAACAAAAATAGAATCATCCAGAGCCTCCAATGGACTCTATAGTATTTCATATTGAAAATCTAGCACCCAATAAAAAATAACTATACATGCAAAATATAATAGGAAGGAAAGTGTTAGGTTCAGAGTTGTGACCCATTTTCTCCATTCACTAGATACTTGGGACAAAAAGAGCTAAGACTTGGTCACAGCCATGCAAGACAGAGTGCCCATGAAGTTCTACTGCACACTGACTAGAAGGATTCCAGCTGAAAATACTATCCATAACAAGTGCTGGCAGATGTAGAACAAATGCAACACATCCTGTCGGTAGGATGTAAAATAGTACAATCACATTGTAAGACGCTCTGATACATTCTAGAAAAAATTAAATATACACTTCTTAGGAGTTCCAGCCATTCTTTTCTTTCATTTTTCCCCCAACAAACAAATAAAAAGAAAAGCATATGTTCACACAAAGACTTCTGTAAGAGTGTTCACAGCATAAGGATGGTTTATGCCCAAGCATAAACTTGGGCAGGAACAGGGAGAGAAAATACAACAGTGAACAAGAAAGCTGGGTAAGAGGGGATAGATATTTACATTATCTTAACTGTGGTGATGATTTCATAAATACATACATATCTCAGAATATACTATTCTAAAATTGTGCAGTTTATTTTAAATCCACTATACCCCCACTGAAGCTATTAAAAATTGTGTAGATGCATCAAAATATATACCATAGGGAAAATTTACACCATTAATGCAAAAGGCTAAATCTTGAAAATTTAAAATTTGATAATATACTTCAAAAATTAGAAAATAAAGCAGAAATATAGACCAAAGCCTGAAACATTAAAATAATTAAATAAAATCAATTAAACAAACTGAAAAAAGTTAAATAGTCAACAATACTAAAGAGTTGTTACTTTTTTTTAAAGGTTAAAAAGAATTGAGAAACCCTGGCAAGACTGATCAAAAAGGATGACAAGTCGGGGAGAGGGAGAAAGAGGCAGAGGGAGAGGAAGAAGAGGCAGAGGGGAAGAACTAGAGGAGGAAAAGAAGGAGGAGCAAGAGGATAGTGGCCATGACAATGATAACAAGAAGACACAGATTATCAAAAGCATGAATGTAGAAGAGATTATCACTATAGGTCCTGGAGATACATAGATTATATTATAATCAAACTTATGCCAATAAATTTCAAATTACATGAAATTAAGAAATTACAAAAAAGAAAACACTTAACAAATGGGTAGATTAGGAGATCTCAAAAATTCTATATTCACTGCATAAAATGCATCTGTATTGAGAACCTCCCTACAAATGAATTAAAAGCCCCAATGTCTCAATTCCTGATCTTTTCTATGTATTCATGAAAGATATATGGCTAACTTGCACAATCTCTCCCACAAGTTTCTAACAGTCATAGCACTTTCAAATGTTTTAGGAGACCCTTATAAAGTTTACACTAAACCAATAAGGACATTATATATAAAGACTATTAAGTTTGCATACCTCATGACAAAATACAAAAACCAAATAAAGAAATGTAAAGCTTTTGCCTTGCAAACAGAAACCAAAGCTATTTCAATTAGAGTAACCTATGAACAAATGGAGTTTCACCCAAGAAAAGATTATTGTGTAACCATTTTGAAATCAAGCCAATGTGGCAAACGGAGGAATTAAATTATATTACTATCACAACAGATACAGAGAAGTCATTTGACATAAACTACCATTCATTTATTAATGAGAAAAGGATGCTTGTTATCACCAGTTCTATTCAACATTTTAGGGAGGTCCTAGCTAGGATCATAATGCAAGAAAAAGAGAAAAAAAAGAAATAATACCGAAAAGGAAGAAATTAATTTGACTTTTTTCACAAATTGCATTTTTATGTTTACAGACTAATTATCATAAAACTTATCGTCAGTAACATATTCTGACCCACAGGTGGCCACTGTTAAAATATGACAATTAATAAGCAGATTTGTCAAGATTGGTGGATACCATAGAGTTAAACATAAACATATTTTTCTGAGAATAGCAATTCTTAATAAATTTTCTATACATATTTTAAGAAATGGCATGAAACCCTCTAGGACAAATTCGATTTTTTTTTGTTTTGTTTTCTCAATATATTTACCAGATAATCTTTAAGAGTCAATATAACCTTGATTACTGTTGTCATTTTTTTTTCCTGATATCATGACCAATAGACACTCAAAGATACTAAATAAAATTGGTAATACACTTGACATTTAATCCAAAGGAAAAGTGAAAAGAGTATTTTGGGTGAAGTTTACTTATGACCTCTAGTTTATTGATCTCACTGACAAATTAGAGATCAGCTTTCAGCTTTTGTTTTTAAGTGGATCACAAATTACTCTTTCTACAAAGCTTCTTTATATTTTTATTGTATCTTCCTTTTCTCATTTTACCGACATCTTTTGTTTTTGTCCCTGCTTCCAATTTAGGATGAACAAGAAGAAGCCAAATATGATCCCCTAACCAAACATATACAATATACCCCTTCTAGTTAGCCTGCCTCTATCCTCCTTAACCCCATAACCTCCAATCAGTACACACCCAAGGTCTTCCCTTTTTTCCACTATAAGCTTTCACACTTCACTGCCTGCCTTTGAGTCTCTGCCAAATACAAGTGATGCTTGCTGACTCCCTTGCTATATCAAGGTCTAAATAAGTAGCATTTTCTTGTCCTCCTTTGGATGGTCTTCATTTATTTCCAGAATTGCTTGATTATTTTATTAATCCATTTATTAGTCAATCATCTTGTAAACACTTGACATACAAAAATTATCCTATATTAATCACATATATACACAGATATCCTTCTCACTTTCATTATATATATTGACTGTAAGAATTTATTCTGATATGTATTTATATAAATAATTTCAGATAAAGACTATGTTTGCAAAACTGAATATTATTGTATATTATACAGTTACTATAAATATAACATATTTTGCCTTAAGTAGTATATATTATTCCATTATTATTTATCTAGAGTTCAATTTGCTCTCATACAATTCTCATACATGTTAATATTAGCATCAAATTAGAAATAAAAATGATGGCTTTTAATATTTCACATGGGTATTTGTAGAACTCATTTTAATTTACATATAATATATGAAAATATTTTTATGTATCTTAATGAGAAATAAAAATGGGTTATTTGGCTTTTGAAAAATATTTTTTCACATAAGCTTTTTCTTTTTTTTTGTTTTATTGCTAGTGTCAATCTAATAAGCTATCATTATTTACTTGGATGGCAAAATTTGGATGGATAAAATAGTTATTGAATTTTTAAAATATTTTATTAGTAAAATATATATTAGACATCTAACCAAAATATACAGGTACTGGTGAAGTATATGAATGTATACCAGCAAAAACTGAAAAATAAATCACCTTACCTACCAAGAACGATGATTTAAATGATGGCTGTGTTCTCCAAAGAATCCTTGGAGAAATGGTGAAAATGGAGCAGCATGTTTCCAATGCTGAAAGAAAAAAAAAATAAAACTATCAACCCAAAATTCTTTATCCACCAAACTATCCTTCCAAAATGAGAGTGAAATAAGACAAAGACACATAAGCAGGCTCAAGACAATTTGTCCCTGTCCAAAAAAATAACACATAATGGTATAGAAAGCTCTTCAGGCCAAATGGAAAAAACAAATACCTGATGGAAACGACACAAAGGAGAGAAGAACGTGGATAGGAAAACTATGTGGATAAATAGAAAAGACTACTTCTTTCTACTACTTCCTTTTAAAAAGCTGATTCCTTGAAGTAAAAATGACAATAGTATTTCTGATGTAAAAGACATAATTTACAAAATTAAATGGTAAGCTTAAGATTTTAGCTTTTATGCTTTTAGCTGAATATAATATACTTAAAGAGAATTAAAAGGCAAAACTAAATTATATATAGTCAATTTAACTTTTAAATTAGAATATTTAAACAAAATATGTGACAAAAGGGCATAAAGGGAGAATAAATGGATTCATACTCTTGTGATGTTACATATACATAAATGGGTATTATCCTAACTTTAAGATCGAGATAATTTAAAGATTCCTATGCCAGTCCTTTCAGTAACCAGTAAATATAATAGAAACCAGGTATAGGTGGGCTCCTGGGTGGCTCAGTGGGTTAGGGCCTCTGCCTTCAGCTCAGGTCATGGTCCCGGGGTCCTGGGATCGAGCCCCACATCGGGCTCTCTGCTCAGCGGGGAGCCTGCTTCCTCCTCGCTCTCTCTGCCTGCCTCTCTGCCTACTTGTGATTTCTGTCTGTCAAGTGAATGAATAAAATCTTTAAAAAAAAAAAAAAAAAGAAAGAAACCAGGTATAGGTAACATTCTGGCTATTATTACATGTAAAAAATTTAGCACTAAACTTATCTTCTATAATATTTTCCATACTGTTTTCCATTAGATTATACTTCAATAATGTATCTGCAAATACTTACAGGAACCTGGTACAGGTAGGAAACTAAAGAAACATTTTGGTCAAAGACTGGGTAATTAGCTATAGGAGGAAGAATAACTAAAACTAAAATATATTTCAAAAAATAGTACCTGCAGAGCTGTCTTCCAGTAATGGTAGACTAACCATTTCTGTCCAGCCATCAATCAGGCTGAGAAAAACTAAGAAAGCTAGAAGATAGTAAACATTTTTTTCAAAGCCACCACAAACCCAAAGAAGCAAGCATTTGAAAAAAATGGACCCAGAGAAGCCCAGGTGATGAAACACTAATCTGCTCCCTGTCCCCACCCCTTTTCAAAGATTTTTATTTACTTATTTGAGAGAGAGCACAAAAGAGAGTAGGGGTGGGCAAGGGAGAAGCAGGCTCCCCACTGATCAGGGAGCCCTATGCAGGTTGATGGGAGCTGATCTCAGGACCCCCGTATCGTGATCTGAGTCTAAGGCAGACAACCAGCTGAGCCACCCAGGGACGCCTCTGTTACCCCTTTCATTCAGAAGCCTTTTTGCTGATTTAAAGGAGGTGATTGAGAACCTGATGCTAAGAGAACAATTAAAGCCAACAAGGTAAGCAGCTGATCAGTGCTTCCTGTAGTCTCACCAACCCCGGGGTCATATTGGGTTCAAGGCCCGCCATGGCACACAGATCTGGAAAACAACCCGGTGTTAATTTAACCTCCACAAGGTTCTAGGCTCTAAATATCAATATGTACCTAAAAAAGAAAACTACTCACAAAACCTGAGACCTAAATTCACAGTTGTTAATTTTGAGGAAAGGGTTTCAAAGGTAATAAATCCTGGCAAAACTGATCACACACACACACACACACACACACACACACACACACACACTCAATACCAGGAATATAGAGTAGATCATCACCATACATGCTTCATGCTTGAGATCCGTACATATTACTTTAAGTTATACAACATGACAAAATTCCAGAAAAACAGAGTCACAAAACAAGATATTTAGAAAATCCTATATGTTTTAATTAACTGTATCCATAATTTAAATCCTTCCTACAAGTGATTTCTATGGTTTGATGATGAATTTTGTGAACTTTTCCATAAAATTCATAAACAAATAACAAATATGTTATTTGCACAATCTTTTGCAACCTCTTCCTTGGAACAGAAAAGTGAAAACACAGCAAAATGTTGAATGGGATCCCTATAAATTTTACAATAAACTGATAAGGATATCATAAGAAAGGAAAAAATAGGAGGTAGGGCACCTGGGTGGCTCAGTCAGTTAAGTGTCTGCCTTCAGCTCAGGTCACCATCCCAGGACCTTGTGATAGAGCCCCAGGCAGGGCTCCTAGCTGAGCAAGGAGCCTGCTTCTCCCTCTTCCCCTCCCTCTGACTCTCTCCCCGCTCATTAAAAAAAAAAAAAAAAAAATCAGTGGTTGTTATGCACACATAACAAATAAAGGAAAAAAACCCTTGTTTTTGAAAAATCGAATTGAATCACCCTTCAATTATAAAACCCCATGAACAAATTGGGTTTAATCCAAGAATAAATTCTTACTGGCCTAACATTTTAAAATCAAATATCTTTAACAAAGACAAAACCATGGCAGTACCACAACAGATACAGAGAAACCATTTGGTAAATTTTCCTTCCAGTTAACTAGTTTTCAAAAATTTCAGGAAACTATAGCAGATACCATTATTAATGATGCAGTACTGAAAAACACAACCTGTGATCAGGATGGAGGCAAGGATGCCTACTATTACCAATTCTATTCAACTCTGTATGGAAGTCAAAAGCCAATAATGCAGCGAAAAGTTTAAAAATCCATAAATGATTAGAAAGAAATAAATGAACCTGTCCTTATCCACAGACTGTATGTTTATGTTTATGTATGTTTCCAGAATGCCTAGAAGCAATCTATATGTAATAAATTAGAATTAATAACTGCACTTAGCAATATTGCTGGATCCTAGAGAGTTAAATCTAAATGTTTTTCTGAGAACAGCAATTCTCACTAAACATTTTGTACACATCATATTAATGTGAAAACTCTATACAGCAAGATTATAGTGTTAAGTCTTTTTCCATACACTGATTATATAAAAATTGAGAGGATTTTAACCCTAGTTATTATTGTCACTTTTTCTGATATCATGGCAACACAGTCCCCTGAATATTAAATAAACTCTACATTGTACTTGACATTTAATCCTGATAGGATAGTAAAAAGAACATTCTTCACGACAATTTCACTTATGGCTCCCCGTTTAATGATTTTAATGACTAATCACAGGTCACCTTCATATAAACGGTTCGCAACTAAGTTAAATAATTTCTCCATTTCTGTATTTCTTCTTATTTTTTCTTTCTTATCTAGTAGCTCTGTTCTAATTCTGGCTCTAAGCATAAATTAATATTGTCTTGTACTACTATTAAAAACTAAAAAAGTAGATGGTTCAAAAGAATCATTAGTAATATGCTATCATTTGACAATTTATTTTATTCTATTGATTACACATAAAGTGTGCATTCAGTGTAAAAGTTCCAAAAAATGCAGATAAATATCTTTGCACAGAAGTAACTATGATAAGCAGTGAAGAATGTAACTTAACAAATATGCATACAACTATACGTTTACATAATTAATCCTTGTGAACACATGTGAAATAAATTATAATTTGTTTGCTTTTTTATTAAAAATAAGTCCTGGAGATATCTTCTGCAATTATTTACAATCTGTCTGATTGGATGTAAAATCTGCAGAGCACTTATAGTATGAACACAAATAGTCTATTGAAAATAGCTGTTTTGCCTTTTTATATCTATATTTTTACATATGCTTAAAAGTTCTGTCACAGAAAGGCAATTACTGTAGAAAAGGGAAGGCAAATTTTAAATAGCAGTAAAAAATAGCAAATTAATTTCCAAAAACTAAGTACCATTTTATAATCCCTCCAAACTCTGGTATCAATATATAGAAAAGTTTGTATCTTGGTATTTAATTTCCACTAAGTATTAAGCTTATTGTATACTAATTGCCAAATAATGCTTATTTTTGTGCATATCACATATACATTTTATTAACACAGTTTCTTAGGGTATATACTTTCATAACTATTTGAATACAAAAATTATTACACATTAAGTATATGCATATATGTGTTACTTTCACTCACATTCTATATATTCCATTACTGAATTGGATCTGGTATGTCCTCTATTTATATAAATCATTTCACCAACATAGTATGTTTTCCAAAACAGGATTTTATTATTCAATGTAACTATAGTAAATATAAATATCTTTCTCTAGGCAATAATGTGTCACTTCCTCATTTTTTATTAGGAGTCTTATCTTACAGTTTCTCATCCATTTCAGTATTAGTATCAGAACAATTAGAGCAACAAACCATTTTGATAGTTTGCTTATGAAAGTGCTTAAATTGTTTTAATCTGTATATAATCTACACAGGTATTTGTATGTATTTTAATAATAAAAAGATGTTTTGGCTTTTGCTATATTTCATACCAGGTTTTTTTCTTTTTTGCTTCCAATTTATTTTTTTTTTGCTATTGTCAATCCAATAAATTACCCTTTTATTTATACAAATGAAAAATTTTGGATTGACAAAAATGAAAATGTTAAGTACTAAAATATTTTAGTAGCAAACGATATATTAGGCACTTATATGAACTATAAGGAATAAACTGTACAAAGTCAAGACCTCTGAAAAGATACGTTACCTCCACAGGAACCATGATTTAAAAGATGGCTGCCTTCTCTAAATAATTCATAGAGAACCGGAGATAATGGAGCTGAATTTTTCCAATTTCTTAACAAACAATGAAATTGTCAGTAACATTCTATATCCAGCAAAATTATCTCAGAAAACTGAGAGTGAATTAAGACACGAGAATGAATTAAGACACAATCACATAAACAGACCTACGACAATTTGTTGGTGGACAACCTGTAATTTACGTTGCTACCGGAAGTTCTACTGGCTGACGGGAAAGGGCACTTAACGGAAAGAGAGTACCACAGAAATGCGTGAAGAGCGCCCAGTGGAGGGCCAAGATGTCTCCCTCTGCTGGTGGCAATTGGTAATGTCAGTTGGCTGTAATTTCAGCCTAGGAATTTATGCAGCATTACAAGGGCTGTGTTGTATTGGTTACAAAGCTTTGCTGAGCTTGGTCCAGAATCCTGGAAGGAGCCATAAAACCCATCTCTTGAGGGAAAAGGTGTTAAAGAATGTGCGAACATGTATTTAAACCACCACAGGTAAAAATCACAAGAAGAATTTAAATTGAAAAATTTTAAAACCCAATAAACAGAAAAGTTGGCACAGAGTGAGGAACAGAGAAATAAAGGGCAAAATAGAATATGAAGGGCAAGTTGGTCAGCTTTAATGAAAACTGTATTAATAATAATAATATTAAATTTAAGACCTATTCATTCCAGTGAAAATGAGATTTTTCCAACTAAAAAAAAAGCAAGTCCCAATTATGTGTTTACATGTGAAATAAATTTGAATTGAAACACACAGCAAGGAAGTAATAATATGAATATGTCATGTAAAATTAACCATAAGAAAGCTTGATTTAGTATATTAATGCCAACAAAGCTGACTTCAAGAAACAGTGTAACTGGAGATATATATATGGACATTTTATTTCAAAGTACATAAAACAAGATCTTTTTTTTTTTTTTTAATAATTTTTCACTTCTCTGCTAAAATTCTTAAGTTTTTCAACTATTTCTTTGAACATGTTAGGTATCTTAATGCATAGCTGATGGATCTTTTACATGGGTAACATTTGTTTCTATTTCCGCTACCTAATGTTTCAATTGCCTTTTGGCCACATGTTCCTTTCTCTTACTTATCTTCATCATTTTTTTTTTAAGATTTTATTTATTTATTTGACAGACAGAGATCACAAGCAGGCAGAGAGGCAGGCAGAGAGAGAGGAGGAAGCAGGCTCCCCGCTGAGCAGAGAGCCCGATGCGGGGCTTGATCCCAGGACCCTGGGACCATTACCTGAGCCGAAGGCAGAGGCTTTAACCCACTGAGCCACCCAGGCGCCCCACTTATCTTCATCATTTTTAACTGTATGCCAGAACTATGTATGAAAATCTTAGAGATGATTCAAATATAATTTCACTCCGTCTGAGCAAGTACCAGCACTATCATTTTCAGACCTAATTAATCCAGAGATTCAAACAACTCAAAGTTGAGCCTGGTAAGAGTTGGTCAATTTTAGATTCACTGTTGCTCTCAAGCTGTAGTCTTCGGTATCCCGTCGAAACCCAGGAGAATTTACATCTTTCTGTTCTGTGGTCCACCACTCATAGATGCTGATTAGCAAATTCTGAAATTTTGTTTACCCTGTGGTGTGGTGAGTTTATTGGAAGCTCTGTTCATTGTTCTGCCTCTAAGTAAGGTAGCTGAAGCTATAGATTCCTTGAGGGGAAAGAGCTGAATTCTATGGATTTTCAGTTTGCAAAATTTCTGACAGACAATTGTCCTTTGTTAGTTCTTCAATCTCTTTCTCTTTTCTCTCTCTTCTAGCATTTCAAGTTTACAAGTGGTCTGATTTACCTAGATGGCCTTGATCAGTCAAGCATCTTGAATATATAAATAAGTATATATTATGCCACCAACTTTGTTTATTTTGGCTCAGTATTATGTTTCTGAGATTCATCCATGTTGACATGTGTACTTCTGGTTCATTTACTTTCAGATGAGGGACATTTGGGTAGTTTTTATCAGGTAGATAAATAGATGGGCTGAGTGACTTGGTCAGAGATTGTAATTTGTTTGGTAAAACCGTTGAAATCCTTAATACATATTTTGAGATTTAATATATGATAAGGTGTCATTAATTTATGCAAGCGTAAAGCAGGTACATACTTTTCTCTTAGCCCTTATCTTCTCTAATATATCTCCTCATCTACTTGACTGTTTCCAGTCATTAAGGAGTAACCCAATAATGTTCCTCCAACAGATCAATCATACTTGGCACATGTTGGGAACTGAGAAAACATTTATGGATTCAGCAAAAAATTTAGATAGAGGGAAATTAAGCAAATAATAACAAAAAGGACTGAGTCCTCAAGAAGAACATTTGCCTTGAAGGAATTTGTTCACCTTAATACCTAGCTTGGATTACTTGGCTTTAGAAAGCAAAACTATTACAAATTAATACGTATTTTAAAAAATAGTATTTGTAGCAATATCTACTTCCAGTACTGGCAGAACAGCCATTTCACCCCAGCTACTGTGCTAAAGAAAACTAGAAGATTTAGAAGATCTTAAAGATATTATTCAAAGTCTCCAAAATGCCAAGAAGAGACAGGATTTCTGAGAAAGGAGAACATCAAATGGTGAGACCCAACTTTGGTACCACTTCCCCCACTTAAGTCCTTTACTAATTCAAAAGAGATAATTGAGGGCGCCTGGGTGGCCCAGTGGGTTAAGCCGCTGCCTTCGGCTCAGGTCATGATCTCAGAGTCCTGGGATCGAGTCCCGCATCGGGCTCTCTGCTCAGCGAAGAGCCTGCTTCCCTCTCTCTCTCTCTGCCTGCCTCTCCATCTACTTGTGATTTCTCTCTGTCAAATAAATAAAAAAAATCTTTAAAAAAAAAAAGAGATAATTGAGGATGCAAAATGCAAAGCAGAAAGTTGTAGCTGAAAAGCTATGCAGCTGATCAATGATTCCAGCAATCTCACCAGCCCAGGGAATATAGATTGGACCTGATAACACATGAGGGAGGAAAGGCTCTGGAAAACAATCCAACAAATCATTTGACATCTCTGAGAAGATATGCCCTAAATGTAACATGAACCAGAAATACAAAACTCACAAAACCTGACGTGCAGCTTCAAAAGGACTCAATCTTTCATTGTTAGGAGATGAATTACTCCTGCACGAAATGCTCCTCAAAAGCAAAATAAAATACTCCCTGGCCTCCAATTATCTCCACAGTATTTCATACAGAAAACCTAGTTTGCAATCAAAAATAACTTATACATGCAAAAATGAATGGGAAAAAAAGGATTAAGATCAGCCTATATTACACTTTCTCCATTTACTGAGGACACCTGGGACAGAAAGATCAATGACTTGGTTACACCCATACAATTTAGAGTGACAGTGAGATATCACTGTACATTTACTAGAAAGACTACAAGTAAAAATACTAACCATTCCAAGGGCTGGCAAGGATGTGGAGCTACTGTGACTTTCATACACTACTGGGAGAGCATTAAATGATTCAATTATTTGGAGAAATTTATTTACTTTATCTTATTTAGGATGCAATTAGAGCATATATCTATACATATATTTGTATAAAAGTATTTGTTGCCTAGACAGGGGGCCATCGGGAGAGTCAGAAGAGGTGATTATGCAGCTCCATATGGAAATTTTGGCAGGTAACAGATAGGATTAATATCTTGTTTCCTGATATATACATATATACAAATCAGATCACAATGTACACTTTAAAGTTGTATGTCTTACTGTATATTAAATATACCTCAATAAATATTTGCTCATGTATAGGATGGACCAAGACAAGTGTCTAAAGAAAATTTCTTATATTAAATGGAAAAGAGAACATGCTGGAAAATTCAACGTCTGGTTATTTCTCAGAAGACTTTAGAAAAAAAATGGTAAATAGAGGAAAACAATAAAATTAAAAACAAAATTTAATGAATTTTAAAAATTACAAAGAGAATATCAACAAAATCAAAAAGTTTTTTTTGTAAAGATTAATGAAATTGATAAACAACTAGTAAGACTGATACAAGAAAAAGAGAAGGCACACATACTCTGTATTTAGAATATAAGGGCAATCATCTCACCAATAAATCTGATGACATGAAATGATAAAACTCCAAGGAAAACATGCTTAAAAAAAGAAAATAAGGGGCGCCTGGGTGGCTCAGTGGGTTAAGCCGCTGCTTTCGGCTCAGGTCATGATCTCAGGGTCCTGGGATCGAGTCCCGCATCGGGCTCTCTGCTCGGCAGGGAGCCTGCTTCCCTTCCTCTCTCTCTGCCTGCCTCTCCATCTACTTGTGATTTCTCTCTGTCAAATAAATAAATAAAATCTTTAAAAAAAAAAAAAGAAAATAAAGAAAATCTTATTAATTATATATTTATTAAATAAATTGACTCTGTAAAGAGAAATTTTCCTGTAAATGAACTCCATACCCTGGTTCTGGTCCCTGAAGTTGTGAACTTTTCCATATAAATGAGAAAGAAATAACACCGATCTTGCACTACTTCTTCCAGAAAATAAAAGTAGTAAAAAAACTTCCAGTAAGGCTAAATTTGACCCATTTGAAATGTTACACCAAGATGACAAGGATTTTATAAGAGAATAAAATCAAAGGTTTCTCTATCATGGCCAAATGCAAAGAAATAGGATGTTTAATAAACTGAGTCTAAGACCTATCAGTTGTAATACACATGAACAAATAATGTTTAATCCAAGAATAAAGCCATAGTTTGTATCATTTAGAAATCAAACAAAGTTAACAGAACAAAGGAATAAAATCCCAGGATTATCCCAAACTGCGCAGAAACGCCATTGAACAAAATTTACCACATACAATAAAAAACAAACAACGCTCAGAAAACTGAAGCAAATGTGATAACTACTGATAAAATATTGAAAACTTACCCTCTTGAGATGAGGAACAAGTCTGCTCATTATCACCAGTTTTACCTAACATTTTAGGGAGGCCCTAGCCAGGACAATAATGCATGAAAAAGATAAAAACAAAGGATAAAGATTGAAAAGGAAGGAATGCAATCGCCATATTCAGTGGTTGCATACTTATGTGGTTATCTGATCTAAAAGTGATCTATAGCTATTGTGCTAGAATAAATTAGTCAGTTTAGCAAGATTACTTGGTACAACCTCAAGAAACAACTCAGGTGTAATCCTAAATGCCACAAACAAATAATTAAAAAATGACATTACTATAAAAAATACCATTTAAAATGTCATCAAAGGGGCTCCTGGCTGCCTTAGTCAGAAAAGCATGTGACTCTTGATTTCGGGGTCATGGGTTTGAACCCCACATTGGATATAGAGTCTACTTAAATTAAAAAAAAAAAAAAAGCAAACAAAACAAAATGGCACCAAATAACATGAAACTCCAAAGTGTAAGTTTAATGAAAGATGTGCAAGATCTATACACTGTAAAGTGTGGGAAACTGTTGAGAAATATAATGACACTGAGTCACAAATCCAATATAATCACAATTAAAATCTCATCATTTCTAATGATGTTAAATTTCTTCCTCTGCATGCTAGTCACATGGGTGTTATTTGTGAAAATTAATCAATCTGTAACTTATGAATTGTGTACTTCTGTGTATGCTTGCTAAACTTTAATGAAAACTTTGATTTATTAAAGCAAAATGTCGCAGCTATCATTTTTCTTTTTAAAAAATACTGTTTTGGGGGCGCCTGGGTGGCTCAGTGGGTTAAAGTTTCTGCTTTCGGCTCGGGTCATGATCCCAGGATCCTGGGATTGAGCCCCACATTGGGCACTCTGCTCAGTGGGGCGCCTGCTTCCCTTCCTCTCTCTCTGCCTGCCTCTCTGCCTACTTGTGATCTCTGTCTGTCAAATAAATAAATTTTTAAAAAATTAAAAAATCAAAAAAATTTTAAAAATTTAAAATGCTGTTGTTGTTTTTGTTTTCTCATAACCAAATTAAAACTAGTTTAAGAAACTTAAGAAACAATTCAGGCTTAACAGATTTAATAAAAGAAACAGATGCACAATTTATATTTCAGATAGCATCCATAAATTAAGTACATCTCAATTAAAAGTCATATTGGGATGTAGAGTAGAAGAAGAGGAATGTGAGGAAAACTGTGATGATGACTAATAGGGAAAACTGGAAGGGGAAGAAAAAAGAAAATAAGAAGATTTAACATTATCGAGTCCCCAAATATGAAAAAATAAGTTTAAAAAAAAGTGTGAACATTAAGAAATAATATCCAGAGGGGGAAAATAAGCTTCGAAATGATTTATTTTAATATATGGAGAGGCTTACAGAGGGAAAGGGCAAGATATCTATCTCATTTGAGTCTACATTACTCATCTATAGGGCTATAGATATGGACTTAAGTAACGTGGAAATCCCTTGCAGCACTTTGAAGTTAGCTCTGTGATAAAAAGAGCTTTGGGCCTATGGGTCAGAAATTTGGTTTTCATTTTTCGTATTTCCGTGCCTGTTCTATAACCTTAGGCAACATACCTAACCTTTCAGAACTTCAGTCAGCTCACATTTAAAACTTTGATAATATTTGCTTACCTACCCGTAAGCATTGCAATGAGAATCAGATATGACAGTGGGGAGCAAGACAATCTCTAAATGAGTCTTAAACCCTATAAGACATTATAAAAAATGTATTCATATCATATTACAGACCATGTAGAGGTTTTCATTATAACAGCTAAATGTGCTTTAAGTTTGCATTCTTATAAAATGATATTTGCTATATAAATATCACCGAAAGAGTTCAATTTAGAAATGAGGCACAGTTATTAGCTATTCAAATTCTAACTGGAGACTGCAAAGCCTTGGAATATGAAATTCCAAATAAGGCTCAAATTTATTCAGAATGTAGTTTTTATAATTAGAAAGGAAATGTCATCAATATGTGAATGTTTAACATTATTTAGTTGAGAATTTTTTTTAATTTTTAATTTTTTATAAACATATAATATATTTTTATCCCCAGGGGTACAGGTCTGTGAATCGCCAGATTTACGCACTTCACAGCACTCACCATAGCACATACCTTCCCCAATGTCCATAACCCCACCCCCCTTCACCTGAACCCCCCTCCCCCCAGCAATCCTCAGTTTGTTTTGTGAGATTAAGAGTCACTTATGGTTTGTCTAGTTGAGAATTTTTTTTTAAGAAATAAAGAAATAATTTTTAACAATAAAAAAACTCTAAAGTATATGACATAAAAAGCCTTCTAGTATCATGTATACTGCATTTTCTTGGGAAATATCAAACAATAATTTCAATAATTCCCAAAAAGCTATTATTTATAGTTAATTCAAATATTAATATTGTCTGGTGGGAAGACTGTAGTATCAGTAAGTAAAGAAACTTTGTTCTATAATCCTTAAGACCTGTATTTTCACGGCACCTGGGTGGCTCAGTGGGTTAATTAAGCCTCTGGCTTCAGCTCAGGTCATGATCTCAGGGTCCTGGGTTCAAGACCCACATCCGGCTCTCTGCTCAGAAGTGAGCCTGCCCCCCCCCCACTTCTTTGCCTGCTGCTCTGCCTACTTGTGATCACTCTCTCTCTCTCTGTCAAATAAATAAATAAAATCTTAAAAAAAAAAAAACCCTGCATTTTCTTGTCCTAAAAAAGGAAATGATACCAATCCTATCTACTTACCATAACTCTAGATCCTACTAATAGCAAAAATACTGTGAGTTATTATTATTACTAGAATAGAAAAAAACATCTCGGCTTCTAGGGGAATTAACATAATTTTGCTCTTTTACTACCTTCAAAGCAAATAGACATTAAATAGTTGTGTGACTAACATAACACAATGAACTTTTTTAAAAAAGTAAAAAAAATTAAAAATTAAAACAAAACAACAAAAAAGAATAATAGTAAAGCTTATGAATTGCTTAAAGAAAGATAGGTATCTTATTGTTGCTTCCTATAAGTTAGTGGAAGGTTTCATGGACCAAGCTGGATTTAACATAAGCTTAAGTAAATGATAAGGGAATGCTGAATATGAGATGACTTTGGGCACCCTGAGTGGTTTGGCAGAAATGAGGGGTTTGGAGGAGGAACTGGAATATATAGGGAAGAAACTAGAAATAAATAAGGGAACTGACAATTTGGAAAAAGAAATAGAAAAAAAACCCTAATGGGTTATATGTGGTATTTTAAGGTAATCATAGAAAAAGCAAATGACAATGTTCCATTAAAAAGAACTATTAAAGCCAGTAATCAGTCACAACAGCATCTAATCAAGATGATGAAAATGAGTGCCTTTAGCAGCTGATTGAGAAAAATGAAAATTATGAGACAAATTTTGTCAAGACTTGATATGAAATGCATGGCTTTCTTGCTTTTTGGTTTTCTTCAAATCATAGCTAGAAAAGTTGGCAGACTTCCAAATGCTGGTTGACTTCAAATTATGAACATTCCATATAAGTTAACACTTCATTCTTTTTGCTAAGTTTTAAAAAATGCATACTTGCTGAAGAGATATTTTGGAAGACAGGCAAATGAATCTATGCTGCTACTCCTTGAATCTTCTAAAAATCAGCCACTAAAACAATTCAAACAGTAAATCTAAATACAGTTTAAAATAAACATACGATTTGCTTCATTTCTTTTGTAGAAATACTTCTAATTGGCCTCTTGTGGTTGGGCTTTCTATATTGGCCTTTGCTTCAGGTTATTCCTTCTAGCCTCATCAACTTAAAATGATGGTAATGATGATAATGACTTGAGTAATATACTCTCCTTTATCATGTTTGAATTTTCTGTTAAAATCCATTAGCAGTCACATTAATGTCTCCCACATGAGGACCATCAAGTCTTTACTTGAAATTCCTTAAAATGACTTTTCCTTTTAGAATTTCCAATTATTAAAAATATCAGATGTTTTGTTCAATATTTAAGAAAATTCAGTTTGCTTAGAGATTAGAGAAGCAGCACTTTCCTACATCTGCTTTTAATATCTCAAATGACAAGGTGGCTTTTTCTTTATCACCAAGTAACCAAAGTTAGCATTCTTGTAGCTTTCTGTACCATCTGTTTAGCAATTTATTCAGGAACATTACCAGGCTCTGTCCTAAGCACTAGGGATTAAATAGTAAACTAAAAAAGTACATAGTTCTTGCCCTCGTGGAGCCTACCTTCTGTGGGAGAACAGAAATCAAATAAATATATACCAACAAAATGTCAAGTTTTATGAAGTGTTATGAGGAAAATGATTAAATGTCAGAAGCTATTAAAGGTTTGGAAGGGATGAGGACTTAAAATTCTGCTTTGATTTTGGTAATGTGTAAGTCATTGGGTAATTTAAAGTGATCTCAGTAGCACAGTGGGAATCCATATCTGATAGGAGTGTCTTCTAGAATAATTGGAAGTGAGAAAATAAAGAGGGGCAAGCACAGATAACTGTTTGGAGATGTTTTCTCTAAAGGGGGGCAGAGGAAATGTACGCAGCTGAGGAGGATGCAAAGTCAAGGAAGGTTTTCTTTTTCCCCACTAGATGAAAACTATCACAGATGCTTTATTAGTAAAGAATATAGATAATTGCAAATAATGATCCATAAAGAATAAGAAGGAATTCCAAGTGCAAAGTCCTTAAATGGACAATGGAAAATGAGTTTCAGTGGTTAAATGGAGAGCTGGCACCAGACAGAAGAGAGATGCCATCCTGTGTAATGGAAAAAAGACAGAGTGTGTGGTTTAAAATCAGGTTAGCTGGTGTACATGTCTAGTATTGGCCATATTATGCTGGTAACTTTACTTTTTGCTGTGAAATTGAATGAGATCATCTGTAGGTTCTTGGCCGGAGAGGATGTTTGAGATATGAAGAACGACAAGATAGCACCTGTGGATTTCCTCCAAATCAGATTCTGAGACAAGGACTTGGTTGTGGGTAGTTTATTTGGGAGTACTCCCAAGAAGTACAAGCAGGAAAGTGAGACAAAACAGATGAGAGACAAATATACGTCACTATATCCTGAATCTTATAGAACTCAGAGCTATCCACACCTTTATATACCCCTTTGCCTTATTTAAGCCATCTTAATTTCCCAGACTTATAGTAATGTTTTTCCTAACTTCCCTGTCACCAGTTTTGCCACTTACCAATCATCAGCAGCATAATAATAAAAGAGGCAGCTTTTCCTCTCTCAAAATCCTTCACGAGAAATCTCTTGGTTTTGTTACACAAGGTCTCTCATGATCTGCCCTTACGTTTGCATCCTTATCTTCTACCATGTGACCAAAACACTCTTCTATCTAGCCAACATACTGAACTTCTCTGGCTTTTTACACTCTACAAAAAAGACCCTTATTCAGAATTCTCTCAACCATATTTTCCAACTGGATAAATGCTGTGCATTCAAACGGATTTTTTTTCCTGTCCCTGACACCTTTCCTTAAACCCCTGATTTGATTTAGTGGCTAAATCAGTGGATTGCTAACCCACTGCTAATAAATTTTTATCATAGGACAATTCACCGTATACAAACATACACGAAAATGTATATATATATATGATATATATGTATATATGTATATATGTGTTATATATGATAAATGTTATATATGTATATATGTTATATATTATATATATTTATATATATAAAATATTTTGGATACTTCTACACTTTGTGAACTTTTGTGAAATCTTGTGACAAGTTTCTCTTCTCTGTATTGTTATAGTACAGAGCATTAGCAAGATTTTGTTAATTTTAATTTTATATTAAATGAATATAAAATTAAACTAAGTCTAAACTGTGATCCAAATATTCATCAAAGAAAATAGCCAACACTAAAGTTTGCGGATCTCTGTGCAAACACAAGCCTCATTATGGGTAAGATAATGATTTTTTTTTTTTAAGAGTTAGGTAACAATGAGGGACCCGAGGGTGGCTCAGTTGGTTAAGTTTCTGCCTTAGTCTGGGGTCGTGTCCCAGGGTCCTAGGATCAAGCTCCATGTCAGTGAGGGGGTCTGCTTCTCCCTCTCCCTCTGCCTGCTGCTGCTACCCTTGCTTGTACTCTCTCTTTCTCTCTCTTTCTGTCAAATAAATAAATAAAATCTTAAGAAAATAATAACCAAAAACACTGCTAAAAAAATAAAAGAATTAGGTTACAATGATGCCATACCCAGAGCTCACAGACAGCAGAATCTTTACCCTCCATCTTTAAAAAAATTGAGGGCTTTTTATATTATGCAAATGTTAAGTATCTAGTGAATAAATAGATGAATGAATGAACTCTTATTGTCTGCCATGAGGTTGACTAACGATATTGACCAAGTTGTTGAGGAAAATCTTAGCTTCTTTGACATGGAGCTGAGATTTTGGAAATAGAGTAGGGCCTTTCTTTTCCACTGACTCTGTGAATATGAAGAGTTGTCAGCCTATTACTTAGTGAACAGGATTAAGCCATACCAGTGTACAGGATAATCTATGAAAGTTATAGCAAGGAAATGCAGAGCAGCAAAGGCTGTTTCTTTGTATTCAGTGGTGTGTCATCAGAAACTCTTCTGGCTTGCTACTTGAAATATCTTTTTGGTGAATAGTGGAAACTTCCTAACCAGTATCCAAAATGGAAGATAAAATTATATGTTATCATTGTCAAACATTTTTTGGTGAAAGGAAGATGGTCCGCTTCAAGAGAGAGAAGAGTTAATTTTCACAGTGCTTGACCGTGGACAAACCTCCCAGCAACTGTTATAAGAGTTAAGAGAGGGGAATTACAGGGTGATACATGCTTTGAAGTTTTTCTTAGATCATTAAACTGGTACAGTAGTTAAGAGGGGCTAGGAACCAGAGTCAGTAATATTTGATTATCATGTAAAATTAATCTAATTAGAAAAATTGTAAAGACCTTTTTGACTGAGATCTTAACTCTCAGAAATTTGAACCTTTCATTCACTGACTTAAAATAGTACATAGCTCCAGAGATCTGAATGGAAAAAGTAATGGTTTTTAATTATTGCTCAAAAATACCATCAAAAATTTTGAATTAAAATAGCTTTTTAAGGTTACTTCCACAACTGTTGATATGTGTTATATTTAGATCAAATAATGAAGATACAATAGTTTTTATTTAATATTATTTATTACAAGAATGACAATTTGAAGTTATAAAACAGGATGAAAAAGATATCCCATGTATGTGTACCATCACAACCAAAAACTAAAATCCTATCCCAACAATTCACATGCTTGGCCCTACCTTGTAAGAAAAAAAATGATCACTGCCTCATGTTGAGAGAAGATGGTGTGAGAACTCTGCTGGTAAGAGAACCATCTCTAGCTACAACAAGCAAGCAAAGGCTGGGACGAACACTCTTTTATTAAAATCACTGTAGTCTTCCGAAAAGGTTCTGACAGGTGTATTAAAAATATTTTTTAAAATCATATGAAGTGTAAACACATACAATAGTTACCATAAAAAGAGTGCATGTATGATTGACTAGATAAAGGTATGAAATAATTTGGATTTTGCTAAATTATTAATATACAATCCAGTACTGCAGTAGAACACTGTTCTGTTTGAGAAAAGCTTTAGCTTTCAACATGAAAGAAATCAGCAAACCCTGTTTATGCATTGACTAATAAAAGGCAGTATGTTATCTATCTTGTTCAGCTATATTATTCTACACTCTGTCATTGCCTTGATGCATCTATCTAATTTTTATCATCTGAAAAATACTCGATCACATTTTAATATCTTTTATTTAATGCTACCATATATAAAGAAGGGATGAGCATTCCTTTGGTGGGGTGAAGGAGAGGAAGAAGGAAGTTAAATCCATTTGCTTGTACATTGCTGCTTCAGACTTAGCCAAGATATTTATTAAAAGCAAGGAAATGATGGATTCATATTTTATAAACCTCTAGAACATCTGTACTACAAGATTTCTTTTAAGCTGTTTCTCAAGTATTTGTAATAATTTCTGGGGAGCAAAAAAGGCCCAAAGTATCTGCAGATATTAATTACAACTTTTTTGGGAAACACTTGAGCCATATATTCTGGTCATAAGAGAAAAATCGTGCATTTTATTAAAGAAGAATATGGCCAAAGGGGTAAAAAATTCTAGTTGTTCAGGATTGAGATTTTAACTTGATTAATATTTCCATATACACATGTGTATATGTGTATATATCTATCTTTTGCATCACTGAACAGACAACAATTTCATCTATTAATACAAATGCAAAAGCACATTTTTTATTGTATTACCAAATAGCACACAGTAAACTATGGCAATTCTCTACCAGGAGAGAAATAGTGTATACAGACATCAAACAGACAATATATAAATATAAAAATATAAAAATAGGATATAGTTTTCTTGTGCTTTTCTTAAATCCAATATTCCATCTTCATATGTGAGTAAAAATTTTATAAATACTTGAATGCACCATGATCCCTCTTCTTACTCTTCAAATATGATTTTTCTCCCTCTTGAACACTATTCTATTCACATGTCAGCTTCAGTATTAATGTCACTTTCCTCTGAAGAGATTTCCCTGCCATCACCCCACCCCCCCACCAAGTTAAGTGTCCTTCTTAGGTACTCCTGGAACGTCCATACTTCTCTGCTATAATGTTTCTCAAATGTTGATATTTTAAATTGTTTCTCTTCTGCCACTGGAAATTTTCTCTGTTAAAGCAGTAACTGAGCTTATGCTTATTCACCATTGTAACCTCTGATCCTACAGGAATCTCTGGCACCTAATGTATTTCAAATAAAATATTTTGATTGAAAGTATATTAAAATCAGTACCTAAGAAAATATCTAGGACATAGTATTTGCTCAATAAATATTTGTTTAAATATGCTCTGTTATCTTTAGAAGAACTACCACCTCTTGCTATAATCAAAAGTTCTATTATTAAGTGGTAAATCGAAGATTTTCCTTTATTTTATTTTATTTTATTTTATTTTATTTTTTTAAAGATTTTATTTATTTATTTGACAGAGAGAAATCACAAGTAGATGGAGAGGCAGGCAGAGAGAGAGAGGGAAGCAGGCTCCCTGCTGAGCAGAGAGCCCGATGCGGGACTTGATCCCAGGACCCTGAAATCATGACCCTAGCCGAAGGCAGCGGCTTAACCCACTGAGCCACCCAGGCGCCCCTTCCTTTATTTTAATTCCCAGAAATTTTTATTCATAAGTCATAACATGGATAAAAAAAAATAGGAGAACATATATGAAATTGAATTTTATAATTGAATCATGATTCTAAGCATGATACTAACTAAGGCCCATTTCTTGCAATAGGAAATGTGTAAAAGCATCCTGGAGAAACAGCAGTGAAATTCTCATGTGGCAGGATAATGTAAATACCCTCATTTGAGCTCAGTGACAATATAGATTATTTTTACCTGGAGTTATTCTAGTTTATGAATTGTGCTTTTGAATATATCCCAGAGCTGAAAGCCATCAGTAAACTTGTAATAGGATTGAATTCTCAGTTGAATTGCCAGAAGCTGACCCATTGCCAACCCCCTATTCAGTTTCGAATGATTGCTTAGTCAAGCAACCTTCCAGATTTAATACATTATACCTTCTGCAAGTTATACTTTAGCTGATATATTTCACTCTCCAAAATTCTTATGAACTTTTCAGTCTGAGGTTATGGCATGCGTTCTTATGTGGTCTTGAATGTCAATTTGTTGAGATTTACATTTTAAATCTGTTTTATAGCCAATTGCTTAAAGAAAGTATAAAAGGATTAGTAGCTTTTTAAGAAGGATATTTTAATGTAATAGGACACTAATTCTTCACTGTTTATAAACTGTTCATAGAATTTCAAATTTATTTATTTTTCATTTTTTAAGGATTTTATTTATTTATTTGAGGGAAAAAGAATAAGAGAGAGAGGGCATGAGAAGGGGGAGGGTCAAAGAGAGAAGCAGACTCCCCGCTGAGCAGGAAGCCTGAATCGGGACTCAATCCTGGGACTCCAGGATCACAACATGAGTTGAAGACATTTGCTTAACCAGCTGAGCCACCCAGGTGCCCCTAGAATTTCAATTTTATGTACTAAGTTATCCATATCTATGGATATATATTTGGTAGCTATACATTATTTTAATTATTCTATCATGTGAAAAATAATTTTTATTAAAATGTAATGGGCATAATTGATACAATGATTAGTGCGTTATGTTGTACAATTGGCTCAAACAATGGATATTGACTTAGTATCTACTGTGTTACAATAACTTCTCAACAGCAGCATTTATGGTTTTCAATCTTAAATTTGCTTTCTCACTCTGCAACTTCAATTAATTCTATATGATCAAGAACTCTAGCAAAAAGTGAATTCGTAATTGTACATTAAATATACTATGATTCTCAATTTGAGTGTCATTCCAGGGGTATCCAACAGTTCAAAATAAAATTCATAATCTTGTACAGTCATCAACTATATAATGATACAGTAAAACAAAAACAAGTAAAATATAGAGTATTTAGGAACATATAATTTATAGATGTCCCACACAGTATGACTCTATATATGAGTACCCACTCTATAAAATTTGTTCATATTAATCTATACCAGAACCTAAAACTAAGAATAAAGCAAAACTCTATGGCTTCTTGATATACAATAAATCAAAACTTGATATTTCAAACTAAGTTACATTTGAACCTTAATCCTGAAGAACATGTATCTATGCTAATACACTAACAAAAATTAAGTTGATTAATTAAATCACAAATTATTGGATGATTCAGCATACTTACCCAAGTCCTTAAGAGAGTTGCTTTACACTTTCTATTGTGGACATCTACTAAAATATCATGTTTTCTTAATTTTATATTTCACACCCTAGAATAACTCCACATGAAAGTTTCTGAAAGGATTCTATTCTTTCTTAAAAAAAAAAAAAAAGACTTATTTTAGAGAGAAAGAGAGAGGGGGAGAGAGGGAGACAGTGCACATGCGTGGGGATGGGCAGAGGTCCAGAATCTTGAAGCCAACTCCTCAATGAGCACACAATCCAATGGGGCCAGATGGGGGTGGCTGGGTCCCATCACCATGAGATCACAACCTGAGCTGAAATCAAGAGTCATATGCTCAATGGACTGAGCCACCCAGGCACCCTGAAGGGATTCTATTCTTCTGATTGTGACATGATTCCTAAACCAAGCCATTTCCCCAAACTAACTAACCATGTATAATTTCAAAAGTATATATTTGCATACTATTTTCATGTGGTAATTTTAATAGAAATAGAGTTAATTTCCTATTCCTTATCAGTTTTTTGGTTTTTTTTTTTTTTTTGCATCCAGAGAGGACTACACAAACCAAATTCCATAACACGATCAGAGACCTAAGAACCATAACACGATCAGAGACCTAAGAAGTCAAATACTTATTATAATCCAGCCTCTATCCCTTCACCCCACCCTCACTTTTGGTGTTTATTGACTAGGTTAAAGTCAATCTTTCTATTATATGAATAGTTTCCTTGTTGAAAATACTGTATAATCTTCATTTTCATTAACAGCATTATATCAATGACGATATAATTCACCATTATAACAATTTCATTGTCAGAACCTGTGGGATTAATACTAGCAGGTACTTGAAGAGCTCACTATGTTGATCATTGGTTATACTTTTTTTTTTTAAGATTTTATTTATTTATTTGACAGAGAGAAATCACAAGTAGATGGAGAGGCAGGCAGAGAGAGAGGAAGGGAAGCAGGCTCCCTGCTAAGCAGAGAGCCCAATGTGGTACTCGATCCCAGGACCCTGAGATCATGACCTGAGCTGAAGGCAGCGGCTTAACCCACTGAGCCACCCAGGTGCCCCGATCATTGGTTATACTTTTCATGTTAGTCCCTTATTAGCCACAACTATTTCCTCAGATAACTACAAAAATCATTTTTTAATGTTGATTATTAGGTTTTACTGCTTAAACTGCAATGGCTTAAAAACAGGACAAAACAATCCTGCCACGTCTTACAATAGGAATCCTGGTGATACATTTCTTAATTATTAGGTTATTTTATTTTTTCCTATTTCTTATATAAAGAGTATCCAAAACAAAAATGACTTGGGGAATTGTTATTATTAGTGGGCTCAATATTTTGTTGGCTGAACTTGACTAGGGAATTGAAAGTAAATTGAAGTTAATATTTCAATACATTTGTATTGCCCTGGCATTACAGAATAAGTATACAATCATTAACACTGTAGCATTAAAAAAGTTTTCAACAATAAATCTGAGTTAAAAAAAAAAATCAGACTGGAATGAATAAGGGATACAAAAGAGCATAAACTGTTTTCCATTTTCTTTAAAGTGTCTCAAATTATCTTTCCATGGGCTATTCCATGGAGTAGATTTCCAAAGCCATGCTATAGAATAGACTGACAGTGAAGCAACTCTTCAAGAAAAATGGAGTTACCCCAGCCCTTTTAGATGAGCTAGGAGAATGAGAAGAGAATGTCCTCTGCTTACGGAAAAGTATTATTTTCTACAAGTGGAAATTTTTGTACTATATAGATATAACTGTGGTGTGCATATAATTTGGTATATAAGAAGGAAGAAGAGAGGGAAGAAAAAAGTTTTTTTTGTAATTTATCATAAATATAAGGTTTTCTTTTCATTAAAAATTTTTAATAATATTAGTCACCATACAGTACATCATTAGTTTTTGATGTAGTGTTCCATGATTCATTGCTTGTGTTGTTGTTTTTTTTAAACTGGAAAATCACTTATTTTCCATAGATGTAGTGACTTCTAATATGAGATAGTACCGAAACCAATAAGGTCGTCTAAAAACTATAAAGAGATTTCAGAACTGAGAGGCCTGGCCTTCATGTCTTGATCCTAGCATTGCCCTGCAAGCCAAAATATATAGGTTACTAACTTCTTTGGGCATAAATGGGATGGGGGAAAACGTTCCTTTATAGCTTTTAAAGGTAGCTTCATGAGATAGTCTTACATTTTTAAAGAACTTTTGGAAACTCTCAGAGCTCAATTACAAATGAACAATGAAATTTTTTAAGTGGGCAAAACTGGTTGAAAATACACTTCTCTAAAGATATACTGATGACAAAAAGCACAGGACATGATGATAACATCATTTTTCATTAGGTAAATGAAAACTAAAACTACAATTAGATACCATTATCTTTCCATTAGAATGGCTGAAAGTACAAAGACTGATTATACCAAGGATGTGAAGCTACTAAAACTTCCAAACAATACTCGTGGAAAGTAAAATGATTACAAGCACTATAAAAAAGTGGTTTGGTAGTTTCTTAAAAAGTTAAACAAACACTTGCCAGAGAAATAAATGCATATATCCATAGAAAGACATGCACAAGAATATAAATAGTGGTTGAATTTATGATAGTTAAAAGCTGAAAGAAAAAAAAATATGTCCATCAATAGGTAAATGGATAACCAAATTGTGGTGAATTGATACAACAATTACTCAACAATAAAAAAGAATGAATTATTGATATGTGCAACAACATGGCTGAATCTAAAAATAATTATGCTGAGTGAAAGAAGCCAACAAAAAACAGCATATACTGTGTGATTCCATTTTTATAAAAAATTTTTAAGTGCACTCTGATGTATAATAGCAGAAAACAGGTCAGTGGAAGCCTAGGGATGGGGGAACCAGAGTGAAGCAGAAAGAAGATATTATAAAAGGGCTTGAGGAAACTTTTGGGATATATAGATGTATTCATTATTTTTATTGTGGTGATGATTTTCAGGCATATATATAAACGTTAAAATTGATTACATTTTATGCTTTAAATATGTTTCAGTTTTTTCTATGTCAATTAAACAAAACCATTAAATTTTTTGTTTTATAAAAACAAGAAATTTCTGTTTATAAGACAGTCTAGAGTATTCTGTCTTAACATTGTTTATAGGCACCCAGTCTGTAGTATTCTATTATAGCAGCCCAAGTGGACTAAGACAGAGTTGTTCATATTATCATTTCATCATCTCTTTTGATATCTACTGAATTTGTACAGATGCTTCCATCCTCATGGGTTAAGTTATTTTGTCTTTTTTTTTTTTTTCATTTTTCTGGTTAGCTTTATTTTATTTTCTTTCTCTTTTTTTAAAGAGGGAAAGAGGGTTATGGGGGGGATAGGGAGAGAGAGAATTTTAAGCAGGTTCCACACCCAGCACTGAGCCCAAATGGGGGCTCCATATCAGGACCCTGAGATCATGACCTGTATTGAAACCAAGAGTCAGAGGCTTATCCAACTGAGACACTCAGGTGCCCCTGATTAGCTTTCTGAGATAGTCAACCAATTCTGGTTTAAATTATTATTTCCCATTATATATTATTATTTTCTCCTGCTTTTGGGTTTACTGTTCTTGGCAATGATCTATTTTCATTATCATCATTATTATCAGTATAACTCATTATCATTGAAATGCTAATATCCATTGGAATCTTGCTTTTGACCTAATGGGTAATTTTAAATTTCCTTTTATAATTTATAATTAAATTTTATTTCAAATATGGTAGGGATTACTTATCTTTTTATATTGACTTCTAAGGCAGCTACATAGAAAAAAAGAAAAGGAAAAAACCTCTGAATGTTTTCATTTCTTGACATTATATGGCCACATTTTATAAGTTTGAATGCATGCTTGATAAGAGTGTGTATTCTGGGGGCACCTGGGTGGCTCAGTGGGTTAAAGCCTCTGCTTTCGGCTCATGTCATGGTCCCAGGGTCCTGGGATCAAGCCCCGCATTTGCCTCTCTGCTCAGCAGGGAGCCTGCTTCCCTTCCTCTCTCTGCCTGCCTCTCTGCCTACTTGTGATCTGTCAAATAAATAAATAAAATATTTAAAAAAAATAAAAGTGTGTATTCTGCAATTCCTTTTCAAATTACTAAGTAAATGCAAGAAAACCTATTTTTAAAAATGGGCAAAAGACCTGAAGAGGAACTTCACAAAAGAAGAGGCCCCCAAAACCATTAAGTTTATAAAGTTACTGAGTAAGATTATTCTTTGGGGAAAAACAAATCAAAACCATAGTGGGATACTTCTATACATCTATCTAAATGTATCATTTCACTGTGTTCAAGTTTCCATTGTTTCTGTTAAAGTACTGTTTTCTGTCTAATCAATATTCCTTTCTATGTATATATGCTACTTGGACTTTGTAGGAATTTCTTATCTGTTTTTAATATTGTCTGCCATAATCTCTCTCTCTCTCTCTCTCTTTTTTTTTTTTTTTTTTTTGGTCTAACATTTATTTTTCTCTTTCTGGAACTCCAATTAAAATAATACTGGAAGTTCTTACCATATCCTATTTATCTTAAGCTTACCCTCTCTTCAGTACTTTTTTTTTCTCTCCAAAGTTATTGAAGTTTTGTTTGTTTTTAGAATTCCTATTTGGTTTATTTGAAAATCTGCTGTTCTTTTCCTATGGTTTCTAGTTCTTTGCCAGAGAATAGAGTCAATTCTACCTGTTTTAAAAGACAACAGATTAATTACACAGTATTAAATGTATGACTGAATAATTGGCCAGGCTGAGAAATACAAAACAACTGAACCTAAAGCTATGAACAGAAATGGACCAACAAGGAGGCTTCTGAACCTGCCAAGATCCAGAATTAGGATTTTGCCTGTCAAAAATGGAATCTATAACTCCAGAAGTCTGTCAGTTCTCAAACCACATTGCTTCCACCATGATCTGAAAAACACTGCCCCAGTTGTTGGTTCCAGAACTCTTCTGTCTCCGCCATAATCCAAACCAACTGTTCTTAACCACTTTGCTCTCAATACTTCTTTATACTCAAAATTACAAGATACTTACCAGATATTTTGTTTATATGGATTATATCTATCACTATTGATATAAAAATAAAAAACTTAAAAATCATATAACTATTTAATAAAAATAGCAATAATAAATTCACTACATGTTAACATAAGTGAAATATGTTTACTAAAAGTAACTATATTTTCCAACAAAGATGCCAAGATGATACAATGGAGAAATAACAGTTTTTCAACAAATATTGCTGGGACAGCTGGATAACAAAATAGAAAAGAATAAAGTTACACTCTTTCCTCAAATAATATACAAAAAATAATTCAAAATAAATCAATGCCCTAAAGATGAAAGCCCAAACTATAAAACTCAAAGAAGAAAACATATAGGTAAATCTTTGTAACCATGCATTTGGCAATAGAGTGTTAGATATGATACCAAAACAAAAGCATCAAAACAACAAAAAAAAATAGATTAATTGACTTTATAAAAATTAAAAATATTAAAGGACAACATAAAGAGCATAAAAAGATAACCTACAAAATGGAAGTAAATATTTAGATATCATGTATCTGATGAGGGACTTGTACCTAGGATCTAAACTGTCATTTGTGACTGCATGGATCTACCTCGATATTTTGGGTTCCTGGACCCAGGTTCAACATGTATGTGTGGAGGCTTCCCCACACCAACAAGCATTTCTTGTGAAATGTCAATTGAATATTACCCCCGCCTTAAAAGACCACCAGAGACGTGAGTCAAAGCCAATCAGCAAGGGTCGTTTATTGCAGGTTCGAACCTGGACCTCTGTGCCGCTCGTTGCTGATAACGCTGAGAGGTCCAGAGCTGGGTTGGTACAGGGTTTTTATAGACAGGTAAAAACAAGTTTTGGGTGGGGCTGAGCTGATTGATTGACAGTTTAAACAGGCATACTTGGCGTCAGTGAATTGGGTCAGGGGACCCTGCGGAAAGCAGACAAAGCAATCTTACAGAAGCAGAACTGGCCCGGTTAGCCCACGCATGCGAAAAAAGCACTACCAGGATATTGAAGGCCTGGTACTTTTCCTTCTACCTCCGCCTCCTGAGGTGTTTTATGGAGGGGAGGGTGACATTAGGGCTTGAGGAACTGAGTTTTGTGTCCCTGGAAATTGGGCTATTGATAAGGTAACTTCTTTGTTTGTAATCTCAAGGACATTTGCAAACCAAGGGAGACTCCTGTCTTGCAGGATTGTGATCTCAGCAAGTTAACTATTTATCATTTTATGGCAGACAGGGGTGCCTGAGGAATGCTACACATATGGAGGGGAGCGGGTGAAGGGGGGGGGTGCAAGGCGCCAGCTTTTGCTTTGTCCTCAGCCAGCCTCCTGCTGCTTCACTTGGATAGCAGCAGGGGGTCTGAGAATTCAACTTAATTCTAACACTATCTACACAGAAGGAGCATCAAATTCTACAGGTAAAGGGCTCTGTCCCACAAGACTAAACACACACAGGTCAGATGCCAGTCATATGCCTCAGGTTGTTACCTATGCTCCTAACCAACTGGCTATAAATCAGAGTTTCCCATGACCCTCTCTTTCCCTGGGTTTGATTAATTTGCTAGAGTGGCTCACAGAGCTCAAACATTTTATTTACTAGATGATCATTATGTTATAAAAGGATAACTCAGGAACAGCCAGATGGAAGACATTCATAGGGCAAGGCATGGGGAAAGGGTGTGGAGTTGCTATGCCCTTTCCAGGCACAGCACTCTCCCAGCACTTCCGTGTATGTTTGCAAGTCTAGAAACTTCTCAAACCCCGCCTTTTTGGTTTTTTTATGGAGACTTCATTATATATGCATGATTGATTAAACGATTGACTATTGCTGTTTAAACTCAATCTCTAGCCCCTCTGCCCTCCCAAGGAGGTTAAGAGGTAGGACTGCTAAATTCCAACCCCCTAACCACAAGTTTGGCTCCACTGGCAACCAACCCCCATCCTAGATGCTTTCCAGTAATCACATCCTTAACAGAACAAAAGACACCTCAATTGCTCTCCTTACTTAGGAAATTCCAAGGGTTTTAGGAATTTTGCACCACAAATAGGGAAGAAAACCAAAGACATATATTTCTTATTATAAATCACAATATCATACAAGAGGACATTATGCTAAGTGAAAGAAGCCAGACAAAGAATTCAAATACTACATGATCTCATTTATATGTGGAATTGGAAAAACTCTAACAGAAGCAGAGATTAGAATGGATGTTACCAAGACTGAGGGTGGAAGTAATGGGGAAATGCTGATAAAGGGTACAAACTTTTAGTTATAAGATAAATATATGCTGGGAATCTGAATGTACAGCATGGTGATTGTAGTTAATACTGTATTATATACTTGAAACTTGCTGAAAGAGTAAGTCTTAAGTGCTCTCATCATGATGAGGGAGCAAGAGGCTGGCTGAAGACAAAGCAAAAGCTGGTACCTTGCACCCCCTCTCCACCCGCTCTCCTCGGTAATGTGTGTGACATTCCTCAGGCACCCCTGACTGCCATAAAGGAAAAACAAATAGTTAACTTGCAGAGATCATATCCTGCAAGACAGAGTCTCCCTTGGTTTACAAATGTCCTAGAGATCTACAAAGAAGTTACCTTATCAATAGCACACATTTCCAGAGGCAAATAACTCAGTTCCTCAGCCCTAAATAAAGTTAAATTTCTTCTAAACCCAAATCTCACTAACAAAGACGTTTGATAGCAGAAATGTGAATGGCTTGCCAAAAGAACATTGATCAAGCCGCAAGGTCTCCGGTATCCCATCACCTTGTAGGCCCTCTTTAGCATATGAAAACTCCGTAGAAACTTCCCCCAACCTTCCCCCAACCACAGGGTACATAACCTGCCATCCCTCACAACCTGGGGCAGCAGTTCTTTCTGTCCAAGGGTCCTGTCCCTGTGCTTTAATAAACCACCATTTTGCACCAAAGATGTCTCAAGAATTCTTTCTTGGTCATCAGCTCTGGACCTCAGCCCACTGAACCTCACCTAGGTTCTAGAACTTCATCAATCACACACCCACAAAAGGTTAACTATGAGGTGATAAATGTGTTAATCAACTTGATTGTGGTAATCATTTCACAATGTATATGTATTTAAGGCCTGAAGAAGCCATCATGCTAAATTTAAATTAATGATGTTGATACATATCCCTTCTTTTGGACTCTCAGCTTTTTAAGGATTATTTTTTTCTAATAGTTCTATTGAAATATAATTCATATATCAAACAACTCACCGGTTGAATGGGTGTATACATGTGTATGTATATGTATATTTATGTTAAATCATTGCATTGTAGACCAAAATAATATTCTACAATCCATATACAATTTTTATTTCTCAATTATATCTTAACAAAGCTGGAAAAAATAAAGATAATATTTGTCAGGCAAAAAAATAAAGTTTAAGCGAAAAATTTAAAATGATTCTTAGGGCCCCAAATTAAGAAGACAAATAAACCAAATCAAAAATGGATAGAGAATCTGAATAGACATTTCTTCAAAGAAGATATACAAATGACCAATAAGCCATGAAAAGATGCTCTATGTCATTAGTCCTCAGAAAATGCAAATCAAAATACCAGTGAGATACATCACACTCGGTAGGATGACTATAATCAAAAGTCAGATAATAACAAGGATTGGTCAGGATGTAGAGAAACTGAAATCCTCCTTCACTGCTAGTGTTGATGCAAAATGATGCAGTGACTTTGGAAAACAGTTTCCTCAAAAAGTTAGACATACTATACTACCCAAAGCAATCTACACATTTAAGGCAATCCCTATCAAGATACAAACAGCATTTTTCACAGAGTTAGAACAAACAATCCTAGAATTTATGTGGAAGCACTAAAGACCCCAAATAGCCAAAGTAATCCTGAAAAAGAAAAACAAAACTGGAGGCATCACAATTCTAGACTTCAAGCTCTATTACAAAGCTCTAATCATCAAGGCAGTATGGTACTGGAACAAAAACAGACACATAGATTAATGGAACAGAATAGAGAACTCAGAAATGGACTATCAACTCTTGGGCCAACTAACCAGGAAAGACTATCCAATAGAAAAAAGACATATGGTGTTGTGAAAATTGGACAACCACATGAGGAAGAATGCAAATTGACCATTTTCTCACACCATACATGCAAATAGACTCAAAATGGATGAAGGACCTAAATGTGAGACAGGAAACCATCAAATTCTAGAGAAGAACATAAGCAACAACCTCTTTGACCTTGGCCATAGCAACTTCTTACTAGACATGTTGCCAGAGGCAAGGGAAACAAAAGCAAAAATGAACTATTGGGACTTCATCAAGACAAGCTTCTGCACGGTGAAGGAAACAATCAACAAAATTAAACGGCAGCCCAAGGAATGGAAGAAGATATCTATCTGTAAAGGACATATTTGATAAAGGCTTAGTATTCAAAATCTATAGAGAACTCACTAAAATCAACACCCAAAAATAAATAAACTAGTTCAGAAATGAGCAGAAGACATGAATAGACATTTTTCCAAAGAAGACATCCAGAGGGCTAACAGACATGTGAAAAGATGCTCAACATCACTCATCATCACGGAGATGAAAATCATAAAACTACAATGAGATATCACCTCACAACTGTCAGAATGGCTGTAATTAACAGCACAAGAAACAACAGATGTTGACAAGGACGTGGAGAAAGGGGAACCCTCTTACATTGTTGGTGGGAATGCAAAGTGGTGTGGCTACTCTGGAGAACAGCTTGGAGGCTCCTCAAAAAGTTAAAAATAGAGCTACCTTATGACCCAGAAATTGCACCATTACTAGGTATTTACCCAAGGGATACAAATATGCTGATTCAAAGGGGTATGTGTACCCCAATGTTTATAGCAGCATTATCAACAATAGCTAAACCATGGAGAGAGCCCAAGTGTCCATCTACTGATGATTGGATAAAGAAGATGTGATATATACCTCTTGGCATATTATGATCTGGGCCAAGATTATGCAGCCATCAAAAAGAATGAAATCTTGCCTTTTGCCATGACATGGTTGGAGCTAGAGTGTACTATGCTAAGTGAAACAAGTCAGTCATAGAAAGACAAATACCCTATGATTTCATTTATATGTAGAATTTAAGAAACAAAACAGATGAACATATGGGAGGAGGAAAAAAAGAAAAAGAAAAAAAGAGAGAGGGAAACAAACCATAAGAGACTTTTAAAGATAGAGAACAAACTGAGGGTTGATGGAGGGAGGTTGGTAAAGGATGGGCTAGATCAATGATGGGTATTAAGGAGGGGCTTGTTCTGATGAGCACTGGGTATTGTATGCAAGTGATGATTCACTGAATTCTACTCCTGAAACTAATATTGCGCTGTATGTTAACTAACTAAAATTTAAATAAAAATTTGAAAGGAAAAAAAGAAGTTGGGCATAGAGTTGCCAGCAGTTTTACTCCTAGGTGTATATTGTAGAAAAATGAAAATCTGTGTCTACACAAAAACTTGCACATAATTGTTCATAGCATCATTATTCATGATAGCCAAAAGGTAAAAAAAAAAAAAAGAAAACAACAACAACAACAACAAAACCCAATATTCATTAGTTGATGAATAGGCAAAAAAAAAAAAAAGATATACAGTGGGATAATATTTGGATGTGAAAAGGATTGAAGTACTGATAGATGATACAACATGGATAAATCTTGCAACTTTAGGCTAAGTGATAAAAGCCAGTCACTAAAGGCCACATGCTGTATGATTCCTTTTGTGTGAAAAATCTGGACTAGGCAAATATATAGAGATAGAAGTAGAATGATGGCTTCTTATGGCTGGGGGACCAAAAGATGATACCTAACTAGTATAAGGTTTTCTTTTGAAGTGATGAAAATGTGATGAGATTTACTGTGATAAATAAACAATTCTGTGAATATACTAAAAACCACTGAATTATACACATTAAGTGGATGAGTCTTTTGATAGGTGAATTGTATTTCAATAAGACTATTTAGGAAAAAATTATCCTTAAAAGTTCTTGGAAGCCCAAAAGGAGGGATATACATTAACTTCATGAACTTGAATTTAATATGCTGGTTTCTCACGGCTTTATGTTAACTTGCACTCTGATTAGTAAACACTTTGTGATATTTAACCCAAAAAGCAAATCAAGCATACGCTATAGATATAGAGGCTGACTGGCTTGTCCCTTATAGAGAGGTCCATCTCAATCTATGTAGACTCAGACCATAAAGCATTAAATAGTTTCACAGTGATGGTGCTTCATGTTCTTCTTCTGTTTAAGTATTCGGTACTTGCAGTAACTGGCAATTGATCTTGCTTCATATAACCATTATCTTTAATCACTGTGACCATGTTTTTCAAAAAAAGCGAACTGTAGAAAATACCAATAAACTTGTTAAATTTACACATAACTTAATTTCTACAAAAGGATAGTTCTACAAAAATTTCATTTAACTCTTCTTTAAGAAGCACTACTTCTAGGGGAGCTTGGATGGCTCAGATGGTTAAGCGTCTGCCTTTGGTTTAGGTCTTAATCCCAGGGTTCTGGGATCAAGCCGCACATCGTGCTCCCTGCTTGGTGGGGAGCCTGCTTCTCCCTCTCCTGTACTGCTCCTTATGCTTGTACTCTCTTGCTTTCTCTGTCAAATAAATAAATAAAATTAAAAAAAAAAAAAGAACTACTTCTAGACTTTTAATTGTATAACATACCAATATGGAGAAGCACTAAGATAATCAAATTTTGGGACTCAATAAAGCCAAGATCAATTTAGTAAGCACCAACATGGAAACAAAAAGGCCCTTTACAGCTGTTATTAAAGAGAGATAATTGCTGGCTTTGATCACAGCATTTAAATTTGTGAAAAAAGTAGTAGAATAGTTTGTGTTCCTCAAGGTGATACTTTCTGTAAAGTATTTTCAAGCTCTACAACTCATGTACTATAAACAGGCAATCTTTGTGTGGTTCAAAAATAAAATAAAACATGGAACTTGTTCTTGTGTTATGACACATTATATACATACAAAGCACTGGAATAAAACCCTGTATCAGTTTAAATATAGAACACAATGATAGTAAAACTTTGCAAAAATGTTTTAAGGGAATGAGTAGTGTACATGAGAGAGGATGACAGAGAGACAGAATTATCTGCTCCAAACTTGCCAGTACTTGAAAATAATCTTAAACATACTAAAAGTTGTATCAAAATAAAATAATAGCTAATGACTCAATCAGAAAAGTATACAGATTTCTGAAGGTAACCTTAAAGAGATTAAATTTTCTTTCTTTCTTTTTAAAGATTGTATTATTCCTTTATTTGAGAGAGAGAGGACGAGCAGTGAGGAGGGGTAGAGGGAGAGCGAGACACAGACTCCCAGTCTAGCAGCTATGCCCACCACAGGGCTCCATCTCAGCACCCTGGGATCACAATGAGAGCTGAAGGCAGATGGTTAACTGACTTTCAGGGGCAAGTGCATCTCTGAGCAGATCTATTGCCATCTGAGTCCAAAATGTGCCTTAAATGTTCTGTTCCACAAGGCTTCTCTTTCTCCTTTCTTTGCACAAAGGACGAAGGGAGAATTTGGCCATCAGTCAGGATCAGGGGATCTCAGCCTAGTACTAACTAGGAGGGGCGAGGCAGGGGTAAAGAGACACCTGGAGCACCTCAAAGGAGAAGTGGCAGCTCACGTGCCAGAGCTATTTATTTCTATGGAAATGTTTCACAAAATAATCGATAGATCTTCCCACGCATCACCTCTAAGGCACACATCATGTTTTATATTACATGACCGTTGAGTGTCAGTCCCCTTTCCACAGATAAATTAACATGGCAATTTAATAATCCTTTAACAACAGAACAATTGGTTACGATGCTGATCATTCTTTTGGCACAGCTGTTAGTTGGCATTGGGCTGCAGGCCAACTTAGAAAACTGTTTTTGATTCCACTTGCTGCAGAACTGATATGTACTAGATCCAGTCTCTACAGGCATTTCAAATCAAGGTTCCTACATACAAGTATGATCTGGCTTCTAAGACTTAAAAATAAAATGTTAAAAAAAAGAATAAATAGAGTCGCCTGGGTGGTTCAGTCGGTTAAGGGTCTGCCTTCGGCTCAGGGTCATGATCTCAGGGTCCTGGGATCGAGTCCTGCACTGGGCTCCTTGCTGGGTGGGGAGCCTGTTTCTCCCTCTCCGTCTTCCAGCTGCTCTGTCTACTTGTGTTCTCTTTCTGTCAAACAAATAAATAAAATCTAAAACGAAAGAGAGAGAGAGAGAATAAATAAAAGAATGAAAATAAGGCAACCAGTCTAAAGTAAAATCTAAACCTCCCTATCTTTAATTTTATCCAGGATAAGGGACTGGGAAAGGAATTGTGGAGTGAATAACAACTAACACCTTCTATCCTGGAGTGGGAATTGTCACAAGAGAGTACAAATGACCACTGTGTTTTCTGAAGAAATCCAAAGGAACTCTTTTCACTATCTAAACTACAGTGGGTGAGAAGGAAGTTAGCATGGAAAAAGAGATTGTGGAAAGGTAGTATACAATACATGTATGTTTAAAATGAGAACTTATTATACTTACCTTCTCAGAGCGGATAAGGAAAATGATTCTATATGGCTATATTCACATTCTTTATTCAACCACATGGTAAGGAAACAGCGAGTGGGTAATTCAAAATTACACTACACTTGCCATAACACAGTATGATTAACTTCTATAATTCAGTGAGTCATGGGAAAATTGCAAATCCCATGATTTATATGCATAGGTACAACTATATGCATATATGCATATACACACACACATGCATATGCAAGCATACATTACTTTCATTACATTATGTGTATGGTAAATTAGTTGTTTCTGCAAACATGTATACCATGTATTTCCTTCTGTGAGATGACATATCCAAATTAGTAATAATTAAATGTAGAGTACCTAAGAAGCCATTTGTCATATTTACCTATAGTTTCTCTGGAAACATATTCCTCTTCCCTTTCCAGACATTTCAAATAAAAATCTGGAAGAAAAAAATCTTATTTTCAAGCCTCTCATTTTGTTACCATATTTCATAAAATTATGTTTGCTGTCAGAGCACATGCATCTCCCCAACTCCTGACTAGCACTCTATGAAATGAGAGGAAATATATGTATTTTAAAACAACACACTTATAACATCCCATAAAAAAGTAAAAATGTGTTATCAATGGATATGTATAAAGGGTGACCATGGGGGTATTTTTGCATTAATTTAGAAAACATTTATTAAGGCTCTCCTATATGCTAGATGTGTAAATATTGGTAAAATCGAGACCTAGACCATTAGAAGCTTGTTATCTACAGGAGGAGTTCTACATCCACATATAAAAATCTAAATTTAAAAAATGAAAGACATTTTCACTAAAAAAAAAAAAAAATATATATATATATATTTTATATATATATATATATATATATAAATGGGGCACCTGGGTGGCTCAGTGGGTTAAGCCGCTGCCTTCGGCTCAGGTCATGATCTCAGGATCCTGGGATCGAGTCCCGCATCGGGATCTCTGCTCAGTGGGGAGCCTGTTTCCCTCTCTCTCTGCCTGCCTCTCTGTCTACTGTGAACTCTCTCTGTCAAATAAATAAATAAAATCTTTAAAAAAAAAATGAAAGACATTATACCTATAATAAGAACAAACTAAGTTCAGGGGAGGACATGAGTAAATCTGCCTGGCATATGAAGCAGGATGCTAGAGCAAGGCTTCTCGGACAAAGTGACATTTGCTACATTCATACATTGATCTTTTACCATTTTAACTGCAATATGTCTCTATGATAGATGTATACTATATACATTTTTATGAGGGTAAAATGCCCATGAAAAAAATTGACAGCAAATAACCAATGGGGAAATGAGGCAAGATAAGTAAAGAAGGAAACATAACCGGAATGAGATACAGCTAGGAAGAAATAAGAAAAATAATTAGCTCAGTAATGGCTCTTTGATGCCCTAGAAAAGGCAGAGAAAACTGGAAGACTTCTGAAGTAAAATAGAACCTGCTGCATGTGAAAGCAAACTACTTGACGCTGAATAAAAAAAATCAATTATACTTAAAAAAAATTCTAACACCTATTCAAGGGATTCTTAGAGGGAAAATTGGATTATTTATGTAAGAAATACTAAATACGAGAGATATTTACAGATACATTTGGCAAAGATAACTATAAACCCACTAGAAATTATATTTTTGGATTTTTTAGTTATTTTGATATTTTATTTTAGTTTTGATTCACGAAGAACAAAAGGTTATAATGTATTACTAAATAAAAAGTTAAGAAAAGCATAAGGTTGAATGAATAGTAGTTTTTTCCCCTTCTTCCACATATGTAGACTATTATAGAAATTGCTAGATGTCTTAGATATCAGAAAATGATTATTTTTCACATAAATTATTAAGGCCTAATCTAACTTACCATTAAGGTTGTTTTGTTTGTAAAATATGTCACTAAATAAATGGTATTCATTAGATGTTGTCTAAAACCTTTATTCTCAGTTCTTTTCTTTAAATTTATTTACAGAGTTCATTCGTAAAAAGCACCTTGTATAAGCTTAAACACTAAAAGCTGAAATCGGAATAAACAATTGTATCTGGATTGTGGAGAGGGAACAACAGGTATTGTGAATGACAGGTATTGTGAAAAGATGTTGATGTAACCATTTTAGACCATCTTGCCATTTAATTTTTTTTTTTTTTTTTAGATTTTATTTATTTATTTGACAGGGATCACATATAGGCAGAGGCAGAGAGAAAGAGACAGAGGGGGAAGCAGGCTCCCTGCTGAGCAGAGAGCCTGATCTTGACCTGAGCTGAGGGAAGAGGCTTTAATCCACTGAGCCACCCAGGTGCCCCGCCATTTAATTTTTTAAAAGAGTACAAAACCCCCAAAGTTTTCTTGGTATTTCATTTTCTTGTTACTTTACTAGATCAGGGAAAATAACCTTTTTTTTTTTTTTTTAATGAGGAAGGAGATTCAGTAGAATAGAAGAGGGAAAAAATAAGGAGGTGAATAATAATCAGGGAGAAATAGGGAAAGAGAAAGGATAAAAAGAGCATGAGAGAGATCTGGAGAAATTCCTTTCTTCCCTTTTGTCATGAATCTTAAAAGTAAGGGGAAGGAAGTATGAAGAGCAAACTCATTGCCAAATAGCACTCTGTTAAAACAACAGGATTTAATGTTCTCCGAGTTCGTGTAATAAATGGATTACTTTCCTGCCACTATGGTTAAACAGTTCACACAATAGATGGCCTGTTACCTGACTGTTGTGGCATTAATGTCGTGATGCAATATTCATACACGCAATGAAGACTGCAAAAAGAATTAGTTTCTAGACCAGGACCACCATTAATATTCACACAATAAAATCTGTCCCATTCTTTGAGAGGCAAAAACAATTAAAGTGTCTGGCTGCTGGCACTCATTTGAATTTAATGAGAATAGAGTTGATTTAAGCTTTTCCTGAGGACATGCATTAGTGGTATCTTTGGTCCAGGCATATACATTTTGACCATTACAATATGGCTAAAAACAGCATTACATACTACTTAGAGTTATGGATGAAATTTACTTCCCCTCCAATAGCAAATGTGTCCTCCTGAAACAAAACGTAAAGTAAATTGTGAGTCAAGATATCATGATGCTTCTTTTCTTTATATCATAGTTTCAAACCCTACATAAAATTGAGAATTCTGAAATGCATAATACTTCATAATTTTTTAGGAATATGAAAATTTGTACCTACTTTAACATAAATATTTAGATGTAATTGTCATTTAACAAATTGCACATATTCAAAGTATATAAATTGATAAATTCTGACATCTGTATACACCCATGAAACCATCAAGAAAATTGGCCCTTTATAATCTCTCCTTTTAACCCTTAACATTGCCCCTGCCACCCATCTATAGACAACCTTTCTATGCTATTAAACATTCATTTGAATTTCCTGGAATTTATTTAAATAGGGTCATGCAGTGTATACTCTGTCTTTGCAATCTTCTTTCACTCTGAGTAATGTTTTGCGATTCATCCACATTATAGCTTATATGAGGGGCTGATTTTGTCTCGCAGAAAGATATGTCCTAACACCCAGTACCTCAGATTGTGACTTTATTTGGGCATAGCGTCATTGCAGATGTAATTATTTAAGTTAAGATGAGGTCATAGTGGAGTAGGGTAAACTCTTATTCCACTATGGTTGGTGTCCTTATAAGAAAAGGACACGGGAGGGGCACCTGGGTGGCTCAGTGGGTGAAGCCTCTGCCTTCGGCTCAGGTCATGATCTCAGGGTCCTGGGATCAAGCCCCACATCGGGCTCCCTGCTCAGCCGGAAGCCTGCTTCCTCCTCTCTCTCTGCCTGCCTCTCTGCCTACCTATGATCTCTCTCTCTGTCAAATAAATTAAAAATAAAATTAAAAAAATTTAAAAAAAGAAAAGAAAAGAAAAGGACACCGGAGAGACACACAGACACACGGGAGGAAGTTGTCATCTGATGACAGAGGCAGAAATTTAAGTGCTGCAGCTCCAAGGTGGGGACCTAAAGCAGTGCGACTGGTACCCTTATAAAAAGGGCAATTTGGAGACAGAGACATCGCAGAGTGAAGACTATCTGAAGATATACACAGGAAGAATGCTGTGTGATGAGGGAGCATTATTAGAGCAATGCATCCACAAGCCAGGAACATCCAAGATGGGCTGGAAACCACCAGAAGCTGAGAAGAGGCAAGGAAGGAGTGTCCCTACATGCTTCAGAGAGTGCTTGGCCCTGCCAACACCTTGATATCAGACTTATGGTCTCCAGAAAAGTGAGACAATTTTTGTTTTTTAAGTCACCCAATTTGTGGTACATTTTTACAGCAACCTTAGGAAACTAATATAGCATATATCCAAATATCCTTCCATTTTGTGACTATAGCACATTTGTTTATCCATTCACTTGTTGAAGACATTTAGATTGTTTCCAGGTATCCGCTCAGTGGCATCACTATATCATAGAGTACATTCAAATTTAATTTGATTAAGTACTGACAAATTGATATCCAGATTTGCAACTGTCAACAGAAGGACGCAAGGGTTTCTATGTCCCACATCTTCACCAATACTTACAACGTGCAGCTTTTTCTTATTTGTCAATGTAAAGTGGTATCTCCTTGTTATTGTAACTTCAGTTTTTGATTATGAATGTGTTTATCTTTTCACATATTCATTCACCTGTTGAGTGTCCTCTTTGCTGAATTGTCTGTTTATATCATCTGATCATGTTTTTATTGGTTTTAGATGTTGTAAGTATAATTTCCTCATGTTATCTGTCTCTTAGATTCATTCTCAGTGTCTCCCATTGAGAACCCCCCAACCCCCGCCAAAAATCCATCTATTTTGATGTAATCAAATCACTCCTTTTCTGGACCTGATGCTTTTTGAACCTTATTTAAGTTCTCACCCAAACTTGGTTGACAATTATATTCTCCTAAATTGTTCTATACTGACTTTATAATTTTGTCTTCCATATGTAGCTTTTAAAACCATCTGGAATTCATCTTTTTATATTTGATAAAGCAGGAATCAGGTTTTTTTTTTTAATTTTTCTATAAATACTAAACAGATTTTTCTGACATCATGTATCAGATAGTGTAAGACTGACCATGTTACAGTCAAAAGCTATGTATTGATTTCTGGGTCCTTGTTTATCTAAAGTTATAGCATTTAGCTTTTCACAAGGTTTTTTTTTCCCAAACTCTTGTGAATAGTGAACACTTTTCATCATATTTGAGAGAATAAAAGCAATCTACAGTTTTCTCCAATTGATATAAAAGCTAACTTTTCATATATTAATAAAATCCAGTGATTTATCTATTCCTAAGACAATTATACATTCCATTGTAAACATTATAAATAATTAAATATCTGGAGAGGAATTCCCTCTTTACTACTGTTTGTAATTTTTCCTCTAGAAATTCTTCTGCCTTAATTTTTGTATGACTGTTTCAATGATTTTAACTGGTAATAGTATACTCATTTTGAATTGTATTGGAGTTATAGATTGATGTAGGAGAAAATGATAGTATTGAGTTCCCCCATATAAGTAAACAGTTTCTATTTATGCAAGACTTCTATTGTGTGCTTACTATTTAACCAAATTCCTGTCCTTTGGACAATGGAATTTTACTCATATATAAGTGTGTCATAAGCAAAATTGCAATTCTAAACACTATAGTAGTTGCCCCTTATCTGCAGGGGGTATATTCTAAGACCTCCAGTGGATGCCTAAGACTGCAAACCATACCGAACCCTATACAAACTTTGTCTTTTCTTATGCATACACACCTATGATAAATTTTAATTTGTAAATAGGCACAGCAAGATATTAATAATAACTAATAATAGAATTATAACAAAATAGCATAATAAAAGTTATGTGGATATGGTCTTTCTCTCTCTCTCTTGCTTTCTCTCAAAATATCTTATTGTACTATACTCACCCTTCCAGTGATGGTGAGAGGCTAAAATGCCTGCTCAATGAGACACAGGGAAGTGAATGACGCAGGCATTGTGATGTAGTGCTAAGTATTGTTGACTTTTTGATGATTCGTCTGAAGAAAGACAGTTTGTTGCCACACTTCGTTAACCGTTAACTGGGCTAACTGAAACTGTGGAAGTCAAACTGTGGAAAGAGAAACCAGAAATATGGGGAGACTACGGTACCTCAGAAACAAGTATCTGTCTGTGTTTTAAAGTGTGGAGTTACCTCAGACCTTGTGTCATTTCCTTTATATCCCACTAGGATCTCTTTCCAGGAAAATCATTCATTTCTTAAAGAAGTACAATATTGAAGGCAAAGCCGAAAGCTATCGGCCACATTTCTCGGAATTGGGGTACGAGTCATCAGTTACCCCAGGTCTTTCTAGAGTAATTCTTAAAAACACATGATGATTGCTCTAAATTTGAGGCAGTGGTAGTGAATATTTTCTATAAAGGGCCAGATAGTAAATATTTCAGGCTTTACAGGCCATATGGTCTCTGTCACAACTACTCAACCATGCCATTGTAGCATGAAAGCAGCCACAGACAATACGTAAACAAATTGGAGTGGCTATGTTCCAATAGAACTACATTTACAAAATCAGGCAGTGGGCCAGATTTGGCCCATGTGAAGTAGTTTGCTACCCTCCTCCATTCCAGAGTTTGCATTGAAACATCCGAGTTCCTTTAAAAAGTGATGTCTCTACAGATGGCAAATAAGCATACGAAAAGAGGGTCCACATCATATGTCATCAGGGAGATGCAAATTAAAACAACAATGAGATACCACCATACAGCTACTAGAATGGCCCAAATCCAGAATACTGACAGCACCACATGTGAGGCAAGAGGAAATTTCATTTACTGCTGTTGATAATGCGAGATCATATAGCCAATTTGGAAGACAGGGAGTTTCTTAGAAAACTAAACGTACCCTTAACATAAGATCCAGCAATCACACTCTTGGGTATTTACCCAAAGGAAGTGAAAACACGAAAACTTATGTCTGTGCCAAAATCTGCACATGAATGTTATTGCAACTTTATTCATAATTGCCAAAACTTGGAAGTGCCCAAGATTTCTGTCAGCAAATGAATGGATAAATAAACTGTGACACAACCAGACAATGGAATAATATTCAGTGCTAAAAAGAAATGGACTATCAAGCCATGAACCCTAAATGCATAGTACTAAGTGAAAGACTCAGTCTAAAAGGCTACGTACTTTATTATTTCAACTATATGGCATCTTGGAAAGGGCAAAACTCTGGAGACAGTAAAATGATTTGTGTATGCCAAGGCCTGGGGAGTGGAGGGTGGGGGTGAGGGCAGTGAATAGATGGAGAACAGAGGACTTTCAGGACCATGAAACCACTCCGTATGATACCATAATGATGGGTATATGTCATTATACCTCTGTCTAAACCCACAGAAAGTACAAGATCGAGAGTGAACCCTGAGTCAAATATGAGCTTTGGGTGATTATGACGGTCATTGCAGGTTCATCAGTTGTGACAACTGTGCCACTCTGGGCCAGGATGCTGATACCGGGAAAGTTATGCATGTGTGGGGGCCAGGGGTTTGTGGGAAATCTCCGTACTTTCCCCTCAGTTCTAAAGCTACCATAAACAATAAAATCTTTTAAGATTTTATTTATTTATTTGACAGAGAGAGATCACAAGTAGGCAGAGAGGCAGGCAAAGAGAGAGGAAGGGAAGCAGGCTCCCTGCTGAGCAGAGAGCACATGCGGGGCTCAATCCCAGGACCCTGAGATCATGACTTGAGCCCAAGGCAGAGGCTTTAACCCACTGAGCCACCCAGGCACTCCAACAATAAAGTCTTAATAAAAAGTTTTCTATGCTCTACAACCCATAAAGTCTGATCTAATTGAAGTAAGCCAGGCAACTGTTTTTTTTTTTTTTTTGGTTGTTGTTGTTTTTTTTTAATAGCAGTCCTAAATCAATAATTGAGAAGTCAGATTTGAAAACCACATCCTTGAGGCATTTTTCTCAAAGTGTAACTAGTTTTAGATGTTGCAAATATCATCTCATCATGTGTTAAAACTACAGATTGCAGGGTCCCACTCCAGACCTACTGAATCAGAATTTCCAAGGAAGGACAGTGGATTTGCAAAGTTTAGTTATAACATCAGGGAATGCTTATCATTAGAAAAATTTAGGAAACACTGCTCTGTGGCACATTTCTGCGTTCTGTATTTCTCTGCTCTGAAGCACACTGAATGCTTTGGACAAATAGCCTTCTATCTGGAGATCAGCCATCCTTGGAGGTTAGCCAAACCTTTTCTGGATGTAGAGAATTATGAATAGATCATTTTAAAGGCATAAAATCCCAAGTAGTCACGTTCCATTGGTATGTATCTCTGAAACTGATTTGACTGAGGAAGCTGAGTTCAAAGAATTCCTCTGTCTTTACATAGGAATGACATATTTAGCCATCTTTGCAATTCTCACCCAACCCTAGGCCTGCTATGGGACATTGCCTCAGGGTATGAAAATCTCCAGTGTGTGAACCAAGGGAAAGCCTGTTTTAAACTTGAATCAAGAAAGCATAGCCATGTAAATTTTCCTGTATTTTCCTGTTTTCTACGTATTTCAGTTATGAGCCATCTGTTAGAAAGTTGGTATTTTGCCCCAAGATGAGATATTCTGAATTCAGGTATGTGCTATAGTAGGATGCTAACAGTAACAATAATTTTTATTTAATGACTCTCTCCTCCAACAGACTATTGTTAAGGAACACATCTTTGAAGGAGAGTCTCATGAGAGAAGAGTAAGGAAAGATTCAGTAAGACATACTGAATGCTCAAAATGATGTTTTTCCACATTATACAGAAATATAAGAAACTCTTCTCAGCTTCTTCTCAATACTCATCCCTAAGGGCAAGTCATCAGCCTGAAAGAATACCACCTTCCAGTAGCCAAAGTTTAGTGACCTTAATACTGTCAATGGAAGCCAAAGGTTCATATGCAGCATTTGCAAGACACACCAGATAAAATTCAGGGATAAAACTTCTATGTGATTTCTTTTAGATTTAGTATAGGCTTTTTTTTTTTTTTTTTTTTTTTTTGACAGACAGAGATCACAAGTAGGCAGGGAGGCAGACAGAGAGAGAGGAGGAAGCAGAGAGCCCCATGCAGGGCTCGATCCCAAGACCCTGGGATCCCTGGGATCATGACCTGAGCTGAAGGCAGAGGCCTTAACCCACTGAGCCACCCAGGTGCCCCTCGTATAGGCTTTTGATAATGAGGTTAAACCTATTTAGTCATACTATGAAATATTTATTTTTTTTACATTCAATTCTCATTTTATCTAGTAAAATGTTTTCTACCACCCATTAACAAAAAATAAAATGTTAGCTGCCAGATATTAAATGATGAGGCTAATTTCTATTCTATTTTATGAGGAAGTACAGTTTCTATAAACTTTACTTTGCAATAATTATAAAAATGTACAATGTACTTATACTGTTTTGACCAGTTATATACCAACCATCATCATAACAAAAATAAAACCCCAAGATCTATTTTGATCTTTAAATTCTTGTGCCTGAGGGCATAAAACACATTAAAATTTCAATCAACGTATGTACAGTATTTTCATTTTCTCTCTTAGGGTAGGATATTGTATAAGAATAATTTTCAACAGTTAAAGTTATAAAGTTAACACATGTCAAATATTTATTTAACTCAATAATGAGGGAGCTAATGAAGAAAACAGTATGTGGGAAAGCTATTTCAAAGGAGAATTCAAACAGTGGTTATGCTGTCACTTTAAGAAAGGCATGCTGAAATACATTTACTAAGTTTGAGATAAAGCTGCTTAATATCTTGCTGGAAAAATAAATTATTAGGATAGTTTTCTCTGAGAGAAACAGTGCATCTCTACTGCATATCATCTCTATAAGTTAACTTGTTACTTTATAGAGCCTAAACCTTAATAAATAATAAATAATAAACCAGATGAAGGTACAATCTCTTAAAAAATCAAATAATCTCAAGTGAACTTTTCGGACAAGTGTTCAGTATGAAAAAGGAAAACATGATCTCTTTACCTACCTTCAATTTGAAACTTCTCTAGAGTCTCAAGTGTCTTATTTCTGAGTTTTTGTTAATTTTCCATTAACAGTGATCAACAAAATATGTGCAAACATAAAACAGATTGTGACAATTTTTAAGAAATAAAGGAAAAATGTAGAATCTCTACATAAAATCTTTTCATGTATTTTTTTGATGGATGGTAATGATGAGTAAAAACTCATGATATTTAAATTCCATTGGTTACAATTTAAAAAATGATCTCATGACTTATTTTAAATTATAATTTTTAAAGTATATCAGAAATTACATCCTTCACAATGATTTCAAATTATGCTGAAACTTTAAATACCACTTAAATATGTGTGTGGGAGGGTACATAGTTTTTCAAAATTCTTATAAGGATGTTAGCAAATATATTTGATGGCCTAATCTTAGAAAATATTTTCTTTGCTCAAATTTCTGTCAGTGTGATTCCATCTATATTCATCTTCCTGGAATACCTCAAATTATGTAGGAGACATAGTTGCTTGTTCTCTAGCGCTGTAACAAATAGCCACTGGGGAGAGAGTAGTGAGTAAAAAAGGCCCCTTGCAGGGCCTGCTGTCTAGAAAGGGAAATGGAGATTAACCAAATGATTGCCTACATAAAAATAAAGTTGTAACCAAGGCATACACTACGAATTTGGGGCATATAGAGCCTCAAAAGTAAGAGATAAGGTGGACCTCTGGGTGGCTTAGTCGGTTGAGCAACTGATTTTTGGTTTCAGCATAATGAGATTGAGCTCGGAGTTGGGCTCCCCACTTAGTGCGGAGTCTGCTTAAAGACTCTCCTTCTGCCCCTTCCCTGCTCGTGCTCTCTCCCTCTCTCTATCAAATAAACAAATCTTTTTTTAAAAAAGTGTGTTTAGTGAGATTAAGAGTCACTTATGGTTGGTCTCCCTCCCAATCCCATCTTGTTTCATTTATTCTTCTCCTACCCACTTAAGCCCCCATGTTGCATCCAAACTGAGGGTTGCTGGGGGGAGGGGGTTTGGGAGAAGAGGGTGGGATTATGGACATTGGGGAGGGTATGTGCTTTGGTGAGTGCTGTGAAGTGTGTAAACCTGGTGATTCACAGACCTGTAACCCTGGGGATAAAAATATATGTTTATAAAAAATAAAAAATTAAAAAAAAATAAAATAAAATCATTTTGATAGTGAAGAAACTAAAAACTATCAAATTTTGCTCTTTAAATAAGCAGATTTTGTGTTATGTAAATTGCATCACAATTAACCTGTTTTAAAAAATAAATATAGGGGCGCCTGGGTGGCTCAGTGGTTTGGGCTGCTGCCTTTAGCTCGGGTCATGATCTCAGGGTCCTGGGATCGAGCCCCGCATCGGGCTCCCTGCTCCGCAGGAAGCCTGCTTCCCTCTCTCTCTCTCTCTGCCTGCCTCTCTGCCTACTTGTGATCTCCGTCTTTCAAATAAATAAATAAAAATCTTTAAAAAAATTTAAAAAAATAAATAAATAAATAAAAAATAAATATAAAAAATAATTGCTTACAAAAAAAAAAAGTGTATTTATTTGACAGAGAGAGAGAGAGCCAAGCAGGTGGAACTGTAGGCAGAGGGAGAGGGAGAAGCAGGATCCCCGCTGAGCTGAGAGCCTGACATGGGACTCTATCTCAGGACCCTGGGATCATGACCTGAGCCAAAGGCAGACGCTTAACCAACTGAGCCACCCACGTGCCCCTCAAATAAATAAGCAAATGTTTATGGATAAAAGAAGAAAGAAAGAACGAACGAAAGGAAGGAAGGAAGGAAATGAATCTTGAGTAAGCTGAGATCTGGAAGAAGAGTTAACTAGGTGAAGACAAGGAATTTGGATTTTTTTTTAAAGATTTTATTTATTTATTTGACAGAGAGAGAGACACAGAAAAAGGGAACACAAGCAGGGGGAGTGGGAGAGGAAGAATCAGGCCTCCTGCCAAGCGGGGAGTCCAATGCAGGCCTCGATCCCAGGACCCTGGGATCATGACCTGAGCCGAAGGCAGAGGCTTAATGACTGAGTCATCCAGGCACCCCTGTTTCCTAACTGTTAGTTTCTGACCATTTGAGGAGGGGGCCGTTTAGAGTTACAGGTGTATTCAGCCAGCAATCTCTTGGTTTCGCAGTTGTTTAAAGATAGCTTATTTTAAAGATTTCTGAGGAATTCGTCCATATAATGTGTGGGATGGCCTTTTAGCTCCTTCATGTCTGGTAGTTTCCAGACTGGAGCCCCAGTTCTCATTCAGGTAGCTGTTTTGAGCCAACTCCCTGCTAAGATGGCTTCAAGCCATTTTATTTCTATCTCTCTGTTCACATATCAACCTATGTGATATGTGATCATACTATGATCTCCTATGATCATACCAGTGTGTGGAAAACACACTCATAGCCTTGTTCAGTCTGTGGGTGGAAGTGCAATTTGTCCCCAGTACGACTCTTTTTCTCTCTGGCTAATTCCACAGTCTCTTCTAAGGTATGAGTCAAAGGCCAGAACTCTTATGTTCCCCAAACTTCAGTGGACACTTCAAAATCTTCAGCTGCTTTCCTTAAATAAAGCCCCTTTCACCAGACTAGCAATGAGAAGTAACTTTATCTTCTCCTTCCAAGTAATAAGTGTAATGGTGAAATAAAAGAAATTATGTCTTACTGCAAACATTGCCAAAAGAAATTCTCTCCTTACCCAACTTCAATTTAAATTCGTTTATAGTCTCAGGTATGGGATATGGATCATAAGACTTTTTTTCATATAACTTCTTCATATAAACTGAATTAATGGGTTAGTGCCTCACTTTGGCAACTATTGTTTTGTTGTGCAACGTTAGGACCTCAGCTGAAACTTAGACACAAAGAATCTCATTTAAAATAATCTTACATTAGTGCATACTATGCTTAATGGGTACTTTTAGTTACTCAGTGGACACATCAGCTACTTACAGAATTTGCTACTCTAAACAATGCTGTAATACATATCAAGGTACATTTGTCTCTTTGCAATTTTTGAATATGCTATCAGGAAAAATTCCAAGAAGTTAATGTATGAATCAGGGTTGTGCTTACTTCTATGTATATTTGAAATTGCAGTGGAACAGAATAAAAGTAACCCACTTTTCATCTATCTCCACATTTCATTAAGGTCTTAAATCTCTACTTCTGAGATTAGCACAGAACAACATGTCACTGCTATTTTTAATTTTTAAAACATGGATTAGTTTACTGTATAAACTGTAACTTACCACAAACTAGAGATCTTAAAACAACAACAACAAATTTTCTTACACTTCCAGAGGCCAAAGTTCAAAAATTACTATCACTAGGTGTCAGCAAGGCCACATTTCCTCCAGAGGCTCTACAAGAGAATCTGTTTCTTGTCTCTTCCATCTTCTGGTGATGGCTGGCATTCCCTGGTTTATGGTCACAATATTCCAGTGTTTGAGGTTAAGATATCAAATGTCTTTCTGCTCAGTCTTTTGCTATGTGTGTGTGTGTGTGTGTGTGTGTGAGAGAGAGAGAGAGAAAAACCTCCCTCCGCCTCCCTTTTACAAGGGCACGTGATTGATTGCATTTAGTGCCAACCTGGATAATCCTGGTTATTCCTGCCATCCCCAAATCCTTAATGTAGTCACATCTGTTAAGACTCTGCTATATGAAGTAACATTCGTAGGTTCCAGGATGTGAATATCTTTTGGGGGGTTATCATTTTCAGCTTGCCACAGAGTACATGATATGTTTACTGATTTGTGGTATTTCCTTTTCTGCAAACTGCTAATGTCTGTTTTCTCCTATGATCAAATTTAGTCATTTACATTTTTCTATTTTCACTGTAAAAGTGAAGGCATAACCCACAGAAAAGGAGATACACTTGGCTTTTCCCTTACTAATATGGAATATTTTTTAGTAATTCAATGTATCTTTCTTCCCTGTTGTCACTACTTAGATTTCTTATCACTATAAAAATAACAGGCCTTTACTATCTACCATTAGTAAAATTTTTACCAAATATACTTTTACCAAATGTAATTTTTTTTCTTGAAGTATTTGATTTTGGTAAAATTTGTTTTAATAAGAAACAAAGCTGCATTTTTGTCCTAGTTTCTAGAGTGCTGAAGCAACACCAATTTTATATAACATAGCTTACCCCACATTTAGCATATGAGAAACCCCATACACATAGCTTTGCACTTTCTCTCCACTGAATGGTTCTCTCCTGCTGCACCGATGCAGTCATGTTTCCATCACACAGGACTTACAGATGTTGATATCTGGTAGAGCTTGTCCTCTAACACTATGTCTCTTAAAAGTCCAGTTACTCCTGACCAGTAGTATCTCCAGATGAATTTCATGATCATTTTGTATTTTCAAAAAGCAATGAAAAAAAAAAATCCTCATAGTACTTTTCCTCAGATTGAATTAAAATAACAAATTTATGTTAGGAAAAATGGAATGCCTCATAATAATGATTTCCTGTCCAAAATCAAAGCATTTTAGTATTAAAGGATCTTTATTAAAAATCTTATTAAAGGGTTTTATTTAGCTTAAAAACTTTAATTCTTCCTCCATATAGAGTCATATCATATTTATTACTAGTCATTTAATTTTAAGTAGCTACTATGCTTATTCCTGGATAAGGAAAAGTTATTGGTTGTCATGTACTAATTTATGTCATCAATACCTTTACTGAATTTTCTTTTTGTTTTCACATTCTTTTGGATTTTCACAGTATATTATAATGATATCTGAAAAACATATTATGCCCTCCTTCCTCCCAATATGTATAGCTCTCATTTCTTACTCTTTCTTATCTAATTGCATAGGCTAGGAGCAACAGTTCAGTGTAAAGTAATGGCTGCTAACTGACATCACTATCTTGTTCTCAACTATAGTAGAGTGTCTTCTAGATTCATCATTAAATACGATGCTGATTTTCATATGTACATACAGAACATATTTTATTAAAAGAGATACACACACATATACACATACCAGTATGCACAATGGAATGATATTCAATACATACTACAGTATCCACCCAGCGGACTCTGACCTTTATCTATGAGCACTGAGCAACCAGCCCACTTGTATACCACCTAATGTGCTGTACCAGTATGTACTGACCACATATCAGCTCTACAAATACATGCTACACACAGTTAAGGGAGTATTTCTTTTTTTGCTTTCTGTGAGATGAATATTTTTTCTTATTGTAGTTTTAATATGGAAACTTTCCTTACTCTCTGGATAAAATGATGATCATGATGCACTCACTGATAGGCTACAATTGGTGATATTCTATGTAGGCATTTATTTCAATATGAATTAAGTTTTTTTGGAGGAGGGTTCTCCTTGTCTGCTTTCTTTCTAGTAAAATTCTAATCCAATTTTTCAAGTGTTTGGAATCCTATTTTCACTATGTCCTGAAACAGGTAAAATTGCATTGGTGTTAGTTTTTTTCCATGAGGATTAAACAATTCACCTGTTATATTCTCAGAATATTTCAAATAACAGAAAACCCAAAAGTAGATTAGCTTAAATTACAAAGGAAACAGTTTCTCTTGTTATCCAATAATCCAAAAGCAAAGCATCAGGTGCCACTTAATCTAGGGATTAATTATTATAGATGCATTTCTCAAGATGTTCTCTGCCTTGCTTATTTGAAATTTTTTTTCTTCTGCAGAAAGCTTCTTCCCTTGTTCTCAAAGTATGGTTGCTGCGAGCTCCAAAAGGAACACATTCCTTATTTGCATCCAGCAGCAAAGAGAATCTCTTCAAGTGGTTCTCATGGCAAAAGAAACTATAATTCCTAGAAACTAACGCATTACATTTGCTTTGCTTTTGTTGTACTCTATCCATGTATCAGTGACAGATGTCAAGGAATACACTAATACATTCCTGGGTCTGCGGATGGGGTAGGGTCGTTCTCACTCTAAACGCTTAGCTAAGAATTAGGAATTGAATTTCCTACTGGAAATTTAGAATACTTTTTAAGGAAAGAGAGGGAGAATGGAGAAGACAAAGAATAAATATCTATTGATGTATCATGGTAAATTATACATTTTATGTACATATGTGCACCGCTATAATATGAATTTGTTATGAGTATATTTATATAAAGCCCATGGAACACCAAATTCATGTACATCAAACTGGTAAGGATGAACTCCTGAGCAAAATGTAAGAAAAAATAACAGATAAAGGAGCTTTTAATCCTATTAGATGGTCTTTTTATAGGAATGCTATATTCATGTATTAAGTATCATTTTATAAATTTCATACAGAGATAGGAAGAAAAAAAAGAAAAGAATGTGCCAATTTTCTCACAGCTAAGTTGAATACCCTAAAAAGAACAACTTAGAAATTACTGTAACTTCTAGAACAACTATCACTGCGGATAGTTCACTTTCAGGGTATCAGTATGGAATGATATATCTGCATACCCTGATAGAATATTTTATTTGAGAAATAATAATGAAATCACATTAGTTGTTAGATATAAAAGAAAAATACTATATTAACTAAGTAGGAAATATTCATTGGCAGTCCTGTGTTACTTTAAAATTTAATAATTTTACCTACATTGTTATTTATAGCATAAGCATCATTTTATGGGTAAGTACCTAGAGACTCAGAGACATTATAGGAATGAACTGAAGCCAGATAGGTAGGAAGTACTTCAATAATGACACAAACCTAGACATTCTAAACACATAGCCCATACAGTACACTTTTCATCTCTGTCTGAAATATTAGTGAAGATAAAGGCATCATGCATAATACTATTATTAGAAACCTATTTATCTATGGGAACTTGTAACTATGTGAGCCTAAACTCGTGGTGATCATTTCACAATATGCGCATACATCAAATTATTATGTTGTACACTTTGAACTAATTCAATGTTATATGTCAGTTATATTTTAATAAATCTGGAAAAAATTAACTAGAGGGTATTATGTTAAGTGAAAGAAGTCAGAGAAAGAGAAATGCCATGTGATCTCACTCAAACATGGAATTTAAGAAATGAAACAGATGAACATAGGGGAAGGGAAATAAAAAGAAGATTAAAACAGAGAGGGAGGCAAACCATAAGAGACTCTTAACTCTAAGAAACAAACTAAGGGTTGCTAGAGGGGAGGTGGATGGGGGGATGGGGTAATTAGGTGATGGTCATTGAGGAGGTCACATGATGTAATGAGCACTGTAATTTATGCAACTGATCCATCACTAAATTCTACCCCTGATACTAATAATATACTATATGTTAACTAAAATTGAATTTAAATTAAAAAAAATTTAAAAATGTATTCATCTATAGGACACTGATATATTTTCTCAACTCAGTGCTATTTCCCCCATAATATGTAATCTATTCTACATTGAAAAGGATCTTCATATTTAAGAGCAATAGAAATCAGACAAAATATTATTACAGTTAAAAAATGATACTCGTGGAGCCTGGGTGGCTCAGTGGGTTGAAGCCTCTGCCTTCGGCTCAGGTCATGATCCCAGCGTCCTAGGATTGAGCCCCACATTGGGCTGTCTGCTCCGCAGGGAGCCTGCTTCCTCTTCTCTCTCTCTCTCTCTCTGCCTGCCTCTCTGCCTATTTGTGATCTCTGTCTGTCAAATAAATAAATAAAATCTTTTTTTAAAAAAAAAGACTGATACTCAAATCTGAGAAAAATATAAATAGCTTGCCACAGACATACATCAAAAATACTGTATCTTCTCCCCTGCCAAAAGTGATAGAGTAAAGTACTCTTCAGATTTTTTTAGGGTATCTTTGAAAATGTGTACAGCAGAAATATCCCAATATTATTGGGTAGCTTATCAGGCTCCTCAGCCCATTCATATGTCCTTTTCTAAAGGGTTGCCTTAGTAACTCTCCAACAAAAGTAGTTTTCTGCAGTTTTTCTCCAAATACTACCCACGTAATTCCTCAATTTAGTCATTGCAGTGGGGGCAGGAAATAATGTATCTCAAATTTGGTTTGCTTCTGATTCCAACAGTTTGGAGACCAAAAACCTAGTAAAAACAGCTAAAAGTGTCACTGGTATTAAAATAGCAATCACATGTAATACTATAGAGGGATAATGGATAGAAAACAATTTCCTCTATTATTCCAGGGGAGGATAGACTGATTCAATTTAGTCTTTCCAAAATGAAGTGTGCATGTCACAACTTAAAGGTAACTAACTATTGGATTAGAATCAAAAGAATATCTTTCAAAGTAATAAAGGGGAAAGAAGCAAGCAAACAAACAAAAACACACAAATACAGAAGAAAGGTAGAAAAGGACCAGGAGTTGATGCAAGTCTAGTAGTAGCTAGGAAGCTCAGTCTCAGATGTGAAGGTATTTAATTTCAACTTGTATATAATTGGATTTTCTATTTCAGGCCCTCATTCTTCAATGGGACTGAAACTTAATCGCAGTAAATTAGGTAGGCCTCTATTCCCAACACTTTTCTCATATCAGCAACGAAGTTACAGCATGGGGAAATGTGTGAGGAGAATTGGTGATACGGTCCTTCATATTTCATATCAAAGTATCCCATGACACATATAAAGTACTTCAGCAGGGTGCTTGGCATGTAGTGAAAGTTAGTCATTTTTTTCTGTCTTGACTTCCGAAGCAAAAGTAAAAATTTCACTAGCTACCTCTTTAGCAACTCCTGTGGTGAGTATAATGACAGTGGTTTGCAGAGTACTGTGTTTTTATGGAGAAGAATTCAAGCAGTGTTAGCTTTACATGACCTTTGGAAGCATGTGGGTAAAGCAGAAAGAGGGACACTGTGCATAGATTGTTCATAGACCTCATATACTGATATCAGATTTCTACTTTATTATTAATAAATATATATGGTAGGCACATATAATAGTTCTAATGTTTAAAGTACTTTCATGATACATCTCAAGACACATTATATGTAGGAGAAAGAACTCGGTCTATGGAGTCAGACAAACATACCTGAACACACTCTCACAAGTACTAGTTACATATTTCTGGGTGCCTCTGTTTCTTCTGTAAGAGTGAAAATCCATACTGTGTTAGTTTGTGTTCTCGAAGGAGCCATCATGAGAGAAATTAGCATGCAAGGATTTCATTAGGGAAAATGCTGATGAGGGGCAATGGAGAGCAAGCCGGAGGAGGGTGGAAAAAACATCAGGTCATGACACATTCTGACCTCAAATGAAGAAGGGAGGGAATGATGGAAGCATCCTAGATCACCCTGCAGTCTAAAGATGGGTTTTATAAAATGTCTTTGTGCCCCCTCACACCTGATCCTCCTAGATGAAAAGTTTGGGTGAGAGTAGAGAATGACTGAAAGAAAGGGAAAAAGTATTCCACTCATGTATTATGGAAATGGAAGAAGAGCAACAACTTAGAATCCAGGGTTGCACAGGCTAGGAAGGGGCTTTAATGACCTTTGTCTCTCAAAAAATGCTTCTGAAGTCTTCCTCCCCAGGGAAAACATTCTGGAGCAACTATTCCAAAGTGTTTGAAACATCTTCAATTTAACTGACTGTTGGGTCTGCCATCCCAAGCCTGAGAGAAAGCCCTGACCACGTTTCCCCTTAACCCCACTGAGAGAGCTAGCAGAGATGCGAAGCATGTTTCCTGTTTCTGCAGCATACATGCACGTGCGTACACACACACACACACACACACACACACATCCTGGTTGTCATTCTCACCCCCAACCTCAGTCATCATGGGGTGAGTTAATACCACACCACCATGCTGTTGGCATGGACAAATAAGAAAGATTGGATTGACTGAATTTAACAGACCCTCCAAAACAAGGAGCCGACTTACTTCTCTGACTGAACTGGGAACCTTAACACTTACCTGCTGGCATTTTCCACCTGTGTTCCCTGACTGATGTAGGTATTACCTGACAGAACTACCAACTGTAAAGACCTTTCCTTCCAGGGACATCATTTGTACTCTTGAGACTGTGCTTTTTGGGTGGGAGCTGGGCATTAACACTTCTCACTACTGAAAACACCGTGACTTGCACCTTAGGATGGGAAACTTGCAGCATCTGGGATCCTTCAACACCCTAAAGGGAAGAGCTTAACTCTGAGGCAACAACATCCATACCAGGGTCCTCAGATTTGTCTGTTATTTCAATTGCTTTAAGGAAAAGGACACTTGGACCGTTAACCTACGGATACATTCTAGCTGACTGCTCTGCTTGCTGGGGGTGGGCATGGAAGGGAAAGGAGTAATGCTTACTTGCTCTGGTCACTTTCACAAATCTTGGATGCCCTCCCCACCTCTCCTGCTACTCTTCTGATTTCAGTTTCACTCTATGCTCCGTGGTTAACACCCCAGACACCACTCCACCCAAGTGTCTTTACTGCTATACAAGCTTATTTTTCTTTCTACTTTAATGCTTTTTATTTCAGTTGTGTCTCAGCAGGGCACGATGCATACGAATAGACTTGTCTGCTAACCAGACTGACCTCATTTTTAATTTATCATGTTGCTACTAATTTGATTGAGAATATAGGATTATTAATTTATGAGTATACCTTGTGATATAAGTGTTTCTACCTGACTTTATCCCCAATCTTCTGGGAAATGATTATGCTACTATTGTTGACAATAAAGGATTTTGAAAGCTATTTATTAAGTGCTGAATATGATCTGGGTAGTTTACATAGAGTTTCTGAGTTTAGACAAGATGGAGAAAGTGTGGCTAGAGGAGAAAAGAAGTAAATTGTCTAAGGTCATGGGACTGGTAAGCATCAGAGCCTGCACTGTTGGCAAGGGCTGTCTGAATGTAAAACTTTTGCCTTATCTGTTGTATCACCTTTTCTTTGTTGGTGTATTTAGAAAGTTCCTCTGCCATAAAAATTACTGGAAGTCATGTATTTAAAGCCCTGATCTTGATGAGCCCAGGGTGCCTCTCCAAAAATGCTCACCTCTATTTTATTGTATAGACGAAGCCATTCCAAGCTGTTTCTTCTTTTCACAAATAGCCCACTTAAGGTTCCTTTTAAAATTACTTCTAAAAGTCTTGAAGATGAAATTAAACATTTTTGACATGGTACCTCCTTGCACACAGTATCCAGAGAAGCTGAATATTTTGGTCAATTTTTCACTCAGTGTGCAGACAGTAAGGATTGTTCTTCTGTGTTTTGTTGCCCTCTTAAATGTTCCTGTAATAGTAGGTTATGCCATCTGATGGGCAATTTGCCTTTGCACCATTTTGCCTGTCATGTTGTTTCCCTAACATTAAGTAGCTGAGACTAGGAAAGGGCTCACAGAGGTTACGCAGCTCAATAGAAAGCCTGTCCTTTTTTCTTTGTTTTTTATTTTTTTTCCCTTCTTTTTTAACTTTCCATTATACTTATGCCCTCCTCCACCCTTACTTACAAATTCACTGGAAACAGTACAGCAAGAAATGCAAATATTCATTTTTTTTTCTCCTGCAGTGTCCATTAAAATTTGTTTTAGTGTCCATTTTTTAACGGCTGATTAAAACTAGCTGAAGAGAAGAGAATAAGCAGGAAGAGCACAGAAAAATTGTTCATCTCTGTCTAGTTGTAAATAGCTGCTCTGTTAAGGAATTGGGGATACTCCCACCAAAACAAGGGGTTAAGCATTTTTTTTTTTCCAAAACAACACTCTGAGGATGCACGTAAGTGTGTGCACTCTGGATAACATTCCCCATGACACTCTAGCCAGAAGGAAAACGTGACATGCTCTTGGAACAAACTGCCCTTTCTGACATATACTGACAACATGAATAGTCCCATTACAACATTTAATTACCCAGCATGGCTTGAGAGACGTAAAAATGCAGTTTCCCTGCTGTGTCATGTCCTCAGCAATATGTGATTATATCTCCTGAGGTCATGTCCACACTTTAGTGGACTGTATGTCTGATGAAATGATTATTTATTTTAAGAATATACTCTCTTTGTTCCTTAAGAAATTAAAAATAGAGCTTCCTTATGACCCTGCAATTGCACTACTGGGTATTTACCCCAAAGATACAGATGTAGTGAAAAGAACGGCCATCTGTACCCTAATGTTCATAGCAGCAATGGCCACGGCTGCCAAATTGTGGAAAAGAACCAAGACGCCCTTCAATGAATGAATGGATAAGGAAGATGTGGTCCATATACACTATGGAGTATTATGCCTCCATCAGAAAGGATAAATACCCAACTTTTGTAGCAATATGGACGGGACTGGAAGAGATTATGCTGAGTGAAATAAGTCAAACAGAGAGAGTCAGTTATCATATGGTTTCACTTATTTGTGGAGCATAACAAATAGCATGGAGGACAAGGGAGTTAGAGAGGAGAAGTGAGTTGAGGGAAATTGGAAGGGGAGATGAACCATGAGAGACTATGGACTCTGAAAAACAACCTGAGGGTTTTGAAGGGGTGGGGGAGGGGTTGGGGGAGCCAGGTGGTGGGTATTAAGGAGGACATGTATTGCATGGAGCACTGGGTATGGTGCAAAAACAATGAATTTTGTTGCGCTGAAAAGAAATTAAAAAAATTTTTTAATTAAAAGAAAAGAAATTAAAACATTTTGAAATTTTTTTAAAAAGAAGATACTTTGTGGCTCTTACACAACTCTCTCTTACTTTTGCATGAGATGTGTCTACTATTGGCACAAAAGTACATTTAAAATGGTCTCTTTTATTTTTGGAATTACAAGGTGACTTTTTAGTTTCTGAATTTCATAGTTCAGCATGGATAACATCAAATGGTGTAAAACAACTACGATAGTATTTTGAATGAAAACCAAACTCTGTCTGTGGAAAACTCTACTTCTTGTCCACACAGACAGCCCATCTGGTTCAAACAATGACCAAAATTGAAATTAACTCTAAATTCTTCAAAACAGGAGAAACTGCTTCAGTTTTAGCCATTTCAGGAAAAATGGACCCTGTTAGCTTGCTCCTCTAAAAATAATCCCTCTAAAAATAAACTCCTCATTTCTATTTTTAGAAATGCATTGCATTCATTCCTTTCATAAAGCACATTTCATATTACACCCTTGTTTATAGAAAAAAACACTTCAGGTACTTTAAGTGGAATTTGACACTTAAGCAGCTTCTTCATCCAAAATTGTTCCTAGATATTAAATGCCACCTCATCCAGCACTATTTTTTGTATGTTAGTCTTTGTAAATTATACTTAAAAAAAAGATTTTATTTATTTATTTGACAGAGAGAGATCACAAGTAGGCAGAGAGGCAGGCAGAGAGAGAGGGGGAAGCAGGGTCCCTGCTGACCAGAAAGCCTGATGCAGGCCTCGATCCCAGGACCCTGGGATCATGACCTGAGCCGAAGGCAGAAGCTTTAACCCACTGGGCTACCCAGATACCCCTGTAAATAGTACTTTAAAACTTAACCTGCTGCTCTGAAGATGGATACAACTTTATCAAGGAGTCAGCAAATACCTTCAGAATTACTTTTCACCATCTGGCTATTGAAAGTGTTCTGTTCTACCCACCACCAGGGTAAAAGAGAATACCTTTTCAGAATACTAGTGGGCTGATTCTTGGCATCTCTTATCTAAAAAAAAAAAAAAGTTAAATTGACAACTGCACATTTTGAATCCAGCTTCCTTTTTTATTCATGAAAATACACACTGCAAGTTACTTCCCCCCAATTACCCAGAGTCTGAATTTGTGTTAAATCTTCACAGACATGTGAATAGCTTCAGTTTGTTTTTTTGATTACAGTTGACTTTGTTTTCCATGTAAACATGAATTTTTATGACAAAAAAAATAAAAAGGGCAATTGAAGCAAAGAAAACCATAGTCAGAATCACTGGGCAAGTAATGTTACAGGCTTTGTAACTGCAGTGTTAACAACTGTTTTTAAAATACAGCCTTAGAGCAAAACTACATTCATTTATATTATCAACCTGTTTTCTTCCCCCAAACTAAGATTTTTTTCTTGCAAAGTAGTTATCATTCAGGTTCTGGTTAGTTTTTTAGTTTAGTTCTTTTTCTTTCTTTCTTTTTTATGAATTCTGTGAACTTTGGTTTTTACAGAACTAAACCATCCTAGTTGATGACACTGACATCTTTGTTACTTATTGTATACTTAGAAGTTCAAATTAGAAAGCTTTTGGATTCAGACTTTTCAGCTAATTGATGTTTATTGAATATTCATAGAATTTAGTATTGTTGAGGGTCTCGCATAAAGATTTTACAGGCTAAGATGTGGTCTCTTCCTGGGAGATGTTTCATCTTCCTTATCTTTTTCATCATCATCGGGAGGTTTCATTAAGCCAACAGTGCTGCTACCCTGCAGGCTACGTGTTCCATTAGCAGCAGCAGCAGAATGGGATATGGTGTATTTGTAGCCCCCTGAAGATGATCTTTTAGGAGGAGCTACCTTGTCTTCATTTTCCTTTGTTTTTTTAGTCTCCATAAATTTGAAACGATCTTGAAAATCGTCTTCCAGTGGTGGCATAGTTGCTTCTCCTTCCTCTGAATTTCCTTTAAGACACTTTTCTTCCTTCTTGTCCATGACTCTGGTACTCCTGCGAAGTATTTTACTATGCAAGATAGAATGTAAATTCTTCCGTATTTGATTCTGCCGGTCTTTTTCTTGTTCATATTTAATCTTCAATCCTTTGAATGTCTGGACATATTCAATCGATTCAAGTGCCTTATAAAACTTTTCAACTATATGTGTAATAAGAGATTTGATATTTTCCGCTCTTATGTATTCAAACAGCTCAATAACAGCTGAATTCAACATATTGTACCGAGTTCCATTACCCAGAAGAGCTTTGACAACTGGTTCAAAAAGATTTCCCTTGATGATGTAACAATTATAAAGTTCATCTTTAAGGCCAATCATCCTTCTCATAAAGCGGAGCGAACTCAAGACCAGGAAAGTGTGCTTTGAATTCATCAAGATCAAGACTCTTCTTAGCAAGTCTTTGCTCAAAATATAATTTTTTATGTAGTATGTGTGATGTTGCACACAAAATGTGAGCAGCTCTAAAATTAAAGAAAGCAGCTGTGCTGTTTGATAATTATTGAGGCAATGTGTGTTGTTTTCGTCAGACCCAACTTCACTATCCCCTTCACATAGATCTTCTGAAGTGGTGGCAAAAAGTGGTGCTATGAAGTTGTGTATACAATGCTTGTAGAAAAAATTTAGGAATTCACTTCTTTCACATTTAGTAGATGTTGCATGCATGTTTTCTGGATCAAGAAGAGTACGAAGAAGTCCCATTAAATGAACAGCACCTCCTAGCTCAGGATCAGTATCGCAGATCATTTGCTCAATGACTAAGTTAATGAAAAGGTTACCGTCTTCACTCTCCTGAGCTTCTTCCATGATAAATTCTCGAATCATGGATGGACTATACTCCACGAGATAAGTAAATATATCAGTAGCAGCTGACCTTATTTGCAAATTCTCCATGCTCATTACGATTTTAAGAACAGGAAGAATTCCCAATTCTGTCAGTGTTTTGAACAGAGCATCCTTCTTTGGAGGCTGTAATGTCTGAGAAAATGCACAGAATTCCTTGAAGAAAAGTAGCAATTCACGCCGTCTATCATCATCTATTGCCGCATTCTTTAACTGTGCAAAGACTTCAGACAAAAAGTTTTCGTCCTGCAACATGCTGACTATCTCAACCTTGTTGAGGAAAATAAAAGTTGTAAGACTCGAAAGAAAGTTCTCTTCATACATGGATGGTGCTGGCAAAAGTATGTCATAGATGTACTGTATCTTATATGTCTGATGTATTTTTTGCCTAAGTTCACCGTTTGTTATTGGTACAACTTCCTTGAACCTTGCATGTTGGGTCAAGAATTCCCTATGCCTTTTTGGCTGAGCCAAAGCAGGGTCATATTCAAGACATCCCACCACATCCATGATACACTCAGCAGAAAACATGATCTCAAACAGAGCTGTCTTGTTAAGGAATAAGATGCCTTTAATAATTGTATGCAAATGATGTAAGCCTGCAGTGTTCCCTAGGTCCTCACAAGTGTGGAACAGCTGCAGCAAATTTTTAATATAGTCGTCATTTTCTAAGATCAGAGCCAGTCTCTCCTTACGGATCGGTGAAGCGAGAACGGCGGTAATGAAGTCAGCAATCTCTTCAAGTTTACAGAGTTCACAGTTAGGCAGGTCAAACACATTATTGGTTTCCAGGACGTCATGCAGTTGTTCTTCTTTGGATTCCTCCAAGAGATCTTGTGTGATTTTGATGGATGGGTCTTTTCCCTGAATGTGGCAAATTTCTTCCCAGATCTTATGGCAACCCTCAGTGTCCTGGAAACTTAATGCCACACCATGGTTCTCTCCTTCAGACCAAATAATCAGGGTTTCCTGTTGTTTCTGATAGGGGGTATTTGAATTTATCTTTGATTCCAAGATTAGTGCGGCCTGGGAATCCGACCTAACGAGCAGGGACACACCCTGGAGGCGCTTCACGTAAGTAGAGGAGACGTGCCCGGTGCCGAGATCATCCCATTGTTGGTCCTCATTCAGTGAGTAGACTTTTACAAGATACCGTGTGTCGGCAATGGCGACCGCTGGCTTCCCGTCCCCAGTGTTGGTCTCGGTGTGGGGGGCCGCTGGGTCGCATGTGCCTGGAGTCGACTGTAGTTGTCGCTGTTGTGGCAGCGACCATTGCTCAGGTGGCGGGAGGGGAAAATTTCCGTGGAAGATGGCAGAGAAGTAGCGTTCAGGTGGACGCTGGTGGTTCCTGAGGTCCGCAGAGTTCCCTCGAGTCCCACTTCCTCTCACTTCCATCTTAGGTTTCCCTCTCTCCATTTTGCCGTCGCATATTCCTTCTTAACGTGGGTTTACGGAGTGAGCCCTTGGCTTGCTCCTGGTCGTCTGAGAAAGCCTCGACAACAGCAGGATTCTTATGATTGTCACAGGATTCTACCCAGCTGAACATTCTAAATGTGTTGAGGCATTGCGGCCAAGCTTACATGGAGGCTTAGTGATTAGAGCAAACCACTGTTCTTTCCATTAAAAAAATAATCCAAGGGACGCCTGGGTGGCTCAGTTGGTTGAGCAGCTGCCTTCGGCTCAGGTCATGATCCCAGCGTCATGGGATCGAGTCCCGCATCGGGCTCCTTGCTCCGCGGGGAGCCTGCTTCTCCCTCTCCCTCTGCTGCCACTCTGCCTGCCTGTGCGTGCTCGCGCTCTCGCTCTCTCTCTCTCTGGCAAATAAATAAAATATTTAAAAAAAAAATCCAAAAAACAACAACAAAAAAAACCCTTTTGTTCCCCAGAAGCATTTTCACTTAACAGTGTGTAGGAGACTTAGGACTTTAAACGAAAGAAAGCTGAATCACTTATGTCCTGACCAACTCAACACCGTATTTCCTAATCAACACCATGTTGAGACTTCTCCACCCACCCCCGACCCACTCATGCATCCCCCACCTTCAAAAGAAGCAGAAGCCAAGTGAAGTGTGCACTATTACTGACAATCAGAGATCTGTAGGTGGGCCTTCTCCAGAAAACCTGCCCTATGTATCTGCCACTCACTTAACCCACCCTTGGGGGAGGATCTTGTCCCCAGAAGGAGCTGGCAACTCTGATTCTGTTCAGCTGGGCCTGAAGTACCCTCATTTACCACAATGGGAAAACCTTTTTTCCAATCTATAACCACACTCCTCCTTCTTAGAGGAGTGGGCCAGAGAGAAACTGGGTTGAAATTAGCTAAGAGTATGTACTGCACATGGCAGATCAATTGTTTTATTTTTCTTGATCATTACAGTGATAGTAACAACCACAACTAAGTAATAATACTTGAGTACTTACTAGTATTAGAAAAAGGTAATAACATAATTGATCACATTAAATGCTTGACTACTTTTTATGTTCAAGACAATGTGACAATAACTTTTATATCTTTTTGTACTTAGTTTTCATGATAACCTAGTGATATAGCAATACTAAGGTTCCTTCTAAGATCAGGAAACAAACTTAGAGAAGTTAAATAAATTGCCAAAGGTCACACTCCTAGTAAGTAGAGGAACTCTGATTTGAACACATGTCTTTCTGATTCCAAAATTGGTTTTCTCAGCCATTGAACTATGCTAGCCCCTTCTTTTCTTGGCCTTCATTACATTTTATTTCACATTCCTTCCATCCATATAATTTGTAATCAACATAAAATTATCGAGAAGATGAAAGTCACGCACTTCCTTCTTTAGATCCACATCTGTGTATAGCCAACTGAAAAATAGAAGCTTGTATATGGCAACTTTGTTAAATATAATTTTAATAGTAACCAAGTTGATTTTTGATGTAGCAGCAAATTCTGCAGTTTTCTTTAAGAAAAAATTTTCCCCCAAACATTAACCCTGTTATTGCAAGGGAAAAACAGAAATGGGCCACGTCAAGCACATTTGGACTTGAAGAGCCTTGCTTCTAACTCATTTCACATAGCAGTGGAAATGTGTGACAATTCTCAAATAGAGCACAGAAAAACTCTTTCACATACCTCTTTTGCAATGTTGCCTCCAGGAGATTACAGTACAGGAATATTCCCTGGGACGCTACAGCTGGGGCACTTGGAGACCTGAATGGAAATGACAATCATTTCATGAGAAAACTCAAATCAATGCCAGGATACTGCTGGTTTAGAAACCTTTACAAATCACTAATAATACACATTCTTACACATAAGAATTAATAAATGACAAATACAAATACTGATATATGTACTTACTAGCTTAAAATTCCTGTCTTATTTCAGTGAGAGAATAGGCAAATTTGCAATAACAATAATGACATGCATGCTAATGGTCCAATTTTTTTTTTTCTCTGCTGTGGTTATATTAAAGTTTTTATCTGAATCAATTATAATACTGTCAATTGTCTGAATATGCCCTCAGGTTTCATTCTCTGAGAGGCATTCAGCACAAATCTGGGTGTTCTCACAATTTCATCACAGGGAGTTTCCTTTAGGCCAATTAAGGTCCCTTTATCTTAATTAGGTTAGCAAGAATCTCTTTGCAGTCAAAAAGAGTCTCAAGTCCAAATTTCTTGTTGCTATTTCTGTGGTAGATTCTCTCCGGCCCTGTCTTATTTGGTTTGGGAAGTAGAACAATGCCCTTTTTTGCTTCAGTAATTCTACCTCCCTAAGATTATGATTTTATTGTTGTGTTGTTCTTTTACAGAGAACATATAAATATGAATATATATGAATAACAAATGCCATGTTCTAGGAGCTCTGTAGTCCCTTTTATAGGTATCATTTATTTTTTATTTAATGCTCATACAATAATGGCCTGAGGAAGATATTATTACTTCCATATTAGAGAGGAAAAAAACTTGAAACTCCAAAACTGAATCATATGTTTGGTTTAAACCAACCTCTGTAATAAGTGATATTGCTAGGATTTGAAAGTAGGCCTATATTATTTCAACTCTCCACTTCCCTGCTCCCAATATGCAAAGCTTTCTCTTAGACTGTGCATAAATTGTTATAGCAGATGTTTATAACAATTGTGATTTTTTTTTATCCCAACTATCACTGTTATTTGATGTTTCTCTGTTTTATTTTGTGAAAGAAAATCACTGAGGCCAGTTCAGAATTAAAATAGATAGATTTAATGTTTAGACCCTGGATCCCTCTTCTGTTTTTGGATGCCTTTCTCTTTCATGATTCCTCCCCATGACCTGAGAGTAGTAAGAAGTAGTTCTTGAGGATTCTGCCCTGAAAATAGTTTTAGATAAGGAACTTATAATTCATTCATATTTTATGACTACTAAGAGCATAAGTTTTATATTTCTCAGAGTTATTTTAGAAAATGATAAAGGAATAAGTCTACATTTCTGAATTTTAAGGATAAGTAACTCAAGCCATATATATATATATGGCATATATATATGTATATATACATATATATATAAATATATCTCGCTTAGATATCTAAGTAGTCTATCCATAAGAGGAGAGAACATTTCACAGTGGGAACACAAGTGGGAAGAGCAAGGTGATTTTTAATTTTATGAAGTAGCATCAGAAATAGAATTATTCAAAAGTATCGCCTCTAAATTTTTCAACTTCAAAATCATTAGCAAAAAACACCCATGTATGTTCTGTACAAGCTCTCCAGGTAACTTATTTCATGGAATGTTGCCCTTTTTTGGCTACAATCACCACTAATTTGGAAATCTGAAATAATCTCCCCTGGCTTCTGCCTTTTCCCCCTACTAGTATATTGTCAGTACAATAGCTGAAGAGGACTCATTTAAAACACATTGTATTCTCCAACTCCTCTGCTCAAGATCAGTGTGTTTCTGCCTTAGAATGAAAGTCACGGTTCTAACTATGGTTTATGAGGCCTTGCCCCCTTGACCAATCTGAGGTCTTCCCTTATAGTCTCTGTCTCTCTTCTTTTGCTCCAACCACACTAGCCATCTTACTCTGTCAGAAGCACACCAGGCACACTCTTGCCTCAGGGCCTTTGTACCTGCCTTTCATCTGCCTGAAACACTAGTTTCCAGTATCTACATGGCTCAGAGCGTTACTTCATTAAACCATTTATTCAAAAGTCCTTTACTTCCAGTGAGACCATCCGTAAATACCTTTTTTAAAATCACAGAGATCTTCTACCCCAACCCATCCATCTGTTTTCTTTGATGTATCTTTTTTCCATATCACTTAGCATCATCTGAATATTTCATACTTCATTTGTTATGCTTTCTGCAACCAGACTATCAGTTGTTTGATGGCTCTGATTTATCAGCTCGTTTTTCTCACTGCTGTGTGCCTAGCACTCTCCATAAAACATGATATATAGTAGTTTCTCAACAATTATTTATTGAATAAATACAAAAATGAATACATATTTTTTCTAGGATGACTTCTAATAATCTACTTACTTATTCTTCACAAAATTATGAGCAACCCCTATGTATAGGCCCTATACCAAGCACTGGGGATAAAATAGTGAATTCGAAATTTATTTCCGGGTATCTTATGGAGCAAATAAATAGTTTCAAGAGGAGATATTTCTAATTTACAGGATACGTCTTGCATTTCCTCTGCTGCCCCACTCCCACTCTTCTTTTTTTAAAGATTTATTTATTTTTTTTAGAGAGAGAGAAGTGTGCACACACGCAATGGAGGGGAGCAGGGGCAGTAAGAGAGAGAGAGAGAGAGAATCTCAAGCAGAATCCCTGCTGAGCTCAGAGCATGACGCAAGGCTCGATCTCAAAACCCTGAGATCATGACCTGAACTGAAAGCAAGAGTCAGTCACTTAACCAACTGAGCCCCCCTAATCCCACTCTTTTGGATTGTTTTCTTCTTACTGATGGAGACCAGGGAAGCAATATTATCCTGTTTTAGGCTTTTAACTGTGTGAAAAACGTTTATTCCAGTGAGACCATCCTTAAGTACCTTCTTTAAAATTGCAGAGATCTTCTACCCCAACCCATCCATGAAATATTCATGTTCCGTCAAACTCTTCTTTCTAAATCTTGGGCTAAATCACAGCTTTTCCATCAACTCTCAGGTATTGAAAGAACCCTAATTTTCTAATATTAAAATTTCTAGTCCATTTCAAGCTTCTATCTAAGTCATGTCTTGTCCAAAACAAGTCCATGGCCAAGCCGAGGATCAAGAGATGGAGAAGTATGCCCCACCTAAGATGGGAACATCATAGCAAAATTACATAGCCAAGGATGTGGGGTGGGTGGAAGGAGGGTTGAATGCGGACATTAATGCAGTGTTGCACAAGCTTGACTATAACAGCTGTAACTCAGAACTTTTAAAGGGCAAAGAGGGATATATGGTCACCTTGTATAAAGAATGTTAGGATGTGTGGATATTTAAAACTTATTAGGGGCGCCTGAGAGGCCCAGTCATTTAAGTGTCCATATCCTGGATTTGGCTCAGGTCATGATCTCAGGGTCATGGGATCAAGCCCCTGTGGGGCTCCATGATCATTGGGGAGTCGGCTTCTTTCTCTTTCTGTCCCTCCCTGCACTCATGGTCTTTCTCTCTCTCTCTCTCTCTCAAATAAATAAATAAATCTTTAAAACCTTTTATTCTCAGCTGAAAACATCATCCTGTTATATGTGCATTGCAACAGTTCCAGCTACTATCTTTCCAGTGCTCAGAGGTAAGAACCACTTTAAGTGTTTTTTTGGATCCACAGGCAGTTTCTATTAGCACTAGCCAATTTTCTACTGAGTGCTTGGCTTCCTTGGAAGCTCCAAATCTTTTTGTCACATCACAAGGGATTAAAAGAGGAAGAAAAGAGGGGGTTGAGGGTAGCGTTGTTCTCTTGACCATAGGTACATTTTAGACTTTGACTTTCAGTGCCATGAAAGAGGTGAGCTCTTTTTCTTCTGTTCCAATAGTTTACTTCTCAACTTTTTGAGTTTTTTTTTTTAATGTACAATTCATAGATCCCCTCATTCTTTATCCTGATAGACCATATTATTTCCTGTTCCTACCTAGATCTCCACAAATAACACTAGCTGACTACTTACTAATTAGCTTACAACCATGTTATATAACTAATAGCAATGAGCATCATTTGGAGCTAAACACCGCTCAGTGTTTGCTTAGAGGCAGTAATCGCCTTCATTTCTCCAATGTAACACTAGTTTTATTTATATCGTAAAATCTAAATTTTCACTTTTTTAGGCAGTAGTTGATTTCAACTTAGTATCTTTGTTTTAATTCCATTAACATTTAAAGGAGTGCCTTGAATACATTTGATTTTTTGTTGATATAATTAGATTGAGTTAGAGACAGAAAAAAAGTATTTTCATGATAAGGGGAAATCTCAAACACCTTGGCTAGGATTGGTTTTGAATATATTACTACTTGAAGTGTGAAGATCTGGTTCATTCCTCCTAAAAAATAACCTTATGTGTTTTGTCACTGCTAGGTGATCTGCTACCACTTTCTTAGGTGGGAGAGCTGCCATGGCCATGTAGGAATTTATTTTTGAATGCTGACCTTATTCAGAAAAATATAAAACCTTTGTTTATAGTTATTTATTTATTTTTTTTTTAAATTTTTTTTTTTTTAAAGATTTTATTTATTTATTTGCCAGAGACAGAGGGAGAGAGAGCAAGCGAGCATAGGCAGACAAAGAGGCAGGCAGAGGCAGAGGGAGAAGCAGGCTCCTTGCCGAACAAGGAGCCCGATGTGGGACTTGATCCCAGGACCCTGGGATCATGACCTGAGCCGAAGGCAGCTGCTTAACCAACTGAGCCACCCAGGCGTCCCTGTTTATAGTTATTTAAAAGAATAATTTTTAAAATCTCCTAACTTACCACATTTCTTTATCAGATATATAAACAATATATACAGCATCACATAAAACAAACATAAAAGGTTGTTGTAATCCACATGTATTGCATAACTTAAGTACAATGACTGTATTGTTCCCCATGTCTCAAATGGCTCTTAGGATTATATCTTCCATGAAACAGGACCTTGTAAAGTGAAATTTGATAAGGTCCCATGTCTTGTGATCTCCTATATTTGTGTTTGTTTGTCTGTTTGATTGGTTGATTACTGAGGGTAGATACTTGTTGCCTACCCAGTAGGTGCCATTAGCATCTTTTCCCCAGGTTGTGACAACTCAAAATGTCTCCAGACTTTGCCCCTGGGGGCAGTCATCCTCAGTTGAGATCAACTACTAGTAAATATTTTCAGTTCTCATCATCTAGTAAGTGTTTAGAAATGCACAAAGTAGTTCAAAAAAGAAAAATTTTGCCATCCCCCTGTTTTCATGTCCGATGTAGTAAAACCAGCTTATTTGAACTTTTGTTATCCCAGATTTCTATTAGCCAGGATTTCTGCACATTTATAGTAGAATGGTGAATGACATTAATTATCAGACCTCTCCCCCAGATAACCATTACTTGAATCTGTTGTGTTAGTAGCCACCTTCTTTTTGTCTCTTTTGTTTTCACACTCCTCTCTGCAAGTCCAGGCCCTTTTAGCATCCTGCAAGGCCTCACCTCTTCACACCCATTGTGAGTACCTCTTCCCCACCCTGCACCGAGTATTTCTTTCTTATGTGAGGCTTCTGCTCTTGCTACTTCCACTGACTAAAACTCCATGCCACGTGTTTCCATGTCTACCTCATCATCATTCACATTGCCTCTCAAAAGCTATTCCCTCTGAAGGTCTTCTCTCCCCACACAATCTAAGACAGCACTCCCTTCTCTTCTCATGCTCTCTAGTATCACTCCATTTTAGCTTCTCAATAGAACTTTCCCAGTCTTATCACCAGATTTATCACAGAAGTTGTTTATTCTTATAGTCTTATTCTACTCCCACCCTACCAAAGGCAAAGATGGGTCCAGGCCAGTCTTCTTCTCCCCTAGGAGACAATAGGCATTCAGCAAATATTTAATAGATGAGTACTTGAAAGAATGTGTAAAGATCACTTTTTCTACATGCCAAAAAGACATGGATAACATTTGTGAGAAATCATCTCCTTAAGTGGACCTTCACTGAGATGTCATCGCCTGTCACTGGTCTGTGTTTTAACCCTGTTTGAAGTTCATAATCATTTCTCCCTCTTAACTACATTTGTTAGTCTAACTACCAACATTTTCTCCTCAACATTAAGGTTCCATCCCAATTATCTTTCAGCAAAAACTCTTATCTAGTACTTCACCAAGAAAATAGACACCAACTCAAGGCTCACCTTCCATTTTCAAGCAACTTTACTCATATGTTTAGCAATTTCTACCTCTCCCTCTTCCATCTCAGAAAAAGGAGTGAGCCTTCTCTTCTTCAAGAATCCCCCTGTATTCTGTGCTCTGCATATTGTGCCCTTTCTGGCCTCCCAAGACATCCTGTGCCATAAATCATTCTTTCTGTGACTTCAGTCTTTAAACTCTGCTTAGGAATCATTTTCTATTCCCCCTTCAATTAAATATGCTCTCGTTTCTTCTATCTTAAAACAGTCAAGCAGATTCTCAAAACAAGAATCACCTTCATAACTTGTATAATAACACTGGTAGTACCCTAAATTGAGAGTAAAAACGTTTATGTTCACTGCTGTATTCCCAAATTTTTATTAGAAGAGACTTCTATATAGAAGAATTCTATATAGAAGAGAGCCTGGTGTGTGGCAGGCATGCAGTATGAAGATTCATTCATTAACCAGCTTTTAACACTTGCCAGTGTTTGCTTTGCATAGCAGACACCATTCCAAGTGCTTCATAGGTGCTCTCACTTAATCCTCATTAATACTGGGATCATTATTAGTTTCACTTTACTGATGCAGAAATGGTATAGCAAAAATAAGTAACTTTATTGAAGGTCATAGAGGCCCTGCTCTCTTAATCTCTAGCCATGCTATCTCTCAATTATGAATAGTTGTACCTGTAGCAAGAGATGGATAGAAATTTATGTGTGTATCTTCATCTATGTCTATAGAAATGTGTGTGTGTGTGTGTGAGTCTCCATCTATATCTATCTGTATGAGACATGTATCTGTCTCTCCCCCTCTCTCTCGATCTCGACTAATGTTTAACTTTAGAGTGAAGGTACTGCATTATATAAAAATTAAGTCCCTTCTTTTATTAAAATCTGTTACTTTAGTATGTGGTTTCACTAGCCAGATTTTTTTGAGTTATGTATTTCCTATACTACTTTCTGCATGAAGATAATAAGGTTAACAAACTTACCAGAATTTCAACAGTAAGTAAACATTGAGTTTAGTTTTGTACCCTGAGAGACTCTAAAATCTGTGGTTTAAGTTCTTTCCTACACAGCATGTCACTATTCTCATTTCCTTTTCTTTAAATAGATCCTGAAACTACAGTGTATACCTACCTTACAAAATCACAAGTTTATGATCTTAAGCATTTGGGGACAAATATATGTCTCTGTATCTCCTTTGGTATCCCTCACCCCTCCCTTTTGCTCCATAATGGAAAGGATAGACAACAATTAGATATCATGTGCTTCTACTTCGTTATCTTAAGTATTTGCCTTAAAGTATTTGCCCCTCAAGTAGAAACATTCCTATTCTATTTGTGATTTTTTGCTCTAAATAGAGAAAAGCTAACTTGGAATTTAATTCTCCTGTTTTCTCACGCCTGTGATGTATTGCTTGAACTTGCCTTCAGCAATATCTTACCCTTTTCAATTTTTACATTTTTTTCCCTTTCCAAATATCTTTTTTTCCCCCTTTCAGTATTTCTTTCCATTCTGGACTCTTAAAAGATCTTTGTACACATAGGTTTTATAACCATTTGTCTCTCTTGTTTCAATAGGATTATTTTTTGGAATAATTGCATTATGGAGCCTGCCATTAATTTCCCAGGCTATATCTCATCTACTGAAATTGTGTATATAGAAGCCCTTTTAACATTTTCCATTTGAGATTATTTAATTGATACCTATCTCCTCTCTCCCATACACACAAGCACATGGCATCCACAGCTAGAATTGTACTACTTAAACTGGATTTTTTTTTAATGCTAAACAGCTATTTGTTTTGCTTTAATTCTAAAAGACCTGCAGGTAAGGAGCTTACTTCCATAAGTAATATTTTCTAGCATCATTCAACTTGTACCAATGGGACAATTTTTTTTTGCCTTTTCTCTCAAATAAGCCTTCGTGTTTTAATTTCTTCCTATTCTCTGTTCACTGCCAAAGACAGAGAATGGAGTTCATGTATGTTGAACTGTGTTCTTTCATCTGAAGTTAAGGCCAGTCTTCTTCAGGCCAAACATACCTGACTTTACCATGCATTTATGATATCTTTTGTAACCAATTGCTAATCTGACTTTTTTTGTTGTGTTCTCTCTCTTCAGAGCAACTAGCTGCAGTTGCATATCTCAAAGAGAAATATCATTCCAATATAGGACAATTCTAAATATTTTTTAGAAGTCCTCCATTATTCTAAAATTATACTTATTTAATTATCCAGTCTGCATGTCATGTGTACTTATGTTACCTTTAACAATATAAGCCTGTATTTCACTTTAATTCAACGATGGGAAAATGAGAGGAAGGGTGTGCTTATTTTTGCAATATTCTTGAAGTTGCTCTGGGCACATACTTATAGGAGTCTTTGCCATTTATTAAGAATAATCAGCAGAGAAAAGCAAAGAAAAATGATAAGGCATACCCATTCCCTAGGGCTCTAATGTTCAGGCTCCATTGGAGTCTCGAGGGTATTTTAACACCTAAGGCCTCCGACTATAAATCTGTCCCTCAGGTCTTTTCAGTTATTTCAGGGAAGTGTCAGTTGCTCACGGTACAAGAAGCAATTACCCCACGCAGAAAATAGTTCAAGGAAAGAAAGGAAGAAACCTACTTAGTGAAACATGGTACTGAGAAAAGAAAACTTAGGAAGAAAATAAAAGAGCATGTTAAAAAAAAAGTATAATGATATATATTTACTGTTTATCTTATAGTCACAAGAATAAATACATAGGGACATATAGCTATATATATAGGGATATATATATATATATATATACACATTTACATCCATATTTATATCTTTCCTATGTGTGCACACATATCCAGTCTGTAACCAAGAGGAAGCAGACCTGGTGGTTAAGAGCTCAAATGCAAAATTTGATACCTCAAGTTGAAACCGAGGCTCTGCCAGGCCCTAGCCATGTGACATGTACAGAATACCTACTAGTGTGGGCTTCAATTTGTGCATCTCTCAAGTGCAGCCATTACCTGCCTCCTTTGGCTGTTATGGGATTAGAAGTGGTAACTGACATAAGACACTTAGATAGTGCCTGGTGAAGTTATTATTTAAATATGGTAGTTCCTTTAAAAATCTTATAACTGAACAGAAACAAAAAAAAAAGTATTTTTTTTAAAAGATTTTATTTATTTGACAGAGAGAGATCACAAGTAGGCAGAAAGGCAGACAGAGAGAGAGAGGGGAGGAAGCAGGCTCCCTGTGGAGCAGAGAGCCCGACGCGGAGCTCGATCCTAGGACCCTGGGATCATGACCTGAGCCGAAGGCAGAGGCTTTAACCCACTGAGCCACCCAGGCGCCCCCCAAAAAAGTATTCTTTAACACATTTCACTATCTTCTAAGGGGGATGGGTCCAAGAAACTGAAAGGTTTTTGCTGCTATTGACCAAGTGTCTAGGTGGTAAATGCAAACTTATCACGACTTGGACACATTGCCATAGGCAAAGAGTGAGCTGTTTAGAGCCCTAAGGAAGGATCATAAGAGACATGAAGTCCCCCTCTCTACTTCCCTGGCCCCAGCACTGTCTGAGGTGAAGACAGCAAAGGAGAATCTCAAAGAGAGGGAGGAGGGCAGGATTGACTCCCTGTCTGGGAGACTTTGGAGGAGAGACTGTTCTAAGGCATATTTTGGAGTGAGAAGGTAAGTGCTGTGTAATAGAAGTCCTCCCCTCCAGCCAACATCCCTCCCCCCAGCCTCTAGGTAATCTTGCTCTTTCTCAATACCTTTGGTGGTAATTGGTTTTCTTCTGAAAATAGGTCAAGTTGCTCAGTTTCGCTTAACAGCTTGAGCCCAGGGCACAGTCAGTATGTGCAGTCAGTCTCACCTTTCCATGGGTTACTACTTGAAAACAAGGACTTTAAATTGCTGAGCACACTAATATGATGACACCCACTTCACTTAGAGGTAGGTACTCTACCCTGAGTTGTACAATTTTCTATAATGACATTTTGATCACCAAAGTCAAATTTCCCAAATCAAGTCTCTAGAGGAGACTTACAAAATTTCTAAATTTTCCTAGATTTTTCTAGCCTAGAGACAATTTATGTTTGAAGATATTTACACAATTCTTATAAACAAAAATAACATTCATCATCAAGGTTCTAATAGTTTTGCCAAATACATTTTCCCCTATGAATGTTAAAGAGCATAGCTCAGGAGCTAAGCAATCATGTCAGATTCAGAATATTCAGAGGATTAATTCTGGATTTATTTTGGATTGTCCGCATTTCACTTGGGTAAGTGACCTAATTCTTCTCTTTGTCTCAGTTTCTTTTTGATGGGATTGAAATGATAATAAGACTTCTCTTTTGAGACTGGACCTGGGAAAGGAAATTTAAAAAAATTTTTTTCACCAAAGCTCTACCATATAAGTGCTGAAAATATCAGAGAATGAATTTCATGCTTAACTAACAAAATTAATTGCATTAAGTGCTTAAATGCAAACCAACACACTGTCAAAGACTAGAGATTGAAAACTGAAAGTGATATTTATGAAACTTAAATGAAGTTATTTCAAGTGTCCAGTGAGTATTTACTGAGTGCCTCCCAAGAGCTAGGAAATTACCTGGGGACTAAAAGGCGAACGCTGAGATGGATGCTCACCTTTAGCTCCTCTTGAATTTTCAGCCTTAGAAAGGAGACATTTAAACACCTGTAATGCAGACACATCACAGGGCCACATGAAGCAGCCCAAACATATCAGGGAGTCTTTCCAGAGAAAATAATGATTAAGTTGTATCTTGAAGAAGAGTTAGGGTTACAGATGTGTGTATGGGAACATGGCAAGGTGGCAAGAGAAGGGACCACAGCTAGGACAAAAAGCTGGTCGTAGGTCATGAAAATCATGTATAGTGGGTAAGTCTTAAAAGATGAGCATGGCACTGTCCTATCTGTATCATGTGGAGAGTGGAGAAGAAAAGCAAATTAGGGACCCTAAAAAAGAACACTGCAGACATCTTAGTGAGAGACTGTTGTGATCTGGACTGCAATTTTAGCAGTGAGGGTAAGGAGAAGTTGATAAGTTCAAGAGACATTTATAGGTTTTAATTAACAGAACTTCCTGATTGATTAGAATGAGGGTGATCAGGGCAAGTGGAGACACAATGAAAAATAATTACCAACTTGGTGGATGGTGATGTCTTTCAATTAGAAAGAAGGATGGGTTTAGGGCAAAAGATTAGTATAGTTTGGATGAATTGAGGGTGGCATACTTACAAGACAGAACACTACAATAAGAGTGCTGTGGGGTGATAGGATGGTTATTTAATCTGCTTATTTTGCTTATGTGGATGTGACACAGTGGTGTTCTGCAGAGTGTTTGGAGGGACTTCAGAAATGATGAACTGAATATTTTCATGCCAGAGTTAACTGTTCCATCAGAAAAGCTCAAGGTAACTGTCAAGGCTAAAGAGAGAGGTGTCACTGCTTAGTTAACAAAGAATCACTGCAAAATTGGCAAGAGAGATTAATTTTGCCTCCTGTGCTTCCTTCTTCTTCTTGCAGCACCGCTTTACTTTCTTTTCCAGGTTTGCATCTGTTTGATTCTGGCCAAATTCTACCAATATCTAAAGAGAGAAAACTGTGCTTCCTAAGCTGCAAATGGCAGAGTTGAGAATTGCTGCTCTTTTTCTTCAGCGACCAGCATTTACTCCTGAGGCCAAGTTGAAAGTAGGTTTCACTTATTTGTGGAACATAAGGAATAGCATGGAGGACATTAGGAGAAGGAAGGATAAAATGAAGGGGGGAATCCGTGGGGGAGACAAATCATGAGAAACTGTGGACTCTGAGAAACAAACTGAGGGTTTTTAGAGGGGAGGAGGTGGGGGATTGTTGAGCCTGGTGATGGGTATTAAGGAGGACACATATTGCTTAGAGCAGAGGTTGTTATACACAAACAATGGATCATAGAACACTGCATCAAAAACTAATGCTGTACTGTATGGTGACTAGCATAACATAATAAAAAGAGAAAGAAAGGAAAGAAAGAAAGAAAGAAAGAAAGAAAGAAAGAAAGAAACAAAGAAACAAAGAAAGAAAGAAAAAAAGGAAACGGAAAGGAAAGGAAAGAAAAGAAAAGAAAAGAAAAGAAAAGAAAAGAAAAGAAAAGAAAAGAAATTAGACAACTCGGTGCCTGGTTGGCTCAGCGGGCTAAGTATCTGCCTTGCGCTCAGGTCATGATCCCAGGGTCCAGGGACAGAGCCTGGCATTGGGGGGTCCCTGCTCAGTGGGAGGCCTGTTTCCCCCTCTGCCTGCTGCTCCCCCTGCGTGCTTTGTTTCTCTCAAATAAATATATAAAATCTTTAAACAACAACAAAGGAAAGCAGGTAACTCATTGAAAAAAGGATAATATAGTCTCTGTTTTTTCTACACCCTTAAATTCTGGAAGTGTTTTCCCAGCTCTTCTACCTTTCCTTTCCTTAAAAGTTGCAAGAATGATATGTAGGACATAACCTGCTTTTTCTGAGTAGATTTAAAGTAACATGGTAATTGGTCTGCAGAGGTCTGGAATTTGGACTTCGTTAATCTGAGAAGGAGAGAACAGAAGTGATTATAGGCAAAAATGGGAAAATAATAAGCTAATTTTCAAGCTTCTCTGTGTGTGTGTACACATGTGCATGTGTGTTTATGTGTGTTTAGCTGCCTCGCTGGACTTTGTTTTGACCTCTTTCTCTGCAGGCATTTGCCTGGTACTCTACTGCTGACCCAGTGTCCTTCGCTAAACCCTTTTTTCTAGAAGTCCCCAAAACCCATTTTGCCATCAAAACCCATAGATACATATTTTTGGTATACAGTATATGCGAAACACTGTGGGGTGGGGGTCAGTGTGCAATGTTAAATGACCCTATGTACAGTCATTCAAAGAAAACTAGCAAACCTAAAAAATGTTCCACATTTTAAACTTCAAGGAAGTCTTCTACAATAAATCTCTCAGTTATTTTTAGAATGAAAATACCTAGAATGTGGATTGTTAACTCACCAAGTAGGGATGTGTGGCCTGGTTGTAGTGACCCCATTGATTTGAGTTCATTCCCAACTATGATTTTTGACGAATCTTTAGTCTCATGTGTCCAATTCTACTTTACCATTCTCTTATTTTGGGGATAGATATTTTTAGACTTGATATCCAGAAAGGCAGTTTTTTTTTCCTCTATTATATACAGACCTTCAAATATTGTTAACCCTATACCTCCAAGTAAGCCAGAAATTCTGAACTGAAAAAAGTATTAGCACCCACCCCTTCATTGAGCTGTTGTAGTTGTAATTACGGGGGAGGTAAATTTCCTCTTCTTGTTATTAAAGCATATACAAGCTGAAGAGTGGATTCATGCATTAATAAGTGCTTTTTTTATTTGCCTGCTGAGAAGACAAAGTTGAATTTTGCTAGAGTCATTTAATTCTTTAAGAGTAATGAAATATCTGAAGGCATCTCTACTTAGTGTTAAGAGAAATAAATATAGGGTGTCTCACCCATGAAGAGTTAGGATTACATTTGCTTTCTTTGTGTGAAAGATACATAATTCATAAGCTAATGAGTTGTAAAGGTCTTCTCACAAGTAAAATTATATTATCACTCCCAGGAGTGGGATAGTCAAACTATTCTGTAATAACTCATTCAAGTTTATTTTATCTTAACTTTTAAAACATAATCCCTTCTTTTTAATTTTGCCATTAAAAGAATGCCCAGATACAGAGGTGGGAGTTACTAGAGTGAAAATGGAGAGAAATCTTAAATAATATTCACAAATTTATCTCTTTTTTTTTAAAGACTATTTTTTAGAGAGTGAGCAAGAGAGCAGGGGGAGTAGGAGTATTTATAAGATACTAAAAAGTGCTTGTGCCCCCCAAATATGTTAAGAATACCTGGACTATATCACCAGATTAATTCTGTTATAGTGGTTAAAACATTGTTTCATAACAAGAGTTAGTTTGATTAAATGATTTTTGTACTTATTCAACACATGTATCAAGGACCATGTAGGCAGGATAGTTGCAACACTAAAAAGACATTTGTGATTCCTCTCCCAAGGAGCCCACACTTTAGTAGGAAAGCCATATTTTAATCATGAAAATTTCTGGGAAGACAAATTAGAAAACGTTTGTAAGCATATAACTGGGTGTGCCAGTTTTTTGCCTCTTTGTTGTCAGATCCATTCTCTTCCTTCCCTTGCTCAATTAATACTACAAGAACTAATTCTGCAAACAACATTGTGCAGATTTCTCTGCCATCTGGTGTCTTCATGAATTTGACTAATGGGTGCCTTGGACAGAATATTGGAGTGTCCAAAGCAGACAGAGGCCTGAATATGCTCTCCTCTCTCTTTGCTTTAGGAGGGTCTCTCAGCAGTGGCTTTGTTTTCTCTTTGCCTCTAACTCCAACAGGGCAGCATCTACTTCTGTGGTTCAAGTATCCATTTGGTGGTTTCAACTCCTGATATCTGGTAACACCACTTATTCCCTAGACTTTATTCCAGGTCTAGTCTATACCTATTTGGTATGAGTTCTGTTTCTTAACTGGTCCCTGACTACTGCACTGGACACTCAAATTGGTTAGGGAAGAGATGTGTCAGGCAGACTTTCTCTGAAGATATCAGAGATGAACTGAATTCTGAAATATGAGTATGTATTAATTAAGTCAAAATGAGGTAAGACAGGCAGGAGAACATTCCAAGAAGAATATGTGTTTGTAATTTCCTAAAACTTGAAGGTCAGTGTTGAAGTTTGGAGAGTTATATAGAACATGGCATGAAATGAAATACATAAAATACTAAATTATATGGGCTGTAGTCAATATTAAGAAATTTGGTCTTTATCATAAGAGCAATGGGAAATGTTTCATGGGTTTTTGAGCAAGTGATTTTGAACAATGAGGTGACATGTTCCAATGTGTGTATTTTTATTTTTATTTTTATTTTTTTAACATTTTATTTATTTATTTGACAGACAGAGATCACAAGTAGGCAGAGAGGCAGGCAGAGAGAGAGAGAGGAGGAAGCAGGCTCCCTGCTGAGCAGAGAGCCTGATGTGAGGCTTGATCCCAGGACCCCAGGATCATCACCTGAGCTGAAGGCAGAGGCTTTAATCCACTGAGCTACCCAGGTGCCCCTCAATGTGTGTATTTTTAAATATGTGTGTCTTTAAATGTGTTTTTAAAGTTTTAATTTGTGCATAATAAATTAGGAAAGCTTATAAGTAGACACTGGTACAAAAGACAAAAAGTTATTGTAGTAAAAGAGTAATGCTAGTTTGGACAATGTTGTATAAAATACTAAAGCTATTTACTGATGCTTTGGAGAGGGGGATAAATCAGATGAGGTAAGGGAGGTGACATAATTGACTCTCTTTGGCAAAAATGTTAATGATGATGCCATTTAATGGGTTAGAAAAAACTAGAGAAAGAATGGATTGGGGAATAAGACACTAAGTTCTTTTTGGATCTTTTGAGTTTTTTTTTTTTTTTTAATTTGAATGTCATTAGAAAAATAGCATGAGTCTATTTGTTAGGACAGCAGTGTTGGATTTAGCATTAATACTCCCCTTTACTAGATTTTTAAACTTTTGCTTTGTTGGGTAGTCAACTAGCAAAGAGTTGTCTGGACAAATTTTAGGTATCTCATCTGTGATCTTGATTAGATGCACCTGTTAATTGTAATCTCCATAAGATAAGCATTTCCATTAGAAAATATTTTAAATAACTTTTCAGAAAATTTAGTTTTCTGCAGGTATACGTTATTCATTTTAGTATTTCTGTTTTCCACATCCTGGGACGTACACTAGATGCTTACTAAAGTTTTGGAAATTTTAATTGAATTATGCTTTTCAAGGTGGTGCCTACTTTTTTTCTCCTCCTAGATGAACATTGTTAATCATTTGGCAAATTGAATGAAGGTTAGAAACATAACAACTCTTAGTTTGTGGTGATCAATGTGGTCCTCTCTGAAAATTTGGGTATGTGGGAAAAATAGATGCCAAATAGTTTCTACATTTTAGAGTTAAGTCAATGGCTCAAATGCTGATTCCAAACTTTAGTGTTCAGAAAATATGAATTACTATGGGTTTTATAAAAAAGAACTAATTACTTTTATTCATTTAAAGTTCTTGACATAGTTTCCTCATATTCATTTTTTTCTTCAAAGCTCATGTTTAGATATAATATTATAATATTTTCAAAGTATACAGAATAAAAATGTGGACATCTGTTTGAGTCAAGTCACTAGGAACATTCAATAATTTCAACAAAACCAGGAGGAAAAATCTGATTTCTTAATATGGTGGCACTCAGTACTTTGAGAATGCTCCTTTACAAAGAAAATCAGAGTATTTTAAATGAACTATCTTCTCTTAGGGTTTTGTAGGCTGTTAATGGAGAGAACTTTTGGGGAAAATTTGGAGGACAACTTTCCTTGACTGCAAATTATTAGATTAATTCACATGTCAGGTTCAGGTTCACCTCATTAATCTAAACTCCAAGAAATGGATGTCAAGAAAGACATCTGTCAAGATCACATAATCTGTTGTTCTGAGATGACCACTCTACTTTTAGAATAGCATCTCAGTGTGTTTCAAGCAAGCTCCCTGTACCTGCAAAAGTAATTCCAAATTGTCTTGTTTTTAATTTGTGTGTGGAGAGGTGGTTTTGTTTGTTTGTTTGTTTGTTTGTTTTTGTGGTCTTCATTTTATGTTTTTATTAATTTAGTAATTTTATGATAACATAAAACCCCAAGGAGCTATCATGTGGTGGAAGCTTTTTCAGAGAGAATTTAAAGCAACATTGCATTGATGCAAACATCTGTACTTCAATGTTTACTCTAAACATTTTATCAGTTTAACATAACAATTTAAGTAAAAATTAATGTGAATAATGCAAAGTCATATCAATAAGGGACAGTGTTCTACCTCACACATAAGAAAATAATGCATGGGAAAAGACAATATTCACTTTTTTCAAAAAGACATACAATATGGTTTTAATTTGAACTCCCTGATGGCTAATGATGATGAACATTTTTTCATGTGCCTGATAGCCATTTGTATGTCTTCATTGGAGAAGTGTCTGTTCATATCTTCTGCCCATTTTTTGATATGACTGTTTTGTGTGTGTTGAGTTTGAGGAGTTCTTTATAGATCCTGGATATCAACCTTTTGTCTATACTGTCATTTGTAAATATCTTCTTCCATTCCGTGGGTTGCCTCTTTGTTTTGTTGACTTTTTCCTTTGCTGTGCAGAAGCTTTTGATCTTGATGAAGTCCCAAAAGTTCATTTTCGCTTTTGTTTCCTTTGCCTTTGGAGACATAACTTGAAAGAAGTTGCTGTGGCTGATATCGAAGAGATTACTCCCTATGTTCTCCTCTAGGATTCTGATGGATTCCTGTCTCACATTGCGGTCTTTTATCCATTTCAAATTTATCTTTGTGTACGGTGTAAGAGAATGGTCGGTTTCACTCTTCTACATATAGCTGTCCAGTTTTCCCAGCACCATTTATTGAAGAGTCTGTCTTTTTTCCACCGGGTATTTTTTCCTGTTTTGTTGAGGGTCCACATCTGGGCTCTCTACTCTGTTCCACTGGTCTATGTGTCTGTTTTTATGCCAGTACCATGCTGTCTTGGTGATCACAGCTTTGTAGTAAAGCTTGAAAGCAGGTAACGTGATGCCACCAATTTTATTTTTGTTTCTCAAAATTTCCTTAGCGATTCGGGGTCTCTTCTGATTCCCTACAAACTTTAGGATTATTTGCTCCAGCTCTTTGAAAAATACCAGTGGAATTTTGACTGGAATGGCATTAAAAGTAGATTGCTCTAGGCAGTATAGACATTTTAACAATGTTTATTCTTCTGATCCAAGAGCATGGAATGGTCTTCCATCTTTTTGTGTCTTCTTCAATTTCTTTCATGAGTGTTCTATAGTTCCTCGAGTACTAGCCATCAGGGAGATTCAAATTAAAACCACATTGAGATATCACCTTACACCAGTTAGAATGGCCAAAATTAGCAAGACAGGAAACAATATGTGTTGGAGAGGATGCGGAGGAAGCGGAACCCTCTTACACTGTTGGTGGGAATGCAAGTTGGTGCAGCCTTTTTGGAGAACAGTGTGGAGATTCCTCAAGAAATTAAAAATAGAGTTTCCCTATGACCCTGCAATTGCACTCCTGGATATTTACCCCAAAGATACAGATGTAGTGAAAAGAAGGGCCATCTGTACCACAATGTTTATAGCAGCAATGGCCACGGTCGCCAAACTGTGGAAAGAACCAAGATGCCCTTCAACGTACGAATGGATAAGGAAGATGTGGTCCATATACACTATGGAGTATTATGCCTCCATCAAAAAGGATGAATACCCAACTTTTGTAGCAACATGGACGAGACTGGAAGAGATTATGCTGAGTGAAATAAGTCAAGCAGAGAGAGTCAATTATCATATGGTTTCACTTATTTGTGGAGCATAACAAATAACATGGAGGACATGGGGAGATGGAGAGGGGAAGGGAGTTGAGGGAAATTGGAGGGGGAGGTGAACCATGAGAGACTATGGACTCTGAAAAACAACCTGAGGGTTTTGAAGGGGTGGGGGGTGGGAGGTTGGGGGAACCAGGTGGTGGGTATTAGCGAGGCCACAGATTGCATGGAGCACTGGGTGTGGTGCAGAAACAATGAATACTGTTACACTGAAAAGAAATAATTTTTTAAAAAAGACATATAATATGGACTTAGAGTGTTCACCATTAATACAAGACATGATGAAAAGGCAATCTTTTAAATAGTAAATGCATGAATGTTATTTAATTTTTTGTACAATCATGAATAATTGCTGATGGGGCATGAAACCAGATTCACTGAATGGCTTAATTTGCATAATATTCTAATAAAACCATTTATGACATATTTTGGCATCAAACTATGTAATTTAATATAAAAATCAGGCCCCTTATATAGAGTCAAATAGATTTATTTCCATTTTACTCTTGTCCACTCAGGTTTTGCTTACTTGGGTTTAAAGCATGAGGGACAATGTTATGGTACAGTCATGGTTTGGGTGTTGAAGTGCAAGGTGTGGCTAGCTGCAAACAATAAGGTCTCCTTCTTTCCCTAGTGGTTTCCTACTTCCATTTGTACACCATTTTAAAAAATTTTGAGATGTCATCTATTCAGAAAATGTCCACCAAAAAGTGATTCTCTTCTTCAAATGAACTGACCCAAGTCAAGCAGCAAAATACATAGTGGTTGCGGAGGAAAGGATATGTAGCCTCCCTGGATTTGCATATGTTCTGGTGTTGAATACTCTAGAATTTGGAAAAATAGTGTGAATGAGTTAGAATTTAACTCACTCTACAGGAAACTCAAGCAGATATTTCTGGTGTTTGGCATCTCTAATCGATGTCATTTCAAGAATACCGACATATCATTGGCATCCAGGTAAATTCTTTTAAGTATTTTTTTAATAATGGTATCAAAAGATTTCAGTATCTCAGAATTGTAAGTTAGCAAGTATTAACAGTACCTTTTTTTGTTTATTTTCTTTTAAATATTTTATTTATTTATTTCAGAGAGAGAGATCACAGAAGGAGAGGAAGAGGGAGAAGCGGACTTGCTGCTGAACAGGGAGCCCGATGCAGGGCATGATCCCAGGACCCTGAGATCAAGACCTGAGCCAAAGGTTAGACATTTAACTGACTGAGCCACCCGGGCACCCCAAGTAATAACAATTTCAAATATAGCTAGCAGATTATTAAAAATTATTCATCTCTTCAGGGAGAGTAAAACAAACAAAAAAATGCTGATAGAAAACTATTTGTATAGTGTTTACACATCTCTTGACAATGTTGTAACTACTAATCAGTGAAAATTCAAACATTTTAAAATTGTTTTTTTTCTCATAGTGATTTTCAGATTAAGTTCAAATTCTTCTCCAGAGCTTCACAAATACTCTTCCATTTAAAAGTTGTAAAATCTTTATTGTACTAACTTGAAAAGATAAGAAAATTTGACCCCTGAAATATAGGAATCCCCATACCTCCCCCTATTTGTGGCAGCAAATTAATAATATATACAAACTACAATAATAATAACTATAAAAACAAAAGCAGAACAACTGGTAATTTTATGCTTAAGCTAAATGAGTATCCATGTGTGCTTTATAGATACGGATAATGAGTTAGAATCAGATCAGTCTTATTTGGAAACAATGATCATGTAATTGAATGAAAATACTGTGTAAATAAGTTGTACTTTTTTCCATTATACTTCCAGTTATTTGTATGTTTTATTATTTTTTAAGATTTTATTTATTTATTCATTTGAGAGAGAGAGAGAGTGCACAGCAAGTGCAGGGATGGGGCAGAGAAAGAGGGAGACAATTCCAAGCAGACTCCCGGCCAAGTGTGGAGTCTGACATGGGGCCCGATCCCATGACCCTGACATCATGACCTGAGCCACAACCAAGAGTTGGATACTTAACCAACTGAGCCACCCAAGAGCCCCTTGTATGTTTTAAACAAGTTCCTTTTCTTTTGTGCAAAAATTATTATTATATTGGACATACAGGCTACTGAGTGTGCATGATATCTAAAAGCAGTTCTAAAAAATCTTAAGTTGTGCACTCTCTATTGAAAGGAGAAAAAGAACAGCATAGACTCAAGGCACCAAGGCAGAAAATATGTATGCATCTTGCTTATCTGCTATTAATTTTGCAAAAATTCTTCTCCTCTTTTTCATGTTACTAACAATGACAATAATTCCTAACTTCTAATTTCTGATTTTACATATCTGGCATGGGTAAATGGAATTGATCGTTTTGACAACTATATTGAGATATAATTTGTAAAAATTCACACATGTAACAATCCAGTGAATTTTAGTAAAGCAACGGAGTTAGGTAGCCATTGCCAGAATTCAATTTTTAATAGTAATACCACAACAAATATAAAACATTATGCCCGTTTCCAGCACCCTTGTTTCCAGCCACAATCCCACTAACCATAAATCCAATCTTTTTTGCTTGCCATTTTGGACAGTTTTCAAAAAAGGGACCATACAATGTATTTGGACTTATTTCTTTTTTTACTTAGCATACTTGTTTGAGGGTCATCATCCCTGTAGCATGTATTATAACATTGTTTTTTTCATAATTCAGCTCATACTCCATTTTATGGATGTACCAGTCTTCTTTATGCATTCACGAGTTGAAGAACACTCCAAATATTTACACTTTTTTGTTATTATATGTAGTGTTCCCATATCTTCACTTGCAAGTCTTTGGTTGGGCCTATGTTTCAGTCTCTTTTATAGAAATCTATTTTTATAATATTACTTAATCCTTTTCAATTTTTAACATCTTAGAAGCTGACAGTATGCTTGTCAAGATGGCTGCAATTGTTTTCATTCTCTTCAGCAAGGTGTGAGATTTCTAGTTTCTTCACATCCTCAAAAACACTTGTTACTTTCTGTTCCTTTAAAAAAAAAAATGTCCCTTTCCTGTGGGGTATAAAATGGCTTTTGACATTTTATGTCTTTAAATCAAATGATTTTGATCTTTCCATAGGTCTCCTGGCAATTTGTACATCTTCTTGGGTGAAATTTCTATTCAAATCTTTTGCCTACATTGAATTTTATTAATTCATGTTCTTGCATTTAAAGGATTCTTTATGTATTCAAAACACAGGTCAGTCATCTAATATATGATTTCCAAATACTTTCTTGGGCCTGTAATTTACTATTGCTCTTTATTAATATTGGTATTTGATCTCCAAAAGGTTTTAGTTTTGATAGACTCATTTCTTTTTTGCATGTATGTTTTTGTTGTTGTGTCACTTTGGTATACAAGTGATCGTTGTATATTTCTGGAGTACAAAGATGCAGGATTCCATTTTCTTCTACTGGTTTTAATGTTTTGGCCTTTACTTGTAAGCCTGTTGTCTATTGTTCATTAATTGCTTTGTTGGGGAAGGGATTGAATTAAGGTCCTTCAATCATCCTTAGCATGATGGTGTCGTATTCCAACATCTTTTGTGGAAAAATTATTTTTGCATCAAATCCTTTGGCAACTTTGCCAGATTTCAGTTGTTGACAAATATACGCATTTATTTTGGACTATGAGTTCTGTTCAGTTGGGCTATATTTATATTCTAATACTGGTACTATTCTAATAAGTTTTGAAATGAGAAAATTTTTATTCTATTACTTGGTTCTTCTTTTTCAAGATTTTTAAGGCTGTTCTGGAACTCTGACATTAATTTATGAATTTTAGTGTCAACATGTCAGTATCTGCTAAAAAAAAACCTGATTTTAACAGCTATGTTTAAAAATCTGTAGGTCTCCCTGATTCTGTTGGCAACTAAATAATATTGAATCTTCTAATCCATTAACATGGATTTGTAGTCAATGGAATTGTATTACACTGTATGGATATGTATGTGTTTTATTTTCATCTGGCCCCAGTTGAAGGGCATGTGGTGCTTCCTCTTTACTGACCTCTTTACTGATAATATAAATAATGCTGCTGTGATTCTCACATCCATGTTATCATGTGGATTGTTTTCATTTATTTATTTTTTTTTGTTTTCATTTCTTTTAGATTATCAGTTGTACCCTTGCTGTTTGTTGTAGGAAAAAAATTGTTAGTATTATGCTTTTCTCTACTACTACTACTACTGCAGTAGCCTTACCCATAAAGTTGGTTATGAGGACAGGAATTGAGTTTTGAAAAAGAATGAAATCTTGTCATTTGCAATGACATGGGTGGAGCTAGAGTATATTATGCTCAGCGAAGTAAGTCAGTCCGAGAAAGACAAATACTGTATGATTTCACTTATATGTGGAATTTAAGAAACAAAACAGATGAATATAGTGGAAAGAAAAAACAGAAAGGGAGTGAGGCAAACCGTAAAAGACTCTGAAAGGTAAAGAACAAACTGAGAGTTGATGGGTGGAGGATAAGCTAGATGGGTGATGGGTATTAAAGAGGGCGCTTGTTGTGTTGAGCACTGGGTGTTGTATGTAAGTGATGAATCACTAAATTCAACTCCCACAACTAATATTACACTATATGTTAAGTAACTAGAATTTAAATAAAGGGGCACCTGGGTGGCTCAGTTGGTTAAGCGACTGCCTTCAGCTCAGGTCACAATCCTGGAGTCCTGGGATTGAGTCCCATGTTGGGCTAAAAAAGTAAAAAAAAAAAAAAAAAAAAAAGGAAGGAATTAGGCCATAAAATAAAATAAAAAGAATTGGGTTTTGAGTAAAAGAATCAAAATAAATTTTCTGTGCCACGCACATAGTTGCTTAATTGAGGTATGCCGGAGCAATATGCCTGATCAATAGCTGTAGCTCACCAGTTAGCCTTAGGAAGAACGATGGTGTGTGTGTGTGTGTGTGTGTGTGTGTGTACATGTGCATGCACCTGCCTTACTTAGGCAGATGTCATGTAGGGTCAGAATGGGACCACATTAGGTAGCACCTGTGGGTGATTGATTTAGGGATCACATGCCCACGTTTGGCATGATTATTACTTTGTCTTTCTATCCCTTTCTATATGTGTTACTTGATTTCATCATATATTACATATTTATATGTTTTACCAGTTTCAGAAGTTCAGCTGAGTTGGAGGAGAGAGACCAAGCTATCAGGTGTTAGAGTGGCCGATGAAAGCAGCAAGACAAAAATGAGACTTAACCCTTTAATCAGTTACTGTGATGATATAAACAAGAGTTTAAAATAAGAGAAAGTGCTGACTCCCTTTGTTCCATGTTCCCCCATGGAATGGCACACAGGTCAAGGATCAGGTGGATCTGCATAGTCATGGTGGTTGTCTCACTTTTGAGAGAGTCCTGAACAAAAGGTTCTAGTAGTTTCATAGACCCTGGGGTGGAGATGGGGTCTGGGGCTTGGGGGTGTGGGGAGACAAGGAAGAAGAGCTAGGAGTGGAAAAGTGCTAAAAAGTCAGAGTGAGGACAAGTATCTTCAGATTTTCCCTCTTCTCATTCCTGTAAGGATGTCTCAGCCAAGGCTCCTGACTCTTCTGCCCAAGGCCTTAGATAAAAAGACCTAGGAATGAAGGTGCAGGAGCTGGGAAAATAAATGTGGAAAATAGCATGACTGGCCAGGGGGCTTGAGTCCCTGCTGCAGCTCCCTTCAGAGACTGCAGTGCACTGATTGCACACCCATCTGGTGTGGGGAGGGTGGCTTTCCCCCATGAGGACTGAAAGTTAAGGTAATTTTAAGTGCCTTTGGTCAGGCCTGAAAAATCACATAGGATTTTAACCAGGGGTGGGACACTTCCACCAGTTGCAACTTACTATCAAAATTTAACACATCTTAATGGAGTTTGCCTATGGCTTACAAGACATTTGCTTACTTATTACAGATTCTTGACAAATCCTGTATTTCATAAGTACTTGCTTAAATTACTCTCTATGGTAAATACTTGGTTTGAGTTTCATTTACCCCATTTGTCTTCTTGGCCTCTGTAGCAGAATTGAATGTTCTCAAACAATACAGAAAATTCACATTACCAGTGCATTCATTTTCTACATTATTTTTTCCTATGGGAAGATGTTCAGAGGAGAAGGAGGAAATCTATAAAAATAGGGAAAAGATTGATATAGTAACTCAATAATGTCAATAAGGTATCAGTTTTCTTTTTTCTTGTTGTTCCACATACCATTCATGTGAATTTTGTCTTTCTCATATCAAGATGGATTTCATATTTACAAACATTATATACATTTTCTAAGAAGGAACATTCATAAAGAGGAAAACAAAAAGTTGCTACCCATATCAGCAAAGCAAATATTTTCCAAAAGAGATATAGTTAACATTGTTTACGTTTGAGGTATACAACATGTCAGTTTGATACATTTAATACCAGATGAGTCCTTTATCAGATATATGATTTCCAAATATTCTTCATCTGTGGCTTGTCTTTTAATCCTCTTAGCAGAGTTTTTGCAAAGCCCAAAAATTAATTTGGTGATACCCAACTTACCCTTATTTTTCTGTTATAGATTGTGCTTATGGTGTCTTCTTTAAGAACTCTTTGCCTAACTATAGGTCAGGAGTTTGTTTTTGTTTTTGTTTTTCTGGTCTCTTCTAGAAGTCTGATAGTTTTACATTAAGTCTGTAATTTTTTGAGTTAATTTTTGTATGAAGTGTGAGGTTCAGGTTGAGGTGTTTTCTTTGTTTGATTTTGGCTAGGGATATCTAATTATTCACACACTGCTGAAAAAATATCTTCCTTCCATTTCATTGCTTTTACACTTTGCAGAAGAATCAGTTGGATATATTTGTGTGGGTCTATGTTTTGGTTCATTTTTGCTCTTTTGTTCCATTGATCTATTTATGTATCTCTGTCAATATCACATTGTAGCTATATAGCAATTCTTAAGATCAAATAGTATGATTCTTCCAATTACATATTTTTTTCAAAATTGTTTTAGCTATTCTAGTTCACTTTAGCTTATCTATTCAGTCCTAATAAATGTTTTACTGTAGGTTATCTACACTGCCATTACACAGCATTTTATCGATCTATAATCTACTCATTCCTGGCTTTTTTTTCTAAAAGGACACAGTCAATATCTTAAAAAAGAGATGAAAATATAATTTTATTTTCTTTAGAGTTTTATGATTTCAGAAACAAAATAAAATTTTCTGATGGAATTTTCTCACCCATCATTATACATGAGGAAACAGATCAAGTGATTGTTCTTATGAATCTGCATTTTCTGGCTTTAACATGTGAGCTGCAATAATTGGTGTACAACACCCATTACATTGTGTTCCATGAAAATAATTTTGTTTTGCAACATGGAAACACATATAACTCAAATGCAAATGAACACAAAGTCATGTAAAAAGTTTGTTATTCTAAATTATTTGCTTACCTTTTAGATCAATCTGATCTGATCTTAACTCTAACATTTTATTTGCAGAAGGATTTTAGTGGAAAGTCACTTACCTAGGAGTGGGAAGACCTATGTTTAAACCCAATATCTGCCATTTATGAGCTCTGTGATTTTAGACCTCTTTTATTAATGTACATTAAAAAAAATTACTTTTGTTAGGTAACATACAGTGCAATATTGGTTTCTGGGATAGACTTCAGTAATTCATCATTTACATACAACACCCAGTGCTTATCACAAGTGTCCTCTTTATTACCCATCACCCATCTATCCCATCCCCCACCCACCTCCCTCCATCCACCCTTGATTTTTTCTCTGTCATTAAGAGTTACTTATGACTCGTTTCCCTGTCTCCTTTTTTTCTTTTCCCCTGCCCATCTGTTCATCTATTTTCTTTCTTAAATTCCACTTATGAGTGAGATCATATGATATTTGTCTTTCTCTGACTGACTTACTTTGCTTACCGTAATACACTCTAGCTCCAATGATTTCATGGCAAATGGCAAGATTTCATTCTTTTTGATGGCTAATATTCCATTGTGTATATACACCCTATCTTCCTTATCCATTCCCCAGTCTATGGACACGGGCTCTCTCCATAGTTTGGATATTATTAATAATGCTGCTATAAACATTGGGGTGCATGTACCCTTCGATTCTGTATTTTTGTATCCTTTTGGGTAAATACCTAGTAGTGCAGTTGCTGTACCATAGAGTAGTTCTATTTTTAACTTTCTAAGGAAACTCCAAATTGTTCTCCAGAGTGGCTGCACCCATTTGCATTCCCACCAAGGGTGCAAGCTTGTTCCCCTTTCTCTGTATCCTTGCCAACATCTGTCATTTCCTGACTTGTTAATTGTAGCCATTCTGACTGGCGTGAGATGGTGTCTCATTGTGGTTTTGACTTCTTTTCCCTGATGTTGAGCATCTTTTCATAGGTCTATTAGCCATCTGGAAGTCCTCTTTGGAAAAGTGTCTATTCATGTCTTCCACCCATTTCCGAACTGGATTATTTGTTTTTTGAGTGTTGACTTTGATAAGTTCTTCATAGATTTTGGTTACCAGCCCTTTATCAGATATATCCTTTACAGATAGATACCTTCTCTTACTCTGTGGGCTGCTTTTTAGTTTTGTTGATTGTTTCCTTCACTGTGCAGAAACTTTTTATCTTAATGAAGTCCCAATAGTTTATTTTTGCTTTTGTTTCCCTTGCCTCTGCTGATGTGTCTAATAGGAAGTTACTACCACTGAGGTCAAAAAGGTTGCTGCCTGTGTCCTCCTCTAAAATTTGGTAGTTTCCTGTCTCACATTTAGGACTTTCATCCAGTTTGAATTTATTTTTGTGTATGGTGTAAGAAAGTGGTTCAGAATCTTCTGCGTGCTGCTGTCCAGTTTTGTCAGCACTATTTGCTGAAGGGACTGTCTTTTTTCCATTGGATAGTCTTTCCTGCTTTGTTGAAGATTAGTTGACCACATAGTTTTGGGTCCATTTCTGGGTTCTCTATTCTTTTCCATTGATCTATGTGTCAGTTTTTGTTTAGGTTTATCTCTTAACTCTTCTCAAATCTAGATTTCTTTTCTCTACAAATGGTATAATCACTAACTCAATAAGTCAGAAATAATATGTTGGTAGTGTGTGTGTGTTGTTCATGAAAATGCCTGGCAAACAGTAAGACATGTGTAGCCATTTTTCTTTTGAAGAGTCTTACGTTCATGAGACAGTGAATCTATGGAAAACCAAACAAAGGACATGGGTAGACATCCTTCTCTGGAACTGTCCCATCACCCAGAATGTTTACAGCATCCTTATGCCCCACTACTTATTAGTGAGAGAAGCTTCCAGTGGAGTGGATACAGGGAAAGATGAAAAATTGGACTGACTCATAGAGGCAACCAATCTATCATGGATTTCAAGCTGAATCTTTAGGTCACAAAACTGTCATACCTGTGAATATCAATGAAACTAATTCCTGAGGTAGAAGGATATCTTTATTAGAATCACTACCAAATTTCATCATCCTATTTCTTTATACCTTAGTGTACTATCAGTTTCCCAACTTTGTTCCATGTGCTTACTTTGAGTCACATTTTGTTTTCTGTTTATTGGCAGAATTTTTCACACATTCAATGATTTTTTTTGTCTTCGCTTGCTGTAAATGAAGCTTATACATCTGCCTGGTGTATTATTCCTGATATCAGTAATTATATTCTAATACTGAAACACTCCTTCTGTTCTAATTATAACTGTTTCTTTCATTGCAGAGCAAATGATAATCCTAAAATAGTAAACGTCATAAAACTAACAATGGCTATTATTTATTCAGGTTAAGTACCTTACATGTAAGATCAGATTTAAATATCTCATATGCAGGCATTAGAACTCTCACTTTAGAATAGAAGACAAAGAACTCAGAGTTTTAAATAACTTGTCTAAAGTCACAAAACTATTAAGTGGTAGATTGTAGATTTGAACCCAAGAGTGTATGGCTTCGAAGCTTTTGCTTTCATCCAGTACAGAATATGTAAAACTGTTGGCTGAATGTTTGGCATTGATATGTGAATTTGCAAGAATACTTTGAATTCTCATTCATTCTTTTTTACTTTTTCATTAAAACTTATCTTATTTCTTAATTATTGATTGAAAATTCTTTTTATTATATTATACCTATTGATTTAGCTTCTGAGATGTTATTTATTATTATTTATTTGTTATTGCAATAAATAAATATATCATCACTTAATGGTGGTAGCCATATTTATCATTTGGCCCCACAGTAATATGGTAGGCAGTTTCTAGTGTGGCTTGCAGTGGCACAATTTCCTGATATTCATGCTTTTGTATAATTCCTCCCCTTGAGGATAGGTTGAATCTAGTGACCTGCTTTTAATGAATAGAATTGGAATTATTAGAATATCTTATTCTAATGAATAGAATATGGTAAAAGATTTATGTGAATAGGTTACAAAAGTGTATGCCTTCCTTTGTGCTGTACTGTTTTTTGCTGCTACTCTCTCTTGCCCTCTCACTTAATAAAACAAACTGCCATAAATCAAGATGCTGTAGAGAGGCCCACATGGCAAGGAACCAAGGAAGGCCTCCAGTCAACGGCTCCTGAAAACCTAAGACATCAGTCCTGCAGCCCATGAGGAACCTAATCCTGCCAGCACCACCTGAATAAAGGAGGAATCACATTCCTCCCAGTTGAGCCCATAGATGTAAGCAGTCTTGAGAGAAACCTAAAGTCTAGTTAAATCATTTTCAGATTCATGACTCATATTGTCTGGGAGATAATAAATGTTGTTGGTTTAAGCCATTAAGTTTTGGGGTAATTTGTTACACAGCAATAAATAACTCATATAAATAAGTTATTCATTTTTAAACTGCTGTATTCTGGTGGTTTGCTCTGACCAGGACCCTAGATCAAAGTAAAAAGTAAAAGTAAAAACCCTTGAAGCAATTATGAAATAAGTGAGCCTCAAAAAACTTTGGTAGTTCAGAGGAAAATGTAAGTTGGCTCAACTTTTCTTTGCTCTTAGTTTTTCAAGATTTGGCAAACAGAGCAATGAGGAAAAAAATATATTCATTGTTGAAGACAAAGAAAAATCATGTTATCACAGATTTATAAAACAGTGAAAAAGCTTTCATTCTCACTTGAAATCTTTGTCAAGAATGAGGACATACCCATGTTAAGATATTTACAGAGTGAAAATGGAGAGTTTCACACAACTCCCCACTCTAAAACAACTTTGTATATTCTATCGCCTATGAAAAGATAAGTGTGGAGGTTTTTATTTATTTGTCTTTAGGGTTCCCCCTGCCAATGAAGGTATTAAAATAGTATATTAGTTTCCTGAAACTGCTTTAAGGAAGTACCATAATCTTAGTGGCTTAAAACAATAGAAATTTACTCTAAATTCTAGAGGCTGGAAGTTTGAAATCAAGGATCTTGACAGGGCCTTACTCCCTATGAAGATCCTAAGCTTCTGGGGGAGGATCCTTCCTTTCGTCTTCTAGGTTTTGGTAACCCAAGATGTTCTTGGCTTGTAAAAGTATAGCTCCAATCTTTGCCTCTGTCTACACATAAGTGTCTTCTCTTAATGTGCTTGTGTTTTCAAATGGCATTCTCCTGTCTGTGTGTGCCCAAAATTTCCTTCTTCTTATAAATATATTAGTCATATTGAATTGAGACTAACCCTAACAACCTGATCTTAACTTGATTACATCTACAAAGACCTGATTTCGAAATAATGTCTCATTTAAAGGTTCCTGGGATTTGGACTTTAACATTTTTTTTTGTTGTTGTTGGGGGACACAATTCAACCCAAACAAATAGGATTTCTTTCCTTTGTCTTCTGAAGTCCTTTTTTTTCCCAACACCTGTCCTTGGCTTTGTTACATCAGTCAACTTTTTCTATGCCAGTCAAACAAATTATACTTTCTATCATCCCACACCTTTCTGTCTATTATCCTGTTTTCCCTTCAATATTTTAATTGTATTCTTCAACAGATTATGGGCAATGTTGTAGCAGAGTTTCAATTACATATAATTCAGTAAAATAATAGCTCTCTTTCTATCTAAACGAGGCCTTTAAAAAATACTGTCTTTTAAATAAGAATATTTTCTTCCTTTACTACATTTTGTTTTAACACTCTGAAATTTCTTCTAATTTTAGTGGTTCCAGATGTTGTGAAATTCTCTATCAGAGATGATGTTAATATAAGTTGTCATATCAGCCACATATTTTCCTGTCATCCACAGGTTGATTGATATTGCACCCCCTTTACAGAGTAAGATAATAAAATGATATTACCTCAAAGGAACAAAGTACAATAGTAATTTGTATGCATTCATCAAATATATATTTCTTACATACCATGTTCTAATTACTGAATTAATTGGTGGTAGCATTATTAATTGAAAGATTATAGACTTTAGCATAAGGCAACCTTTAACTTCAACATTTGCTTCACAACATGCTAATAATTCTAAATATCCATTTCTTTTTTTTTTTTTTTTAAAGATTTTATTTATTTATTTGACAGACAGAGATCACAAGCAGGCAGAGAGGCAGGCAGAGAAAGAGGAGGAAGCAGGCTCCCTGCGGAGCAGAGAGCCCGATGCGGGACTCGATCCCAGGACCCTGAGATCATGACCTGAGCCGAAGGCAGCGGCTTTAACCCACTGAGCCACCCAGGTGCCCCTAAATATCCATTTCTTTCTATGAAATGGGATAATAATACTTATGGACTTGTTTAGAAGATTACATATGATGGTATTAATACAATGCTCTTGATAAAATTGATAAAATGTCCTCAATTCCTAGCAGTTATATTTAATAAAGTTCACATTACAGACAAAAACCCTCAGGACTTCTGATTTTATGTAAAATGAATATAGTGTTTACATTGGTGTTTTGGGTGATATAATCTATGTAAATATATGGTATAGTACATGCCATTAATACATATTAGTGTCCCCCATCACAGGCACTATAAGATGCAAAGACTGATTACAGCTATTCTTAATTTTTGTAACACATTGGTTCATGTAAGTGTTTTTAGAAGATTTTATTTATTCATTGATTCATTCATTCTTTCATTTGGCACAGAGAGAGAGATAAAGAGTATAGGCAGGGGAAGAGGCAGGCAGAAGGAGAAGTAGTCTTCCTGCTGAGCAAGGAGCCCAGTTCGGGATTTGATCCCAGAACCCTGGGATCATGACCTGAGCTGACGGCAGACAAGTGCCCCCATATAGATGTATTTACTAGGTGTGTTTTCATTCACTCATCCATTTATACATTCAAAATAACCTTATATGTGGTATAAATAAAATTATGAGATATGGAACACCTGGCATACCAATAAGAAATTGATGCTCCAAGAAATTACCTGATTTTCTCAGCATAAAATAATCCTTGAGTTTCAGAGCTAGGATGAAAATCCAGATGTGTATAAATCTAACAATTTTGATCCATCCACCTCAGTGGTAAATTGATGCACTTAGAAGACGGAAGAAAGGTCAGGGGTTTTTGAAGTAAAATCAAAAGTATCGTAAAAGAAGCAGAAGAATACCACAATCATACTTTATCAGGAAAGCCAAAGGTACACTTCAAACATGAAATGGAAGCTCAATGAAATAGATGTGTACAGGTTACACTCTGATCAACCAGAGGGAGAAGTCTAAGTTTGGGTTGTCAGTCTTAGGATACATAGTGCACTTTCCCCAACATCAAGTTTACTTTGTCGTAAAAAGGGATACTGAACAGGAGGCAACACAGCACGCACAGAAGCACTGTAGTGATCTTTTGATTTATAAACTGCTAATGCCCCAGTCCCTCCATTCTTAGAACATGTATGATCACAGTATATGAGATTGAATTGGCACAGACTACTTTGACTCTTCAACTTCTGTACCTTGCAAGGCACGTAGAGCCTTCAAGGGTAAAAAGTAGTTCCTATTCTCTGGTGCAACTATGTCTCATCAATACTAGTTACACATCACTTGATAAACCCCCCAGATAATAAAATATAGGTACTTGGTCTGATTCATAGTGCCCAGGAAGACCTTCTTGGATCTAACATACACCCATAAATTCCTTGAGTTAGTGTTGCAGGGAAGACTGGGCTAGGTTCAAAACCTCTGACATCTTTAAAGATAGAGGATCACCACACAACCCACTGTTGTCCTGAGAATAGCTGTTGTAATAGAACAATTGTTTATAAGGGTTTTGTTTGTTTGTGGGTTTTTTTTTTTTTTTCTCTATCTGGTATCGGATAGTAGATACAATATTCTGCCCTTAGCTTCGGTGGATTTTCACTGCTCTTTATATGGCTTGGGCAGAGACATAGAGCATATAAGGAACTTAGGAACTCACATATTGCATGGAGCCCTGGGTGTGGTGCATAAACAATGAATTCTGGAACACTGTAAAGAAATTAAAAAGAAAAGAAAAGAAAACAGCTTCTGGGGGGGGGGGGGATAAAAAGAAAGAAACTCAGGAACTCTTAGATTTGAAACATCTCCCCTAGAGATTTTGACACCATATCATGTCCCTCCTTTCTTCCATGGTGTTCACCTCCCTTCCTTCAGTTAAATATTACTGAATGACATTCAGCCTTTGATTTGGTATCCATGATTATTTTGTAAGGGTTTGTACAAAATTGCTGCCTGTTTTAAAACCTCTTCCTGAGCATAGATACTGCTGTAAATCTAGGATATGAGAACATTTGTCAGACAAGTTGACATTTCCTGACTTCTTAACAGAGACTATAATTCTACACAAAATATTCTTATAAATGAAAATTTAAAAAAGAAAAGCAATTGCAGGTTGTCTAATGATTATTGTGTTTTAGAAAATTTAAGTTGGCTTTTATGTCAGTTCTGTGAATGTTCACTGATTGCTCTCCATTCTGTGTGAGGACAGATGTAAATTTATCACTGAAATGAAAATCAAATAAATCACCATGATAAGTTCAACTCTTGTTCCTTTGCTTACAACAAAATGTAAGTGTTAGTGAAGAGGAGACAGTAAGACTTGGGTGTAATTATAGTTTTGAACATCAACGAAGAGAATTTGTATAACATAATAGAGCACACAGAAAGGGAATATGTGCACTATGTATGCATTGACTATTTATGGAAGTCATAATAATATCCATAAATAAAAGACCATTTCAGTTAACATGGAATGAAGAAGCAATGCCTCAAAAAATAAATAATGAGGCACTTTTTTCTTTCCTTTAACTCCCCAGAAAAAGCCTGCTTAATTAAAGGTATTTATTACAATTTGATCAAAAAATCCAAATTCTATGTGTCCTGCATCTAGCTACTAGAGTATTCTCTGTCATAGGCCTCCTGGGTCTGAAGACTTTGACTTGTTAATGAAGTCATCAAAGGAATAGGCTAACTAAGTCTTTAGTTAAAACTGTTTGTTCCAAGATGCTCTGCAAAATATGCTCCAGGCTTTTCCAAGGCGACTCTTTCATTTTTTTCTCTCTTAACTTAAAACTAAAGCCTCCTTGTCATGCTTAATTAAACATCTGAATCAAATTAATTATTTTGTAACCAGACTGGTGTGTAGGATGTAAATTTCAAATTTAGCATTGGCCATTAATTGAAGAGACAGATTGTTCTTTATAAAATATGATCATCTTTTTTACAACTTCAGCAATACAATATATAGAAACTGGGAATGGAAAGGAAAATTGTCCAAACTTATACACAGGATAAAAATAAGAGATATTCTAACATGCTTAACACGGAGGAATGTATTCTATTCTTCAACTCTAAGCAACTGATGTGTGTGTGTGTGTGTGTGTGTGTGTGTGTGTGTGTTTATACTGGAACTCTCTCATGAAATTAGGAGGGAATTTCCTCCTTTCTGTGAGTCATCCCTCTGCCTCTGTAAACTGTAAACATACTTATGTAAGAAAATGCCTGATGAATTCTTCCTAATGATTCTTATTATCTTAGGACATCACGAATGATTATTGTCAAAGAAAGCCTAATTTTGAAATATGACATCCATCTGCTCAAATTTTTTTTATTGGCCTGCTGACAATTCACTTTGAGATCATCTGGGTCAGAGCCTGTTACTTTGCACTGAAAAGCAAATTATGCAAATAGGGCAACTGATTCATATAATGTTACCTTTTAGGAGTTCTCAGTCTCTCAGTCTTAAAGGAGGGCCAAAAGTTAAAAGTAATATGTACTCTGTGTCCATAATTTGATTTTCTGTAGTATTATCTCAGGTAAAGTTTTTGCATTCTCATGGGTAATATTTAGAACATTCAACTACCAAAAACACTCGAGATCTTGTAATAGACAATTGAAGTGAATATGTATAGGAGCTAGGCTCCAAATCTTGTACAAGTTTCTGCCTGTGTCATGTAGAGTTTTGTACCATGCAGTTTTTAAATGTCAATTACTGTCATTTTGCATTAAAGATAAAGCTTGCAAATGAAGTCTTAATCTCTTTATTGTTGACAGCTTGTAGGGGGAAAGCTATGTAATTTAACCACCTTAAATAATTCCCAGAGCAGTTTTCCTTTGCAAAGGTAAATTGACTTAATTCTCTTATCCTTAGAGTCACTAGACTTCTCCTTTACACACAAATTGAAATTTTTCACCTGTGCATTCCAACAGCTGTTCATATTTCCAAACATCAGTGGAACAGAACAGTTTGATTCCATATAATATTTTAGTTTTGACTCTGTATAATATCTTAGTTATCACTTATGAAATATTTTTTATAAATTAAACTAAAATAGAAGAATTTTATACTCTAATCTGTTAGAGGAAAGACGAATTACCGGTTCTTTAAAGAAGGTGAAGTATTATGATAATAAAATATTTCTAAATATAAACTCTCTTCTAGGCCACTCTATACAAGACCTGAATTATAGAACAAGTTTTGGCCTTGCCACTTGATAGCTCAGTGACCTTGGGGTAAGTCATGTACAAATTTTGGACCTGAGCATATTTATCTAAAATGTAACAATGGCAATAATTTCACCTGTCCAAACTGTCTAATATACAGCTTGTGGGGATGAAAATTAAAGAGAAATTGAATGTGAAAGCAATTTGCTAACTGTGAGGTGAGTGAAAGAGTAAGGTTTTATCCTCACAAAAAGCTTTGTGAGAAAGTTTCTTTTTCATATTTTAATCAGATACTTTCATGGGAATATTAAAGTTTTAAAAACCAAATTGTTAACTGTGCAGTAAATTAAAATACTGATAAACTAGATGAAATATAAAGTTAATATATTTATATAAAAGCTTTTTTAAAAAAAATAAAACATTCTTTCTCTTTAGATAGTATTTCTTTCCTTCATGTGTTTTGTTATATTCCCTTGGAAAATTCTATCATAATAGGATAATAACACAACTGTTTAAATGTAAATCTTCAAGTAAATTGACCATTTTATGCTCTAACAGAAAAGTCAGTCTATTTAATATATTCAGTGTTTGTTTTAAGCTTCTTCTTAACTATGTTTTGTAAAAGAGACAACTTAATTTCAAAGCCTAATTTGGGGAGGAGATAAAAGACGTAAAACATCAATATTAAATCCCAACATTTGATATTTGGTAGATTTATATTTAGAATTACATTGAGAGTTTTAAAATGATGAAGGGAATGTTAATGTGTTCAATGACAAGTGTAGAATTAAATGATCCTTGTCAAATATTATTAGTTCATTTTACAAATTTTATAAATGCTTATATTTTGGTATGGATTGTTTGAATCTTATCTTTCATCAAATATCTTCTGTTTTCCATTAATATTGCTGTGTATAATGCCTTTTAAACTGAAAGAATGAATCATTTATCCTATCTTCAAATGAAAGTCCAAAACATTAGTAAAATAGAAAGGTCAATTTCTGTAACTATGTATTGTTGGTTGCATAAGATAATAACATATATGTTAGTTAATAAAGAAATACTTCTTGTGGTATAGAAATTTCAACAATATTTGTTATTCCAATCCATGAACATGGAATGTGATTTCGTTTCTTTGTGTTGTCTTCAATTTTTTTCAACACTGTTTTATAGTTTTTGAAGTAAAGATCTTTTACCTCTTTGGTTAAGTTTATTCCTAGTTATTTTATCATTGAATGTCTACACTACCCAAAGCAATCTATGCATTTAATGCAATCCCTGTCAAAATACCAACAGCATTTTTCACAGAACTACAACAAACAATCCTATATGTATAGAATCACAAAAGACCCTGAATAGCCAAAACAATCTTGAAAGAGAAAAATAAAACTGGATGTATCACAACTCCAGGCTTCAAGTTATATTACAAAGCTGCAGTAATTAGAACAGATTGGTACCATCACTAAAACAGACACATAGGTCAATGGAACAGAAAAAAAAAACAAAACAAAACAGAAATAAACCCACAATTATATGGTCAATTAGTCTGACAAAGGAGGAAAGATATGTAATGGCAAAAAAGATTCTCTCTTCAACAAATGGTATTGAGAAAACTGGACAGCAACATGTAGAAGAATGAAAATTTATTACCCCATACACAAAAAATCAAAATGGATTGAAGACCTAAATGTGAGACCTTGAAACCATAAAAATCCTTGAAGAGAGCACAGGTAGTAATCTCTCTGACATTGGCTATAGTGACATTTTTCTAGATATGTCTCTTGGGGCAAGGAGCAAAAGCAAAAGCAAAAATGAACTATTGAGACTACATCAAAATAAAGTTTCTGCACAGCGAAGGAACAATCACCTAAAAGCCAACCTTATTGAATGGGAGAAGATATTTTCAAGTGACATATCTGATAAGAGGTTAGCATCCAATTCTAAAAAGAACTAATATAAAGAACTATATATAAAGAACCATAAGATACCTGGGAATAAACCTAATCAAAGAGGTAAAGGATCTGTACTCGAGGAACTACAGAACACTCATGAAAGAAATTGAAGAAGACACAAAAAGATAGAAGACCATTCCATGCTCTTGGATCGGAAGAATAAACACTGTTAAAATGTCTATACTGCCTAGAGCAATCTATACTTTTAATGCCATTCCGATCAAAATTCCACCGGTATTCTTCAAAGAGCTGGAGCAAATAATCCAAAAATTTGTATGGAATCAGAAGAGACCCTGAATCGCTAAGGAAATGTTGAAAAACAAAAATAAAACTGGCAGCATCACGTTACCTGATTTCAAGCTTTATTACAAAGCTGTGATCACCAAGACAGCATGGTACTGGCATAAAAACAGACACATAGACCAGTGGAACAGAGTAGAGAGCCCAGATATGGACCCTCAACTCTATGGTCAAATAATCTTCAACAAAACAGGAAAAACTACCCAGTGGAAAAAAGACAGTCTCTTCAATAAATGGTGCTGGGAAAACTGGACAGCTATATGTAGAAGAATGAAACTCGACCATTCTCTTACACCGTACACAAAGATCAACTCAAAATGGATAAAAGACCTCAACGTGAGACAGGAATCCATCAGAATCCTAGAGGAGAACATAGGGAGTAATCTCTTCGATATCAGCCACAGCAACTTCTTTCAAGATATGTCTCCAAAGGCAAAGGAAACAAAAGCGAAAATGAACTTTTGGGACTTCATCAAAATCAAAAGCTTCTGCACAGCAAAGGAAACAGTCAAAGAGGCAACCCACGGAATGGGAGAAGATATTTGCAAATGACAGTACAGATAAAAGGTTGATATCCAGGGTGTATAATGAACTCCTCAAACTCAACACACACAAAGCAGACAATCATATCAAAAAATGGGCAGAAGATATGAACAGACACTTCTCCAATGAAGACATACAAATGGCTATCAGGCACATGAAAAAATGTTCATCGTCACTAGCCCTCAGGGAGATTCAAATTAAAACCACATTGAGATACCACCTTACACCAGTTAGAATTGCCAAAATTAGCAAGACAGGAAACAACATGTGTTGGAGGGGATGTGGAGAAAGGGGAACCCTCTTACACTGTTGGTGGGAATGCAAGTTGGTGCAGCCTCTTTGGAGAACAGTGTGGAGATTCCTCAAGAAATTAAAAATAGAACTTCCCTATGACCCTGCAATTGTACTCCTGGGTATTTACCCTAAAGATACAGATGGCGTGAAAAGAAGGGCCATCTGTATCCCAATATTTATAGCAGCAATGGCCACGGTCGCCAAACTGTGGAAAGAACCAAGATGCCCTTCAACGGATGAATGGATAAGGAAAAAGTGGTCCATATATGCTATGGAGTATTATGCCTCCATCAGAAAGGATGAATACCCTACTTTTGTAGCAATATGGACGGGACTGGAAGAGATTATGCTGAGTGAAATAAGTCAAGCAGAGAGAGTCAATTATCATATGGTTTCACTTATTTGTGAAGCATAACAAATAGCATGGAAGACATGGGGAGTTAGAGAGCAGAAGGGAGTTGTGGGAAATTGGAAGGGGAGGTGATACATGAGAGACTATGGACTCTGAAAAACAGTCTGAGGGATTTGAAGTGGCGGGGGGGGTGTGAGGTTGGGGTACCTGGTGGTGGGTATTATAGAGGGCACATATTGCATGGAGCACTGGGTGTGGTGAAAAAATAATGAATACTGTTATGATGAAAATAAAAAAAAAAAACACTAACACAACACAGTACCCAAAAAACAAATAGTCCAATTAAAGGGTTGGCATAAGATATGTACAGACATTTCTCCAAAGAAGACATACAGATAGCCAGTAGACTCAGAGAAAGATGCTCAGGATCACTCATCATCAGAGAAATGCAAATCAAAATTACATTGAGATATCAGCTGACACCTGTCAGAATGGCTAAAATAAAAACACAGGAAAAAAGTGTTGGTGAGGATATGGAGAAAAAACCCTCCTGCCCTGTTGGCAGTAATGCAAGCTGGTACAGTCACTGTGAACAGTATGGAGATTTCTCAAATAATTAAAAATAGAACTACCCTATGGCCCAGGAATCACAGTACTGGGTATTTACCTTAAAAATACAAAAACACTAATTCAAAGTGATACATGCAGCTCTGTTTACTGCAATATTATTTACAATAGGGAAACTGTGGAAGCAACCCAAGTGTTCATCAAGAGACAAATGAATAAAGAAGATGTAGTATGTATTGTATATATGTAAATATATATGTGTATAATTATATATACACATACACACATATAAAAGATCCATACATATACATACAATGGAATATCATTCAGCCATAAAAAAGAATGAAATCTTGCCATCTGCAATAGTATGGATAGAGCCAGAGAATATAATGCAAAGCAAAATAAGCCAATCAGAGAAAGAAATACTGCATGATTTCATTCATATGTAGAATTTAAGAAACAGAACAAATGAGCAAAAGGCAAAAAGAGAGAGAGGCAAACCAAGAAACAAGTTCAACTCTAGAGAATACACTGAGGATTACCAGAGGGGAGGTGGGTGGAGGGATGGGTGAAATAGGTGATAGGGATTAAGGAGGGCACTTGCGATGAGCACAGGGTGATGTATGGAAATGCTGAATCACTATATTGTACACCTGAAACTAATATTACACTGTATTTTAACTAACTAGAATTTAAATAAAATGAAAAAAAACACACAAAATAACAAGAGTTGTTAAGGATGTGGAAATATATGGGACCCTTGCCCATTTTTGTTGGGAATGTAAAATGTTGCATCCAAAGTACAAAAACACTATGGAAGTTCCTAAAAAAATAAAATATATATATAACTACTATGTGACCCAGCAATTGCACTTCTGGTTATTTATCCAAAATAACTGAAATCAGGATCTTGAGGAGGTACCTGCATTCCATGTTTATTGCAGTATTATTTACAATGTCCATCAACAGATGATGAGATGAAGAAATTATGGTAGGTATTTACAATGAAATATTATTTGGCCATAAAAGTAGACAATTCTTTTTATGCTACTACTTAAATGATCCTTGAGGACATAAACCAGTCACAGAAGGACAAATACTGCATGATTCCACTTACATGAGGAATCTAAAATAGTCAAATTCATATAACCAGAGAGTAGAAAAGTGCTTGCCAGGGTCTTGGGGCGGGGGGCAGGGCAAATGAAGAATTGCTGTCCAATGGGTGTGAAGTTTGTCATGTAAGATGAAAAAGTTCTAGAGATATGCTGTACAATATTGTGTTTATTGTTAATATTTTACTATGCCCTTAAAATGTGTTAATAGGGTAGATATCATGTTATATTTTTTACCACAATAAAAAAGTATAATGATCATGGAAAGACCAATGAAATATACAAAATTAGACAAAAACAAAAACACAACACACACACACACACACACACACACACACACACACACACACACATACATGCTTGGTACAAAACAGCAACGCTTCTGAAATATTTATTCAGAGAAGAAAAGCACTATTTTGCAAATTTGCATAAAATTTTCCCAAAGACATAACATCTTTTCAGCAAAACAAGTGTTTCCAAAGAGATGTCCTGAAATCTGTTATCCCACATATCTCAGTAGCAACATAATTCTATTTAGAAAAAAAAGGTAAATATGTTTAATTTGTTTTGGCTTCTTTTTCCATTCCAATGAACACAGATGTATTTCCCAGTTCTAAAACTTCACTCTTATGACACATTCTCCAAATGACAAGTATTCTGAAAAGTAGAAATGTATTTCTAGCTCTATGTAAAAAAAAATATTAGTTTTTCATTTCCTATAATTTTGAGATGAAAACTATTTGGATTTATACATAACTTTATCATTTATCCTGTGAATGTATTTATAAAACTTCATTAAAACTCAGTATTTACTGCAATAGTGAAATCATGGATTTCTGTACTTCATCATGTTCTCCATAGTTTTCTCTACTACTGTTGAAATGTTCCTTCTTTTATCTTATGTTGGAGTGTTTTGTGGAGATTAGAGCTTACTTTAGGACTTCAAGTCAAGCAACAGAGAACAAAACAGACTGGAAGAGATAGAGATGTGCAAAAACATAAGCTGTTCCTAAAGGAGTATGGCAAAGCAGTAGGATTGGAACTTGAAGTTGAATGTGGCATCTTAACCGACACAGTGGAGTTTTGCTTTATACAACCAAATCTCTTTTAGAAAATGTTTTTTGAAAGAATTCTGGTGTCACAGAAACTATCTGAAACTTGGAATTGAGGCAAAAACATAGATAGCATGTCTGTTCAATGTCACATGGTGGTGAAGGCCATCTGAGGATTATGCAAGGGAATATGCTTAGTTCATTTTTGTTTTTGGTGTTCAATAATTCATCAGTTGCGTGCAATAGCCAGTGCTCATCATATCATGTGCTCTCCTTAATGCCCATCACCCAATTACCCCATCTCCCCACACATGTGCTCCCCAGTGACCCTCAGTTTGTTTCCTATAGTTAAGAATCTCTCATGGTTTTTCTCCCTCTCTGATGACTTCCTATTCAGTTTTCCCTCCCTTCCTCTATGATCCTCTGCAGTGTTTCTTATATTCCACATTTGAGTTAAAGCATATGGTAACTGTCTTTGGCTTATTATACTCAGCATAGTACCCTCCAGTTCCACCCATGTCAATGTAAGTGGTAAGTATTCATCCTTTCCAAGGGCTGAGTAATATTCCATTGTGTATCTTCTTTGTCCACTCTTCTGTCAATGGACATCTCTGTTCTTTCCACCATTTGGTTATTGTGTCTATTGCTGCTATGAACACTGAGGTGCATGTGGTCCTTTGGATCACTATATTTGTATCTTTGGGATAAACACCTAGTAGTGCAATTGCCGGATCTTAGGATAGCTCTATTTTTAACTTCTTGAGGAACCTCCATACCGTTTTCCAGAGTGGCTGTACCAGCTTGTAAGAGGGTTCCCCTTTCTCTGCATCCTCGCCAACATCTATTGTTCACTGACTTAATTGCAGCCATTGTGACTGGTGTGAGGTGGTATCTCACTGTGGTTTTGATTTGTATTTCCCTGATGATGAGTGATGTTGATCATTTTTTCATGTGTCTGTTGGCTATTTGTATGTCTTCTGTGGAGAACTGTCTGTTCATGTCTTCTGTCCATTTCTTGATTGGGTAATTTGTTCTTTGGGTGTTGAGTTTGATAAGTTCTCTATACATCTTAAATACCAGCCCATTATCTGATATGTCATTTGCAAATATCTTCTCCCATTCCATATGTTGCCTTTTAGTTTTGTTGAATGTTCTTTTGCTGTACAGAAGCTTTTAATCTTGATGAAGTCCCAATAGTTCATTTTGCTTTTGTTTCCTTTGCATTTGGAGACATGTCTTGAAAGAAGTTTCTGTGGCCAATGCCGAAGAGATTAGTGCCTATGTTTTCCTCTAGTATTTTGATAGATTCCTGACTTATATTGAGGTCTTTCATCCGTTTAGAGTTTATCTGTGTGTATGGTGAACAGTTGAGTTTCATTCTTCTCTATATAGATGTCCAATTTTTGCTTTTTATCAAAGAGATTATCTTTTTTCCATTAGAAATTCTTTTCTGCTTTGTCAAAGATTAGTTGACCATAGAGTTGAGGGTCCATTTCTGGGTTCTTTATTCTGTTCCATTGATATATGTGTCTGTCTGTTTTTGTGCTAGTACCATGCAGTCTTGATTATCACAGCTTTGTAATAGAGGTTGAAGTCTGGAATTGTGATGCCACCATGCCAAATTAAAGAGCACATTAACAGAATCATATACCATAATAGAGCATAATTGATCCCTTGAGTGCAAGGATGATTCAACATATAAAAAATCAATCAATAGGATATACCACATTAACAGAATGAAGGATAAAAATCATCTCAACAAATTCAGAAAAAGCACCTGACAAATTGAAACACCCTTTCAGGACAAAAACACTGAACAAACTAGGAATAGTAGAAAACCACCTAAACATAGTTAAAGCCATATATGACAAGCCTACAGCTAACATCACACTCAATGGTGAAAAATTGAAGGATTTTCCTCTAAGATCAGGAGCAAGGCAAGGATGCCTATCTTCACAAGGTACAACACAGTGAAGAAGTAATACGTTATTACTAGAAAATGAAAGTAAAGAAGTTCATATTATGTAGTAAGAAATATTTGGTAAACTCTCAACTGCAATAACAAAAAAATTAAGTCAAGTATATAATGAACTTGTAGCACCAAGGAAGTAAAGGAATAATAAAGTGTTAGTAGTAAGTGTTGGTTGCTATTGGTTATGTTTACAAGGTATTACTAAGAAATAGGTGATCTCACAAAATAATTAAATAATTTGCAAGTAGAATTGAACAAGCATATAGGACTAAGATTCTGCCACGGGCTTAGGTCATGGGTCCTGTGATCAAGCCCTAAGTTGGGTTCCCTGCTCAGTGGGGAGTCTGCTTCTCTCTTTCTCCCTCTGTCCCTCAGGGGTTTGTATGGTTGAAAAAGGCTAGTGATTCTGAAACCCAAACAGTAATAGAAAATTTTAAGAAATGCTTTGTGCCAATTCTGAGATTTATTAAATCTCAGAATTGTGTAAAAGTTTCAAAGCAAGAGTTGATCATTATGCAAACCACTGAAACATGAGAATGGATCAAATTACCTTTGTGTAAACACATCTGAGTCTCACAATGAAGATTGCAGTACCCATAAACTCCTCTCAGTTAAATAAAATGTCTTAGGAAAAGAAAATATTGTCATATTCTCATGGTACCAGGAATTATATTCAGAGGGATAAGGATAGGGTCTAAAACTCAAGGAACATCACAGTATATAAAAACTAAACCATCACTCTGTATACCTTAAACTTATACAGTGATGTACGTCAATTATTTCTCAGTAAAACTAAAAAAAAATCAAAGAACAATAGCAACTGGGAAGATTTTGTTTGGCAAGGAGCTGTAGGTTTGACTGTTGGCACATAGAGCTTACTGAAATCAAACAGTAAGAAGCTGGCCAAGTTCTTGAGAAAATTTGAAATGAAAGAGGCTAACTGTCTGAGATTTAAAAGCATGCTTGGTTCTCAAACTTTATATGAACAAAAAGAAGACTGAAAAAAAAACTGAACAAGGAGAATATACTCTCCAAAGCTCAATTTTCAAGGGGGCTAAAGAGAACAGAAAAGGAGGGACCTTTTGGGCAGAACCAATGGCTCAGGAGAATAGTGGTCTAGGAAGCAGAGGTAGAGCCCAACAAAAGAACATTATCTACCCACTGGGTAGTAGTCTCTTGTGTAGTCTCCCTAGAAAGATTCCAAAGCTGAAATAGACAATTCTTCTATTCTTCTATTTTTGAGAGAGAGAGAGAGAGAGAGAGAAGGAGCAGGGAGAGGGGCAGAGTGTTAGAGAAAAGCAAACAGACTCCTGCTGAGCAAGGAGCCTGATGATGATGTGGGGCCTGATCGTGGGGCTCGATCCCAGGACTCTGGGATCATGACCTGAACCCAAGGCAGACACTTAACCGACTGAGCGACCCAGGCATCCCTACTCTATTTTTTAAATAGGTGTGTTTATTGTACATAACCCATTTCTGTTGCTCCAGTATATACTGGTTGAGTGTGAGGCAGAGAACCTTTTTTTTGGTCATAAGAAAATACCTTAATCTCTCTTGTCTCCATTCATACTAGCATTTATTCATTCAACAAATATTTATTTTCTATGTATTCAGGACTGGAACTAGAGTAGTGAACAAGGTGTATGTATATAACTCAGTTTGATGAAGCTTGCTTTTTACAAAAGAAAGCAGACAATTAGATTTCAGTCCACTTCACCACATAAAGAATTTTGAATTACCAAGTAACATACAGATTCAGTGCAAAAAAAATTGGAAATTAAAAGGGAAAAAGGAAAAATTAAGTCAACCCCTATCACATTGCCATCATATATCATGACATTTACTGCCACCAGTGTGACCACTTTCAAAAGTAATCTTGACCATGACATGCCACTCCTTTCCCTAAAATTCTTCACTGGATATAATCAGCCTCCAAACACTGTGACAAGGCTTTATAGCACTTCACACCCTGGCCACTACTTACCCAAAGGTTCCTTTAGCTTGTCTGTCCTATTCTCACTTCTACCATTTTCCTCACATTTTTTCTGGAGCCATCTTGAATAAGTTGATTTTTGTCAGCATGCCATATTCTTCCATACTCTACTGAGATACCCCTGGGTCTGGTACATTCTTCTATAATGCAAATGTAACCCAATTGCAGATTTTTATTGATCTCTTTCTTTACTGAGCTCCTGGGGGTAGAAAAGACATTGATCTTTAAGTTTCCAGTACTTACCATACTTGATGCACAGTAGGTGTCCACAAACATTTGTTGAAATGCCTAAAAAGAAAGTGGAATTATGTATTATCTCTTAAAATGCAGAATAAACAAAATGTATTTTGATTTTTTAGAATTTAGTCATTGCAAGTTGTTACTTGTAATAACTACATTTTCTTGAGGGACATATATAATTATGTCATCATATTTCAAACAAACTTACTGAAAATCTGCAAAAACACTGCCCTATAAAAACAGCACCCCAAATGGAACACTGCCTTCTGCAAAAATGTACTTACAAATTTGATGATCTGTTTATTTCTATGGAAAAAACTAAACCTAACTAATACATAAATCACTACATTAATTGTGTTTTTAAACCCTCTGCTTTGACAAACGTACTTCAAGCTTGGGTCTAGGCTAAGGCAATCTTGAAGTTGAGGTAGGTTTCTGATGCTCTTTTGGAATAGGTATTTACTGTTTAACACTGAAAGTTAAAATACTGCACCTCATTGTTCCTAATTGTTCCTCTCTATAGTAGAATTAAGAAAAAAAAAAAACCAAAACTATGATAGAATTTCTTCTAAGGAGGGAATAGGAGTACAGATAGTATTATCTTTCTGTTATATTTTGAAATGAAAACAAAATGATGGTCCTTCCCTTTCCATAAGTACTTGTAAATAAAAACCCAAACTATTTTTTGCTTTTCTTATTAGATGGATACATATTAAAATTACTGTTATTTGTTGCAGCCTTTCCTGAATAACAGTTCTTTACAAGACACTGTATAAACATTTTATTCATATCCAGAGGTACTCTATAAATGGAATCTAGTATGCCAGTTTGTATAGTTGGTATATTTTGAAAACTGAATGTTTTTGTTGAATACACAAAGAGAAGAATTTACATCATGAGCAAAACTTCTAAAAATCAAAACAAAAAGGTATAAAGGATTCATTAGATGTCTTGCTGTCAGTAGGGAATGGTAGGGAATATCTGAAATAATAAAGAACAAATGCTTCAGTTTCTGTTATTCCAGATTGGTTGTCTTTATTAGTTATAGTTTATGCATAGAAATGACAAAAATGTATTCAACTATAAAATTGTGCTAGTTATTCAGACAACATCTAATTTCATAGCCTATGGGGAATTCATGTTAAATGTTTAAGGCAGAATATGGGAAAGACCTAGAATTTTAGTTACTCATCTTGCTGAAAACAATATAGCAAAGCAAATTAAGTAAACAAAATTAAGTTTTATCGTTTAAATATTATTTTAGTCATTCCAAACTACTTGTATTTTTCTAGACCCTGGCAGCCACTCATAATCTAGTAAAGCAGAGAGATTAACAAACTGATTACACTATACTGTGGTAAATTCAATGATGGAAGAACACAGTAAGGGAAGAACAGCGTATATTAGTGTGTGTGTGTGTGTACCTGCGTACATTCCCAAACAAGCATCTGGGGTGATTTTACAGAGAAGGCAACATTTTATGTACATGTTAAAGAGGTCATAGCAGTTTGTGAAATAAGAGATTGGGAAGGAGAGGATGTGTTTCAGCTCACACAAAGATGCTGAAGTATGAATGAACATGCTATAGTTAACAAGTGGTGAGAAATTTGATATATGTCACCAACATTTTATGTTATCTGTTATTCTCAAAAGAATTTTTTCCCCAGTATTATTTCACCATGTGATCTTTTGCTCAAATGCAGTATCTGGAAACCCCATTTATAAACAGATTATCTCAGTTGATCTCAGAAACAGATGTTTTTGCTGGATTAGGGTCTATAGAGAACTCGCCACCTCAAATCCCTCAGGTGATCTCTAATGAGATTCAGAGAAATCCCTAGAGATCACCTAGCACAATTTGAAATTCATTGTCCTGGGTCATCTGGCCCTACGTTATTTGTATGCAAATTTCTCTCTAGTTTATGTGTTTGTTAAATTCTGAACTGAGACATCAATTTTTTTTTTTTTAATTTCCTGTATATCACAGCAGAGTATTGCTACCACAGCTGTTTGAACTTTAACAGCAGTATCAGGCAGAGTGTGTGTGTTGTGTGTGTCTGAGGGTCATTATGGTGTTGTAACAAACATACCCCAAGCCTCAGTGGCTTAATCCAACAAAAATTTTTTTTTCACTCATGCTATATGACATAGAGAACTAAAGGCTCATTGTGAACACTCAGGAACCCAGACTGATGAAATTTGTTCCATGACAGCCTTGCAGAGTGAGGAGAATTGAAAGCACTCATCACCTCTTAAATCTGCTACAAAAGAGGTATATTTCTTTTCTGTTTCACACTTTATTGGCCAAACAAATCGATGAATTTATGCTATAATTAACCAATGTCAGGGAAATGTAATCCTAACATGTACCTGAAAGTACAGAAACACTTAGCAAACTGCACTAATGACTTGCACACTACCAATGCTTGTTCTTCCTATTGATGAATTTCCTCCTTACTTACAAGTGTATTTCTTTTATATCATCACGTCATATGTGTGTGAGAAGGAAGAAACTCATGGTTCTCTTCCTGAGAGTAGAGCTTCAGAACTCGATAAAGAGCTAAATAGGCAACCGGGCCTTGGGAATGACTTCAAGGCAGTAAGACTGACCTATGACCGAAGATGACTGGACAATAGAAAAACAATCTAGTATAAGCAGAGGGAACATAAAATTAAAAAACAAAAACTGGAAGGGGACACAATCAACATAACAGCAGGGTGCCTTTTGTCAGTTATATACTTCCTAGTCTATCCTATTCAATACCAGGATATTAAATGCTATATACTTTCAGGTTCATCTATTTTAAATGTATCTCTCTAATAATGCCTGAAGGCAACACTTTCAACATTTGCTTGAAAATTAAATTATTAAAAGTTTTGCTGAGAGAATCTATGGCAAATAACGTGTACGTGTATGTCTGTCTGTATACATACAGAGTTAACAAATAAAGTTAGTCATAATTAAGTGCAGAAATACACAATATATGTCTGATGTAAAGCTTGAACTAATTCTTTTGTTTGTTTGTTTTGTTTTGTTTTGTTTCTTAATAGGATGTTGGTGCTGCTTTTTCCAGAAGAGTCTTTATCTAGATTGAGTTCTCAATCTTCAATTGAGGTCTCTATCTCTCACCTGTTGTAACTTCTATGTTCCACATTTTATCATGCTGTGCTAGTTGCTTTAGGCTATCAGAAATGTTAATTGTGGTAATTCATCAGTGTCCCTCTGCTTGCAGTGGCTTTCCTTTCTGTCCTTAAATCTCTCTTCCTGGATACAGAATTAATCAGCTGTACTACTAGGTCAATCAGTGTTCCTACTTCTCTTCCTAATTGCTCTTGTGTTCATCTGGGTGATACTGGAACTGCCACTGCCATTGCCACTGGAAACCAAACACCTCTCTGTTACATCTCTCATTTGTTCCTGCCCTCTTACTGTTGCCCTTTCTCTGCTGCTTTTTTCTAAGGATATTTTATAGCATTCAGGGATTCTTACTTTGGGAGGAAAAGCAGACTTTTTTCCCCCCAAAGATATTTCCCTTCTCCTTTAAACAGTAAATTTAATGAAGATTCACAGCGTGCCTATTTTGGCAGATACTGTGCTAAATACTAGGGATTCAGAAATGGACTGCGTATAGTGCCTGCCCATATGCTCATAAGTGCCTCTTATGGGCCCAAACCAAAAAACCAAAAGCAGTCAAGCAAGTCTCTTCAAAAAAGAAGCAGGTTGGATGTAAGACCACAGAGTTACCTGGGACTATGGGGAATCAAAAAACACCTATCCATTGTTGTTATTTGGGTACATAATCAGAGATCTTCCAAATTATGTATGTGTTGAAATCTTGAATTAGGAATTTTTAAGTGTTGGAAATGGGTCTAAAAAATTCTGAACACTGTATGAATCCAATAAAACACATTTGTGGATTGGATAAAACCTTAAGACCACCAAAGCTGATTTTTGAAGTAAGCCATTTATAATATAATGGTTTCCTTACTTTTCTGCACATCCTAAAAAATTATCCACTCATGTGTGATTTACATGTTGACGATATAATCCAGATAGCTCTGGCCCAAACTGATACAAAATGAGTTTAAAAAATCATGAATTCAAAACCCAAGAAGCAAAAATATGGCTTGGGATCTCAAAATTGTTAAGATAATTCCAACAGAAACTAAGTATCTACCAGGACCCACTGAAGCATCATTGTTTTCTCAGGACCAGGGATTGAGAGAGAGAAGCCAGGCACCAATGGCAGCGAAGCAGGAAAAGCATGAGTTATTAAATGTATTCAGTATAATTATGCAATTCCTTCCACTAAGCAAACCTTTCTTGAGTACCCTATGCCTTAGTTGCACTATGTTGTTCAGGGTTTACAAATAATAGCAGATGGGAACAAACCCCTGTGTCTCAGCATAATAAGAATGGAGACTCTTTGGCAAGATGACTTATGGAGGGAGTGATCTCAGGAGAAAAATTATAAGGGAGAGAGGGAAACAGATGTGTCAGATGTAAAAGCTAGGCAAAGGCATGGTTTTAGAAGTTTAGCCTCCACTTGATCCCATGGGGAGTATAAGTTACAACACAGGGGGTTTTCTAGCCTACAGACAAGAGGGGCTAGGCTATTATGTAACTGTATCTGTAAGTCATTTGTTAGAGCTGCTACAAGGGGGAATAGTACCTCACAGTGTCTTCAAGCGTAATGGCTCCAGTTAACCAAGGGCAATCTTCCAGTGAGGAGTGAGGGAAGGCAGTACCAACAGCATAGCTATGTACCTGGCTCAGTAGACCCAGTCTGGACCACAGCACTATATGCTACATCCCTTGTTCAAAGAAATTAGAAATGAAGATGCTCCAGGCCTCCTTTCAGCTCTTGTATAATCTCCCAAGTATACGAAAAGTAATATGTATACTTGATGAGAGATAATCGAGTGTACAAAAAGGCACAAGTAAAGTTATAACCCAGATGTTTTCTAAATGTCATGGTAACAGTGGGAAGTACAGAGTAGGTAAGGGGGGGATTGGCACAGAAATCATAAAGGATCAAGTACTGAAGCTGATTGTTGAATATGTATAAGAATATTTCAGGTGGGAAAAGTCATTCTAAACAAAAGTGAAAACATGCTTAGAGGCCTGAAAGAGTGAGAGAACATTCAGGGTCTACCAGTGGAAATGAAGCGTTTCTTGAGGAGCTAAACCTGGTAAGTTGGCCCGAACTAAAATGAGTCATCTTATTACTATTATGGGTAGACATCTGGACTATTTCTTCAAAGTGGCATGGAAGAACTAAAGATTTTAGCCAAAGAAAAGTAATTATGCAAGCAAAAGAGAAAGAAAAAAATAATATATATGTGTCTACACCAAAAGGGATTCAGAACAGAAGCAAAACACAAGCCACAGTTTCATGTTTGCGGGATAAGAAGCATCCTTAATCATCCGGATGACTGCAGAAGCTCTAGAAGTGAAAACAAGTAATTATATTTATTATTTAACCAGTAGAAGGCAGCATTATTTGGTGGAAATTGCATTAATTGGTATAGAAAAGTAATATCCCTCTATTTTATCCCCTTCAATTTCTGAAATAAATCACTCTTCTAAAACGTGTTTTTCCCCCTTAATCCGAAAAGTAGATGAAATAGGGCAATTCCAATACACAACACATAAGAAGTGACTGCTTTTTCAGTTCATGAGAACAAAAGATTACTTATCATAAGCATCTTGAAACTCTCTACACGATGATGTTCTGCTAACTGCTCTTTATGCCAGTTAATTGAAAATAATGGTGTATGGCAGCATAGTAGCTATGCCAAGATTTCTGTAGAAAAGGTAACTTGAAGGAAGGAAATGCTGTAGAAAGTTTTCTATGAATAGAAAAGAATATTCTGTTTGGTAGATGTTAGTATTAGTACTGAAGTTTAATACATTCCATATTCAGGCCAGAGATTTTAATGCAATTCCAATAAATAAAAGATGGCTTGAGGAAACATCACTGAGGGCAATAACTAAAGGCCCATTAATATATTTTAGTAACACAGGATATACATGTTGCACAGTTCAGACAGCTTCTTAGCACTGGTTTATAGATAAATGGTTGTGAATGCTACTGTGGTGAACCACTCAGACTTTCCCTTCAGAACGGAAGCAGTCTTTTCTCCAGAAGCTGGAATTGTTATAGAGACATCCAGGTCCCTCTCCAAGAACTACCTTATGCCAAAAAGGCTGCCCCACCCAAGGTAAGAACCTTATTAATTTATTATTTCTGAGCTCCAAATTCACCCTTCAACACCTACTCCACAATAATGGACAGCTTAACAGTTCTCCTTTAGAGCGAACATGATGTTAAGCTTACTCACTAGAGGTCGCTGTAGTGACATTGCAGGAGGAAGAAACTTCTTTTTTGGTTGCGGCGCCATTGGTCAGAGGTGAGAGTTTGAGAAGGTCCTCAAGTGTTCCGCGCCAACCATGTGCCAAGAATGCGCGGTCCCTTGGTGACCCTGCCTAGTGATCACCTTTCATGGCCCTGGCAACACTAACATCACAAGCTCCAGGCCTCCTTTCCGCACTGATGCCCATCCTGCCCCACACCCCTCTGCCCTCTTTTCGGCCAACCTTGGCAGCCACCCACCAGATGTTGTTTGCCTGCTTCATCAGCGACTACAGACCAGCTGTGGCCCAGAGGAACCCGCACACTATTTTTTGCCAACCAGTAAGCTGCAACCCCAGCTTCTCCCATGAAGTCAGCCTTGGGAAGGAGATTCTGTCCCCAGTTTGTACCTCCTTATAACCCAGCCCTGGGTTATCATATAAAGTTCTCTTACATCTTATGCTTATTCTTTTATCAGTTATCTTTATCAGCTTAACAGTTATTTATATTAAACTTGCTCTGTTTAAATTGTAGTTTCTCTGGGCCCCAGTACCTCCTTCTATAAAACAGATACTAAAAACTGCCCAAACAAGATCACATGCTGTGACTAAGGCTCAATTGATAGGACCCATGTACAAGCATTTTGTTAAGTGTAATGTGAAATATTAATGCAAGCTATTTTATTTTTGTATTAATAATGTTGGATGATTGACTTTGGACATGTAATATTTGATTATTCATACAAATATTTGGTTATTATGCCACCACCATTCCTGATTCTGAGAAATGGTCCAGTGGTTTGTCGATTATTTCCAAATTATCATTCCCACTCATGCAGAAAAGTTGAAAATGCAAGCTGTGATATGATAAAACATCCCCTTCTCTATCATAAAATTTTACTTAGAGGGAGAATTCTGACTGAAGTGCCATAGAACATGACAAAGAGCTGAAGACTAGAAGTGCTAAATCACCCAAGCAAGTTTATAAAGCTTAGAAATCCCAGGCAGTTGATATTTTTCACACAGCTGAATACTAATGTATCCAAGAAAATAGCATCAACTCCAGATGCAGCTATTAGGAACATGTGGTGGGACAGGTCATCTGTGCTTTTCATTTGCCAAATGCGTCCTTTAAAGGGAGTGCAAGAGGAACTTTGGTGAGAAAAGAAAAAAAGAGGGAGAATTTAAACACCATTATAATTTTGTCTTACCTCTGAAAATACCCAGCTCTAAATATCACATAAATATATTAACTTTATTTTATTTTTCCCTTGGTAAATGGCTTTGAAATTATTCAAATCATTAGTACAGGAAAAAATTAAAATAGAATCAACCAACTGAAATGTAAACCTTGTTGTTTGAACGTGCAAGCAATTATGAAATATTTTCAAGTATTCAATTCAAAGGTGTAGAAAAGAATAAAGACAGTTTAAAAAAAAAACCCTCATATGTAAATTCTTCTGAACCAAAGCTATTTCTATCAACTTGCATGGCCAAAATGTTATAGGTATTTTTTTGTTAGATTATCTGGTTATCAAACAACTTTCATGGTTCTTTCTGATACCTGAAAGACAGTAAATATGTGAAAATTTAGCTTTGGTAATATTGCAATGATTAAAAGCGCCTTTTAAAGTTGAATTTAGACTAAGTAGTAATGGCATTTTCATATTCTAGGAGAATATTTAATCAATTGAAAAGAATATAATGGTATGTATTATTACTACAAGTATGTCTGAGTATGAATAGAAATTCCTATTAAATGTGTGTCCCAGACTGAATTCTCCAGAAACAGTTCCTGAGACAGTTAGGAGACAAGATGCTTATTGGAGACAAGGAGGGGAAGCAATTGAACTATGAATCAGGAACCTCCAAAGTGAGTAATGCCTTCTAAAACGTCTTGGGTTGGGTTGTAGGTCACTGGGCCTTTATATTCCTGCTGTGCAAGATGAGTGAGAGATGTGGACTGTTCTGGGGAGGATGTGCCCACTGATAGGGAAGTTCTCTGCAGCTGAGAGACCATGAAGAGGCCGAGAGCTGGAGGCTGCCTGCTGATGTACCCCATGGCTGAGCAGCAAGTCCTTCTTTGAAAGTGGATCTGGGTGGCACATCTCCAAGTCTACCAGTCCACACCCTCTTGTCACTCAGATCCATATCTTTATGCATATTTGGGAACAGCTCCTATGAAATCCTGGGAGCATCTCTCTTTGAGCAGAATCTTAGAAGAAGGAGGTTCATGAGACAAACTATAGACCCTGGTGCTGCAATTGGGCTCTGGACCACAACTGCTCTTCATCTCCTTCTTCCACTTTTTGTATAACCTCATCATCAGCTACCACCTATGTTGGTCTGCCTTAGTGAGTTACCTGGTGGTATGACCCAGATCCTCACCCCTGAGGTCCTTGAGTACCTAAACACTCTGCTGTTCTAGGAACCCGGTGGCCATACCTGTTTCTTTACATTCATAGTTGGGAAAGGGGATACCAAGAAGTATACAAATGGATCACTTGGATTCCACACATAATCTTCTATACTCCCATTGTGTTAACAGCCCTACTTTCTCCTCATGATCAGAGTCAATTACTCCTACCTTGTAGCTCAGTGACTCCTTTTCTTGTGGAGCTTATAATTTAGTGGGACTCTGCTGTGTTTCTAGGGAAATTGTGCCCTCTTTTGAGAAAAGGCTGTCTAACTACTCAGAGTGCAGAGTTGTAGAAAGAGGGGGGAACAAAAGACCCTAGTGGGTCACTGGAAATAAAGGTAAATGAATGGAAACCCCTGATTCCAGTGTTTGGTTCCCAGGTATTCATATGTACTCGGGACACAGTATCATATTAAGATATTTAATACTGGGTATACACTAAATCCTGGGGGATAGACTGTTGCTTCCAACCTGCTCCTTCAATGGTGCTTTCCCCAGGCTGGTCCAATATTAACAGGCCCACAGATTCTGAATCATAAAATATGTTATTTGATCCCGTGATCAAGGGCCATTTCCACATCACCTTTGCTGCAAAGAGATCTTTGGTCTGCTACTATGTTGTGAAATCACATGCCAGGAGATCAAACACTATAAATTCTTGGACAGTGGTGCTAGCTGAGGATCTGTAGGCAGTAAAGGAAAATACACACCCAGAAGAAGTACCTGTTGGTATGAAAATGAACTTTTGGTCTTTCCAGGCTCGAAGGGACCCAATGTGGTCAACATGTCACTAGATGATCAGTTGTGCTCCTTGAGGAATGGGATCATTTTAAGAACTGTTTTTTTATTGCTGCCAGACTGAATTATTACTGGTTGCAGTAGCAAGATCAGTCTTGGTCAGTGGGAGTCCACGTGATTAGGAAAATGCATAAGTTCTACCCGTCTCACCATGGCTACATCATTTTACGACTGAGATGGGTGATGACAAGGCTCGTCAACATTACTGGTTGGACAGGTCATGGTCTACTTTGCTGTTTATTGCCCCTATCATGGTGGATGATTACTGTTGAGTATTAACATGTGATACAAATACCTTGTATTCACACTCTATACCCACTCTTGAATGGGTATGTCCTCTATGATAGAACTCCTTTTTCCCAACCTTCTAATCTTTCTCCTTGTAGGCCTCTGATGAGCTGGCCAGACTATTTGCTGCTATTCATGAGTCTATATATACTTTAAACATGGAATATTCCTTTTCCACATGAAAAGGATAACCAGATAAACTCCCTAAAGCTCTGCTCATTGGGAGGATTTTTCTTTACCATCATCTGAACACAACATTGAGGCTGTAATTCATTTTCCATTCACTTTTCAACTTGTGCCCACATACCAAACCAATCTAAGTGTAAATAAGTCTTGGCCTTTTTTCTCTTCCCTCAGCAGATAATATAGCATTCTGCTGTGTAGCTATAGGTGTAAGCTGAGAGAGGGTGGTGAGCTCTCATGGTGGTGTGGGGGGGTGTTGGGTTACCTGTCATCCAGCTTGCTTGCAGTTGTTACATTTATTCATGCTCCATTCTGGATGTACAAAGCCATCAGACACTAGATTTTCACTGGAATTTTCCAACCTTATGATTTGGTGACTTTTATACCCATGATGAGCTGTTTTGGCCATATGGTCACTTAGTGTCCTATGGACAATCATTCTATGCCCATCAGAGGCCAGTAGCACACCAGAAGTCGTTTTTCAAAAAGGATATAATTATTTTTTGCTGATGACAAGGCTTTGTTCCAGAACCCCATGAGCCTGTGTTATGATTCTCTTACTAGGGCTTGCCACAATTTTCACAAAGCATCTTTTCCCATTATTGATATTTTCAGCATGACAATGTCTGCCAACTCTTATGGCCTAAGCAGAAAGACTGTTTGCACTGCAGCATGGGACTGCTGCAGAGCCCTACTGTACTCCAGTTCCTGTTCAAAGCTGGGAGCCTCTCATGCCACACAATCTTTAGGTGGGAGCAGTATTACAAAGTGTGGAAAATGCTGTTTTTAGAACCTGGAGAGACCTGCTTGTCTCTTACACTGGAGGGAATATCCTAGCTTACCCCGACCGGAGGATTTCCAAAATGTTAAGGATATGGCTGGTCCCGCATCTTGGTAGGGTTTATCTCTTATTTCTGGAGCTTTTGTGTTTTTCCAAGGCCTCTATGTGTTATCCATCTCTTGCTTTATATGCTACCAAAGAAGTATGTGGGATTTCACACCTGGCTTTGAATTGTCTCTTATTCTCCCTTGGCTGCTTGATATCATTTTGTAATTTAACAGTGGCATTTAGTGATAACCATCCAATCCCATTGTTATTTTTCTTTCCATGAGAGAAACTCGCATTCCTAGGTCAGGGTGAGTTTAATTTTTTAACAGTTTTGTTAAGATATAGTTCATATACCATATAACACACATAATTAAAAATCTGCATTCAGTATTGCTTAGTATATTCACAGTGTTATACAACCATCATGGTGATCAAACTTCGTATTTTGCCTCCCTGAAAGAAATCCATACCCATCTATCCTCAGTTCTATGAAACCATTAATTAAATTTCTGTCTGTACAAATTTGCCTATTTTAGACATTTGATATAAATAGAATAATATGTGTTTTTTTGTCACTAGCCTTTTTCACAGTATAATTTTTCCAAGGTTCATGCATGGGATGACATGAATCACTACTTTATTTCTTTAAGTCTCAAATAATATTAAATTGTATTGACACATCACATTTTGTTTATCCACTCATTTGTTGATGGACGTTTGGGTAGGTTAGTTCCATTTTTTGCTGTGCTCCTTTATCCTTTTATATAATATTTCCTCCATGATTATCATATACCTAGTACATTGTACCTGCTAGGGAAGTCCCTCTCACTGGTACACCAGCTTAATTCACCTCCAGTGAAAATCTTAATAGCTCAACAGCCATCTTATGCCAAGAATTTACCATGCTCCACTTGCTACCAGGAGTCCTCATAGTAAGTTGGGTGGTGAGTGATCTATTTCCAAAACACCATCTTATTGCAGCTTTCTCAGTTCACTCCTGGTGCCAACTGTTGCTGACTAAGTTGTTCAGAAGCAAATGTAAGACAGTTGGTCGTGCAAGATATATATTAGGAATCAACATCTGTTAAGGGAGAAGAAGGAGGATCAGGCAAGGGATGAAGTCAAACTGAGATGTATGCTTGATGGACTAGATTAAATTGGTGGGGGCTCTGTAACAGCACCTGGTCATTATAGTGTCCTGTTTGGGGCTAAAATACTCTTAACTGAATCTGGACTGTCCTCAGAAGGGTGTACCTAAAGTAAGGCAGATGAGGCAAAACCAGAAGAAGCTGACAGCTGGAAGCTCTCTGCTGTCTCCCTCCCAAAAGCTGGGCAGCAAATCTTCTCTTTCCATAGTGATCTGAGTATCACATCACCATGTCTACCAGAAATGTTATACCAGGATTCAATTTAGAAGCCTTCCTAGTAATTAACTGTATTTGATTATGCAGCTTTTGGTTATGTTGAATAATCTCCAAACATCAAGTAATTAAAGGATGAATATGAAGTGTTGATAGATAACATATGCAGGGGTTAATTTCTCCTTTTCAATTGTTTACTTGTTTGCATATATTTATATTTTTGCTACCTGTTTATTATTCTGTAGAAATAGAAGTACGAACTGGTTTCTTCTAATGAAACACATAAAATTATATAGCCTGAGGGATTTACCTGGTCTCAAATGAGACTCTCCCTTTCTCTTCTCCCCCTCTTTTTTTTTTAATTTTTAATTTTTTATAAACATATATTTTTATCCCCAGGGGTACAGGTCTGTGAATCACCAGGTTTACACACTTCACAGCACTCACCAAAGCACATACCCTCCCCAATGTCCATAACCCCACCCCCTTCTCCCAACCCCCCTCCCCCCAGCAACCCTCAGTTTGTTTTGTGATATTAAGAGTCACTTATGGTTTGTCTCCCTCCCAATTCCATCTTGTTTCATTGATTCTTCTTCTACCCACTTAAGCCCCCATGTTGCATCACTACTTCCTCATATCAGGGAGATCATATGATAGTTGTCTTTCTCTGCTTGACTTATTTTGCTAAGCATGATACGCTCTAGTTCCATCCATGTTGTTGCAAATGGCTAGATTTCATTTCTTTTGATGGCTGCATAGTATTCCATTGTGTATATATACCACATCTTCTTGATCCATTCATCTGTTGATGGACATCTAGGTTCTTTCCATAGTTTGGCTATTGTGGACATTGCTGCTATAAACATTCGGGTGCACGTGCCCCTTTGGATCACTACGTTTGTATCTTTAGGGTAAATACCCAGTAGTGCAATTGCTGGGTCATAGGGTAGTTCTATTTTCAACATTTTGAGGAACCTCCATGCTGTTTTCCAGAGTGGCTGCACCAGCTTGCATTCCCACCAACAGTGGAGGAGGGTTGCCCTTTCTCCGCATCCTCGCCAGCATCTGTCATTTCCTGACTTGTTGATTTTAGCCATTCTGACTGGTCTGAGGTGATATCTCATTGTGGTTTTGATTTGTATTTCCCTGATGCCGAGTGATATGGAGCACTTTTTCATGTGTCTGTTGGCCATCTGGATGTCTTCTTTGCAGAAATGTCTATTCATGTCCTCTGCCCATTTCTTGATTGGATTATTTGTTCTTTGGGTGTTGAGTTTGCTAAGTTCTTTATAGATTCTGGACACACTTCTCCCCCTCTTTTTATCTCTACACACACACACACACACACACACACACACACACACACGCTACTCCGGTGGTTTTTATTGCTTAACATTCTTTCCTCTTAAATGTATATATTGCTTAAAAATGATTTTCTCTCATTTGGAAACTCTTGTCTGCAAAGGCTTTTAACTTTGTGCCAAAGAAGTTTATTGCAAAAAGATTTCTATTGGCTGTGAGAGAACCATAGATGCACTTCTCTTATCTTTCTAGCCTTTTCTGTAATTTGACCATTTGATACTGGGATATGACTTTTTCAATATTTAATTGCTATATTGCAAATGCATTGATCTCTCATGTCTTGGACATTCACTCTTTAACGTAGAATTGACTGAAATAAAATGTAATACAATATGCAATTTGAAGATCATAAATCAATTTAGATAACTTTGCTAGAGAGAGAGATTTACTTGTAAGAGGAAAACCATACTGGAAATGCTATCTTAAGTGGCAGGTACACTACTCATTTACTTGTAATACAAAGTAGTTTCAAATATGCTAATGTAGAGCTGAATAACAAGAACAAATCTTTTAAATACACATTAATATATTACTTTCTAGGCAATGACTTTCTCATACAATATGTTTTTTATTTTTTTCTCAACAAGTAGACATTTCATTCAATTTTGCTCTAATGGCTTCTGTATTTTAATAGCTTGTATATTTATTTACCTAAGAAAGATAAAAAGGCTGTCTCATATTATAAGTAATTGACACTGGTCTGTGCTTTCAACACTTTAACTTCAACATATCTGTATATTGTCTGAAAATTTTGAGTTCCAATGAGTTACAAAGAAAAGCAAATGAAAGTTATTTTTAGCATGAGATTGAGTGGGTAAGTTTTTATCATAATTGAAGTGCACACACACTGGCTCATGCATGCATGTGCACACACACACACAAATACACACACACCATGGACTTCTATGCTACATCAGGATTCCTTAGGAGCTATTTGATTTTTCTTCTACTGTATAGAATTTATCATAGTGGATAAAGGGGAGACTGGAAATGGGTTGGTGGGCCCTCTCAACTACCAGAATAATAGCATTACCTCTCATCCTAAAAGACTGGAACAAAATTGTTGCCAAGGAGCAGAAAGGTAAAATTTCCTCTTTAGGAATACAGCTATCTATACAACTAGTAATTTGGGGACACACTTTCTTTAAAAATCACTTCAATCCTGGCAAATTCCTGAAGAGAGGTAATTTCTGTTAAGTGAAATGTTATGATACTTGTTCTTTCTTTTGCTTCTCACTTAAGAAAAAAAGTGGGGCACAGCTTAAATTGAAAGAACTACTCTTTTAAGAAAAACCAATATAGGGATAAATTAGACCAGTATTGTATGAGATATCAAGATATTGTCAAGTTATCAGTGCTGCTTCTTTGCCCCTGTTGTTATGTTTCTGAATTTGTTTGTTCTAGCACTAAATAACAACCTTGGTAATAAAATTATTGGTTTATGTCCCTTCTATTAATAAGACACCTAGAGAATTCAGGATTATATATTTGGTTATGGAAAAAACCCTACCTTTATTATTAGTTTTATTATTTTTAACCCTGCTTTTATTTACCAAAACATGTTTATTTTAATGAACAAGCATCATATATGTGAGCATACATACATGAAGCCAGGTATTACTAAGAAAGCTTTTTTTGAAACTAAGGGTTTATGTCATTAGAAGGGGCAGTAATCTCTAAAATGATCTAATAATCTTGCTGAATTCTTTTTCATATATAGAAAATTTTATTTCCATAAAATGCTTTTCTTCAAATTAAGCTTCAAAGCTTTTAGCAGATCTGGTTTACCTCTACTCATAGCAACATTTTTGAGAACCATAACCTGGCCTTAAAGTGTGACATGAAAGTTTTGGCTTTATGTAAATAATTTTAAATGCTATATTGTCCAAATAAGTAAGTCATTGTTTCTGAGTGTCAGCACTACAAATTTATCTTCTCTTTAGCCACCACTGTAACTTAAACTGAAACTCAGTTATAACAGGTAGAAGCTGGATTTCCTATTTCATCATCCTCATAACATTTTATTCAGTTAAGAGGCATGTGGAGCAAGGAACAGATACGTGAACTAGTTGGCACTTGGTTCCTAATTCCTCTCTCTTCTCTCACATATCTCACCAAGCCTTTGGAACTTACAGTGTATGTACGGTAGTTAATTTTTAACCTCTGCTGTCATGAACAGTTTGCTGCCTAGAAACCAATTCAATTCATCATCCATGTACTAAGCACCCATTATGAACAAGCCATTGTGTTAGGGATTCAAAGATGAAGAGGACATTGCCCTCTCCTAATGAAATGTTGTCTAATGGGACTTCTACATACTATGTACAGTTAGAACTGCTCCCTTAACTCCACCAACCCCAGTCACATTCTTTTTTTATATTAAGAACTAGATATATTTGTATGGGCCTCTCCTGCTCTCAGAAATACATTGCCTGTAACTTTCTGTTGCTTATAGCTTGGATCTCTCCTGCTCTTCCGGAATGCCAGTACATAGTCACCTACAGACACCATCTTAACCAAATAAACTGATAATGATCTGAGTCCAAGCAGACAGGATACATCTCTATTTTATAATCATATATCCTAGTTCAGCCAGGAATCCAAATTTTCAATATCGGTGGCCAATTTTTTTTCTTTCATTGTCTTAATTATTGGTTGGACTCATTTGGAAGGACCTGTATAACTCCTTGCATAAGGGAGTGTCTAACTTTAGGAGATTATATTCACAAATACTGTATAGAATTTAAATTTTTAATTCCAGTACGATTCTACAATTAAAAAACAGTGTAGAAATTATGCTAAGATAAGAGCAAGGTTTTCCAAAAGTATGCAAAGTAAAACACACTTGACTTCAAATATCATTGGATATCAATAAGACACAAGGTATAATGGGGATAATAGATAGGGTTTTGGAATTGAACAAAACTCTTAATATACTGGCTCCTTTTCTTTTTCTTTCTTTCTTTCTTTCCTTCCTTCCTTCTTCCCTTCCTGTCTTCTTTCTTTTTTTAATTGATTTAGTTGTTTATTTTAGAAAGAAAGAAAGAGAGAGAAAATGTGTGCAGGGGGAGGGGCAGAGGGAGAGAGAAAATGCTGAAGCAGATTCCCCACTGAGTTGGAAGTCTGAGATCATGACCTGAGCTGAAATGGAATCAGACACTCAACTTACTAAGCCACCTAGGTGCCCCTACACTGGCTCCTTTTCTTAAGAACTGGGTGATATTCAGCACCTGCTTAATTTAAACTCTTAGGGCTTCAGTTTTGTTAAATGTGTTATGTATGGGGAGGGAGCAAGATGGCAGAGGAGTAGGAGGTCTAAATTTTATCCAGTCCCAGGAATTCAGCTAGATAGTTATCAAACCATTCTGAACACCTATAAACTCAACAGGAGATCGAAGAGAAGAATAGCAACAATTCTATGAACAGAACAGTGACCACTTTCTGGAAGGTAGAACGTGCAGAGAAGTGAATCCCAAGCAACAGGAAGACAGACTGTGGGGGGAGGAGCAGCTCCCAGATGAGAATTCCCAGGGAATTCTACCAAACATGTAAAGAAGAATTAGTCCCTATTCCCCTGACCTGTTCCAAAAAAAAAAATAGAAATGGAAGGAAAACTTCCAAACTCATTTTATGAAGCCAGCATTGCCTTGATCCCAAAACCAGACAAAGAGCTCATCAAAATGGAGAATTACAGAACAATATTCCTGATGAACATGGATGCAAAAATTCTCACCAAAATGCTAGCCAATAGAATCCAACAGTACATTAAGAGGATTATTTACCACAATCAAGTGGGATTTATTTCTGGGCTGCAAGGTTGGTTCAACATCTGCAAATCAATCAGTGTGATACAATATATTAATGAAAGAAAGAACAAGAACCATACGATACTCTCAATAGATGCTAAAAAAGCTTTTGACAAAGTACAGCATTCTTTTTTGATCAAAACTCTTCACAGTGTAGGGACAGAGGGTACATACCTCAATATCATCAAAGCCATCTATGAAAAACCCACAGCGAATATCATTCTCAATGGGGAAAACGGAAAGCCTTTCCCTAAGGTCAGGAACATGGCAGGGATGTCCACTATCACCATTGCTATTCAACATAGTACTAGAAGTCCTAGCCTCAGAAATCAGAAAACAAACAAACAAACAAACAAAAAGGGGGATGCCTGGGTGGCTCAGTGGATTAAGCCACTGCCTTCCGCTCAGGTCGTGATCCTGGGGTCCTGGGATTGAGTCCTGCATTGGACTCCTTGCTCAGAGTGGGGGGGACTGCTTCTCTCTCAACCTCTGCCTGCAACTCTGCTTGCTTGTGCATGCGCTCGCTCTCTCTCTCTCTCTCTCTCTCTCTGACAAATAAATAAATAAATAAATAAAATCTAGAAAAAAAAAAAAAAGCATTCAAATCGGGAAAGAAAAAGCCAAACTCTCAGTCTTTGCAGATGATATGATAGTTTATGTGGAAAATCCAAAGACTCTACTCCAAAAGTGCTAGAACTCAATCAGTAATTCAGGAACGTCTCAGGATATAAAATCAATGCACAGAAATCAGTTGCATTTCTATACACCAACAGCAAGACAGAAGAAAGAGAAATTAAAGAGTTGATCCCATTTACAATTGCACCCAAAGCCATAAGATACCTAGGAATAAACCTAACCAAAGAGGCAAAGAATCTGTACTCAGAAAACTATAATGTACTCCTGAATGAAATTCAGGGAGACATGAAGAAATGGAAAAAAGTTCCACGCTCATGGATTGGAAGAACAAATATTGTGAAAATGTCTATGCTACCTAAAGCGATCTACACATTTAATGCAATCCCTATCAAAATACCACCAAGCTTTTTCAAAGAACTGGAATGAATAATCCTAAAATTTATATGGAACTGGAAAAGACCCCAAATCGTCAGAAGAATGTTGAAAAAGAAAACCAAAGTTGGCGGCATCACAATTCCAGACTTCAAGCTATATGACAAAGTGGTAATCATCAAGACAGTATGGTACTGGCACAAAAACAGACACATAGATCAATGGAACAAAATAGAGAGCCCATAAATAGACCTTCAAGTCTATGGTCAACTCATCTTCAACAAAGCAGGAAAGAATATCCAGTGGAAAAAAGACAGCCTCTTCAATAAATGGTGTTGGGAAAATTGGGCAGCCACATGCAGAAGAATGAAACTGGACCATTTCCTTATACCACACACAAAAATAGACTCAAAATGGATGAAAGACTTCAATGTGAGACAGGAATCCATCAAAATCTTTCAGGCAAACACAGAGAGCAGCCTCTTTGACCTCAGCCACAGCAACATCTTTCTAGAAACATTGCCAAGGGCAAAGGAAGCAAGGGCAAAAATGAACTACTGGGACTTCTCCAAAATAAAAAGCTTTTGACCAGCAAAGAAAACAGTCAATAGAACCAAAAAATAACTGACAGCATGGGAGAAGATATTTGCAAATGACATATTAGATGAAGGGCTAGTATCCAAAATCTATAAAGAACTTACCAAACTCAACATGCAAAGAACAAATAATCCAGTCAAGAAATGGGCAGGGGACATGAACAGACATTTATGCAAAGAAGACATCAAATGGCCAACAGACATTAAAAAAGTGCTCAACATCACTCGTCATCAGGGAAATAGAAATCAAAACTACAATGACATACCACTTCACACCAGTCAGAATTGCTAAAATTCACCAGTCAGGAAACAAGAGGCGTTGGCGAGGTTGTGGAGAAAGGGGAACCCTCCTGCATTGTTGGTGAGAATGCAAAGCTGGTGCAGCCACTCTGGCAAACTGTATGGAGGTGCCTCAAAAAGTTGAAAATAGAGCTACCCTACAATCCAGAAATCACACTACTGGATATCTACCCTAAGATACAAATGTAGTGATCCAAAGGGGCATGTGTACCCTAATGTTTATAGCAGCAATGTCCACAATAGCCAAACTATGGAAGGAGCCTAAATGTCCATCAACAAATGAATGGATAAAGAACACATTATAAACACACACACACACACACACACACATACATACATACATATATACACATATACATACAATGGAATATATACACACACATATATACACATACACATACACATACAGTGGAATACTATGCAGCCATCAAAAAATGAAATCTTGCCATTTGCGATGAGGTGGATGGAACTAAAGGGTATTATGCTAAACAAAATAAGTCAATCAGAAAGAGAACTACCATATGATCTCTGATATGAGGAATTTAAGAGGCAGGGCAGGGGGCCAGGGTGGTAAAGGGTGGGAAAAATGAAACAACATGGGACTGGGGAGGAGACAAACCATAAGAGACTCTCAATCTCAGGAAACAAACTGAGGGTTGCTGGCATGGAGGGAGGTGAAAGGGATGGGGTGGCTGGGTGATAGACATTGGGGATGGCACGTGCTCTGGTGAGTGCTGTGCATTGTGTAACACTGATGATTCACAGATCTGTACCCCAGAAACAAATAATACATCACATGTTAATAAAAATGTGTTATGTATAAAAAAGTTAATAATATCCTCTTCTGAGAGTTAGTAAAATGATTAAATCATAATAATAGTATAGAATAGAATAATATAATATATTTTTCATTTGAACCATATGAAAACTACTAAGACTCAACATTTTGGAACCTAAAAAATGGGCAATTTTTATCATTCACAATTGAAAATGTACACAGAGAACATTTTGTACACAGAGAGCACTGAATAACTTGTAGCTCTTGCTGTTTACATGGGAAAGCTGGTACATTCAGAGTCTCCCTTTGCACCACGCCTCCCACTGCACCTCCAGAAGCTTGGTAGTGGAAACAGAGAAACTGCTTTGCTGTCTTTCCTGCTTCTAAAAATGTGGTGATTTCCTTGGCACAAGTCTTGGGGTAGTGATTCAAGGGTATCCAATGGGAGGGGTTGTGGGGAAGTAAGGGGGGAAGTAGTTGGATACTTCTGTGACTTAAAAATTTTGCAACAGCTTCAATCTGTGGTGTGCTCAGAGGAAGAGAAAGAGACTGAAGTGCGCTTTGGAGCTTCTTCATTTGTGATGATGAAACCAATTCAGCTGTGGCTATTTCTATCCCTATTTCTTTCTATTGATTCTTTCCATAACTGATGTAATGACTGACAACCCCTCTCCTCTGCAGTTCTTGTCTTGCCCATGGGAGTTTTGCAGTCCTATCAATTAATGGAGAATGCTTGTAAGGAATTCAGGAGAACCTTCCCTTATTCCCCTTTCTATAACTCTTTCTATGACTAAGGGCAAGGGAAGCTTCTGAAGCAACCAAAAGGAAGAGAGAATGAATTTTCTATGGGAGGAAATAAATATGGTCCTGGGGTAGCCAAATCAGGGCAGCTCTTCCCAGGTGCGAGCTCATATATGTTTATGATTTTTTTGGTTACCTTTATTCATTTGACACACACCTGTCATTTCCCCAAATAGACTATCAGCAACTTAATGTCAGGGACCACATCACATCTGTGTGTATCTTCCTCTTTCATTCTGCTACTTAGTTTATGTTTCCTATACATTTAAACAGTGGATTTTAATAATAATACACCAACTCCCAAAACCAATAAAGCCTCTTTTACTTTTAACATATCTTGTTTCAAGCTTTTTGGTTTTCTAGCAGACAGAAAGATTCTACCCCTGCTTTATCTATTTTGATATGTCATTTCCTCTTGCTACAGCACTTTCAAAATGGAGCAACTGCTTCATTTCCTTCTGAGGCCATCCTCTCATACACTTTAAGACATCTATTAAGCTTGGATAGCTTCCTTTGTTGTGGCTCAATAGCCTGAACTTCATTTTCGTTCAGAGAAGCAATTTCATATCTTTTAATCTTTCCACTTGATCTTCTTGGATCCTTTCCAGTTCTTCCCATATATTTTCATAAACGGCAAAACTTAAACTTTGCTTCTAGAGATTCCCAGGAGAAAAGCTGCATAATTACTCCCCCCATCAGAGTTTAACTCCCCTCAGAACAACTAGAACCATGTCTTTGTTTATAGGTGCTTGGGTATGGGTACAGTTCATGCTTAACTAGGGTGTACCTAAGGCTTTCATAGTTAGTGCTGGAGGTCTAAAGTCTTTGGTGAGAGAGTCATCCTCAAGAATTCTGGCTTTGAAAGGATTTTGATATCATTACTTTATAACTTTAGGGCTTCAGAAATCTATTAAAGAAAGGTGTAGTAAATTAAAGATGGATATATATATATATATATATATATATATATATATATAGTCGCAGTTTCCATGGAGAGGTCAAGTTTGTATTTCCTGCCCTTAAATCGGGGCTGGACTGTGATTGTTTTGACCAATAGAATATGGAAGAAGTAATATTATGCCCAGTCCAAGGTTGTCTTAGTTTGGACCATGATACCAAAATACACTGGGTGGCTTGGACAACAAACATTTAGTTCTCACAGTTCTGAAGTCTGGGAACTGCAAGATCAGTATGTTGGTAGATTCAGTTCTAGGGGAAGATAGTCTTACTGGTTTGTAGATAGCCACCTTTACCCTGTATTCTCATATGACAGAGAAATCTCTCATATCTCCAACTACTGAGAGATCTCCAACTCCAATTATTTCTGGTATAATAGAAGTAATGATGCCCTGCCTGAATAACACAGTTGTAGCCAATCTCTCATACTCAAAGACAACGAAATAAGCCAATTCACTAAGGCAAGCCAAAGATATAGATAATATGTTACACTTAGACCCTCAGTGAATAAACAGATGGCTGGAATTGTGCAGAAGTATGTGCAGGGCCTAGAGATCTGATAACCAGAAAAGTTAGCAAGGGCAGCTGAGTTGCATTATTGGTGACAATTCACCAATGAGCTGGAGGATCATTGAAAATTAGGCAACTCTGGGCTTTTCTGAACCAGAGGAATAGATTTTTCACCAACCCTTGAACTTTTGAAATGCAACATGCAGAAGATACATAGTACAGAGGGAAACAAATTTGGAAAGGACACTAATCACTGTGTTTCAGGAACCAAGGATGGCTGGAATACCCTTAGCCATGGAGGGCTGTCTGAAACTTAGGTCAACTGAGTGCATGTATGTTAAATGTTGTGATTGCTTAATTATTGTGTTTTATGGATTTGAGGAGCCAATAGGTTGGATATAAAGAAACTTTTATGTTATGAGAAAATATAAGATAGTCCTTGAAAAGCAGAGCCATGGAAGAACATCAACAGAGCAGAATAGATATAGGCATCTGACAGAAGCTGATTCTCTGTGAAGCTAAGGGTGCTGTAGCTTCAGGTTCCCGCACTCGCTGGTGATTTTTTCAAAGGCCTCAAGCAATGTGTCTACATGATCCTGTTTTTTGCAAAATTTGAACATTCAGATTACTTTTTGTAGTTCAGTTTCTTCACATTGTGACACGTTTTCTGTCACATTTTCCTTCTATCAGTTACCACTGGTTTAGCCAAAGAAACTTCAGGAATATGACTAAGGTAAAGGTGAGTTGGGAAATATTTACTTTGAATTTACGGGGAGATAATCTGCACGGCTTTTCAGCCATGTCCATGAAAAGTTATTTCTAATTATCCACACAGCAATGACTTCCATAAAAACTATAGCTCACCATTCTGTCTGACCTAGATACATAGGACTAGAGTTATTACTGTCACATGAATGTTCTCTAAGGAACTCAGCATTAAAGGTTTGTGGACAGAAGAAACAAAGTTTGAAATGTATGAAGCCAGGAGCTGGTCTGTGAGAAATTCGTCTACTTGTTAGTCATATAGCATTGTAATTGGGGGAGTTGGTTTCCACTGGTGCTTGTCAAAGCAGAATATATTTGGTAATACAATATACACTATTATAAATGCACCATACCTTTTTTCCTGTTTTGATGAGAGTCATGCAAAAAGGAATTAATCTAAATTCTTACTGATGTATGTAAAGGGAGGGGAAAATAACTTGTAGTGTTATTACCAACACCTAGTAATGTTTGGGAAGTTCTACACTTTGCCCAACCAAAGCATTGGATTGTGTCTTAATATATACATTTGGATGAAACAATAAAGCAACCCCACTTTGTTGGAACAAATTCTGAGAGATATAAATTAAACAGTTTAGCAAAACAACACATTCAGAAAAGCAAGAAAAAACCCCAAAATATTCTAATGACACTTCATCTAATACTTCTTCCAAAGTATGTGCAGTGAGAGTAATTTGATTATATATTAGTTTAACTCAATATAGAGTAGCAGTAATTTGTAATGCATTTGAATTGTTGATCTGTGTCTTCCTGCTTGACAAACATAGACGCAGTTCAACCTGAATCTTACTAGCTATATGAACTTAAGCAAGTCATGCAACAACTCTGGGCCTCTTGTTTCCTTATCTCTAGAATGGAAATAACATTTTTTTCCTCATATGTCAGGCTGTGTTAAGAGAAATCTGGCACACTATTTATTATAAGTATGTGTGTACTGCAAACTATTGCCCAGTATTAATTGTAAGTCTTCAGTAATCATGGTTTAAAAAGGAAAGTGTTACTTCATTCTATTTATCTCCATGATTATCTTCACCTCTGGACAACCTGACTATATTTTGTCTCAAGACAAGTAGGTTTACTTCTCAAGCCATGATTTTTAAATTTACCTCAAATCAACCAGTACAAAAATATAGAAAGAAAAAAAAAACATAAAAATGATGCATTGAGTATGATTTTTTTTTAATTCTTCCTGGAGTACAGCAATTAAGTCTGCTTCCTGGTTGATACTGAAGATAAGTTAAGCCTATTCATAGTGACTTTATCTAAAGAAAAACACTGTCCCTCATACAGAAATAGTGACTTTTCTACCTAAGATTGAACTCAAGACATTTGTTATATCTCAACTATGGATGTTATCTCTGATATATGTGAAAAGCGGTAAATGGCATTCTGATATACAAGTGCATTAACAGAGAAATCTAGCTGCTAAGGGCTCTCACCCATTGGAAATTCCTTAATACATTTATCACTATCCAAGTCTAGAAACAATGTTTTCAGTACTTTAGTGTTGATCAGACTTTGAGATGTTGGCCCACACTAAGCAGATCCCAGGATACTTTAGAATAAAACTGCCAATTTATTAATTTACGAGAAACACAACAGTCTACTTGATTGGAGAGTTAGCTTAGTTAGTTTCTCTCCCTGCAGAAAAATGCCAAAGGAAGTCAACTACAATTAGAAAAGCCTGGTGAGGGAGCTGAATGAATCAAATATGATAGCCCAAAGCAGCTGTGTCTCTTGGTACGACCAGCCCATAGCAGGAACTGAGGGGGACCTTGCATAAACCTTGGCTAAATCAAAGAAAAATTTACTAACAGTTGTGCATAGCACAACGAGCAGAGTAAAGAAAGTGTTGTGTTTGCACTCTTCTGTCCCCAGAAAGTGTGGAGAAATAATGCTAACTTACAAATGCTAAGATTACTGTTTAATATAAAATGGTAAAATAACTAAAAGCATGATTTATATGTCAATATCAAAGATAAACCATAGAAACTGAGGAAGGGTAATGAGTAAATTCATAAACTAGAGGTTCATGATTTTATTAAAAGAGTTAATTTATGGATGAAATGATTTTGATAGAAGACTATCTATAAATCAAACTTCTAGGTGTGAGAATCAAATCAGATATGGTCATCTTTATTAAAATTCACCAGTAAGTAAAATTCTCTTGTACTTGCATCTCTTTTGAATCTCTGAATTTTTAACTGGTATTTTTCATACCAGGAGTCCCAACTAATTCAATATTTTCACTTGCTAACATGCAAGAGATAGGCAATTAGTCAGTGAAAACTGCAAATGTGTGATACCATATTTACATGTTTATTAATTATTTATTGATCACTTATACTTATATTTATAATCTGACAACTTACTCATTCTACTCTTTGATCTATATCATGGAGATGATTCTCTTGACATCAGTTAAAAAAAAGAAAAGGTCATCAGAAGACCTACTGCTCTGAGACGGAAAATTTATATGGGAAAAATGATATGCTAAAAATTTTCTGCTTTTGACCAAGATCTTTCTAGTCTATGTCTTTATTGAAGGAAATATCCTTTACAATGGACACATAGGCATTCAGGAAGAAAGGAACTGAGGAGATTATTTAAGACTACATTTTCGGGGTGCCTGGGTGGCTCAGAGGGTTAAGCCTCTGCCTTCGGCTCAGGTCATGATCTCAGGGTCCTGGGATCGAGTCCTGCATCGGGCTCTCTGCTCAGCAGGGAGCCTGCTTCCTCCTCTCTCTCTCTCTGCCTGCCTCTCTGCCTACTTGTGATCTCTGTCTGTCAAATAAATAAATAAAATCTTTAAAAAAAATAAAAAAAAATAAAAAAGACTACATTTTCGTCTAGGGTAGCAGTCCATGGAGCCCATGATATGGCTTAAAGGAAATCTATGGGGCCAAAAAGATCGAGCATGCAAGTTTATAAGGCAACAAAGAACAAAGAGACCATTGACAATGGTTTCAAATTGCACATTATTCCAATGGCTAAGAAATTGCCACTTGCCCTTTTGAGCATAGTGATGAAGAGGTATACATACAATTGTCTGAAAAAAATTGTTACCATGTTCCTCCCTTCTCAAATTTCATAATTGTATAAGCCAGATTTTATCCATAGACATCAGCCAAAACTATGCATTGCTCCAGCTCAAATGCAGAAGTAGATACAATGTTCTAACTCTCTTCTATAAGCCAGACTGAGAGATTTTTTGATTGATTGATTGATTGATTGATTGATTTTAGAGAAAGAGCATGAGAGCATGAGGTGGGGGGCAGATGGAGAGGGAGAGGCAGAGAAGACCCTGAGATCATGACCTGAGCCAAAAGCAAGAGTTGGACCAAGTACCAACCAACTGAGCCACCCAGGCACCCCCAAACTAAAAGATTTTTTAAAAATACAAAGCAATGTCATTCTTCTCACTAATTTTCATTCTTAAAATGTTATTTCTCATAAAAATGTTATAAAATATTTAATGAGTTTATTATTGTCACTTTAAATGAATTAATATTTTTTTAAGATTTTATTTATATATTTATTTGACAGACAGAGATAACAAGTAGGCAGAGAGGCAGGCAGAAAGAGAGGGGGAAGCAGGCTCCCTGCCAAGCAGAGACCCCTATGTGGGGCTTGATCCCAGGACCCTGAGACCATGACCTGAGCTGAAGGCAGAGGCTTAACCCACTGAGCCACCCAGGTGCCCCTGAATTGATAAATGTTTTGTAAAATTTCTTAGTTTTAATTAATATGGTAACTATAGATAGTTCTAATGCATATTAATAAAAGTTCTTTCGGGTCCTCAACAATTTTGATCAGAGAATAGGGTTAATGAGACCAAAGTGATTGTATAATAATTCATATAGGACTCAAATGAAACATGTTAAACAGACATTGTTAAGTTTAAATCTCTTTTGCTTATAAGGTCTTCATCGTGAAGGACCAAGCACGGTCAAGTGAAAAGCAACAAAAGAGAGTTGGTTACAGATGTAGTGAAAAGAAGGGCCATATGTACCCCAATGTTCATAGCAGCAGTGGCCACAATCATTAAACTGTGGAAAGAGCCAAGGTGTCCTTCAACAGATGAATGGATGAAGAAGATGTGATCCAAATATACAACGGAATATTATTCAGCCATAAGAAAGGATGAATACCCAACTTTTGCATCAACATGGACGGGACTGGAGGAGATTATGCTGAGTGAAATAAGTCAAGCAGAGAGAGTCAATTATCATATGGTTTCACTTACTTGTAGAGAATAAGGAATAACATGGATATCATTGGGAGATGGAGAGGAGAAATGAATTGGGGGAAATTGGAGGGGGAGATGAACCATGAAAGGCTGTGGACTCTGAGAAACAAACTGAGGATTTTGGAAGAGGGGCTGGGGGGTTGGGTTAACTTGGTGGTGAGTATTAAGGAGGGAACATATTTCAAGGAGCACTGGGTGTGGTGAATAAACAATGAGTCTTGGAACACTGAAAAAATAAAATTAAAAAAAAATAGAGTATGTTTCTTAAAAAAAAAGAAGAAGAAGAAGAAGAAGAGTTGGTTGATGAGGACTTCCTGGTCTTGATTTCAACAGAGAAAAACTAAAAGAGAGGCTTTGATATGGGTGTGTGCTGTGTCTCATTAGGATTTCAGAACAGAAAGGAAGATGGGATATAAATACAAAGAGGAAGGAAATTATTTTTTCCCTTGTGTCCTTTTGATCCTTTAGCCCCCAGAAACTGGGCAAGTCCAGAAAAAGTGACAGGATCTTTTAAGAGACATTGAAACAAAATTCTATGCTGGAAACTGAAAGGTATGAATTAAAATATGCCACATGAGGTCCATCTCTAGGAACCTTTTCCCTACCCATACCCTGAAGGATTGCCAGGCTATAGAATGAGATACTTAGCAAAAACTTTATTATGCTCCTCTAGAAGATCACGCCTTGGAATTAAGACCTTACTAAGTAGTTGATGATTACTACAGTTCTGAAGTGAAAAGGTGGTGCAAGTGGAAATTTACAAGAAAGTATGAATGTAAGAACAAATAACAAATAAATATTAAAAAGACATATTTGGAGAACAGTGTGGAGATTCCTCAAGAAATTAAAAATAGAACTTCCCTATGACCCTGCAATTGCACTCCTGGGTATTTACCCCAAAGATACAGATGTCATGAAAAGAAGGGCCATCTGTACCCAATGTTTATAGCAGCAATGGCCACGGTCGCCAAACTATGGAAAGAACCAAGATGCCCTTCAACAGACAAATGGATAAGGAAGATGTGGTCCATATACACTATGGAGTATTATGCCTCCATCAGAAAGGATGAATACCCAACTTTTGTAGCAACATGGACGGGACTGGAAGAGATTATGCTGAGTGAAATAAGCCAAGCAGAGAGAGTCAATTATCATATGGTTTCACTTATTTGTGGAGCATAACAAATATCATGGAGGACAAGGGGTGTTAGAGAGGAGAAGGGAGTTGAGGTAAATTGGAAGGGGAGGTGAATCATGAGAGACTATGGACTCTGAAAAACAATCTGAGGGGTTTGAAGTGGCGGGGGTGGGTGGAAGGTTGGGGTACCAGGTGGTGGGTATTGTAGAGGGCACGGATTGCATGGAGCACTGGGTGTGGTGAAAAAATAATGAATACTGTTTTTCTGAAAATAAATAAATTGAAAAAATTTTAAAAAATTAATAAATTATTTAAAAAGACATATTTGAGTTTTAATGATTAGGCTCAGTGCTGCTGAAAATACTGCTTCCTTACTCATCTCTCTTTCCTCTTCTGTATCAGTGCTATCCAAATGAAATATAATGCAAGCATAAATAAAATGTATACCACAGAAGTAATTTTGAATTTTCTAGTAGCCACATTCAAAAAGTAAAAAACAAAACAAAACACAAAAAAGTAAAATAATTATATGAGATTAATAATTTTATTAACTTATCTAGAATATTATTGCAATACTTAATCAAGATACTTTCATAAGAGAATGTACATTCTTTCCTTCATACTAAGTCTTCAAAATATGGTATGTATTGTACATTTACAACACAACTTAATTTGAACTAGCTATTTTTCAAGTGCTCAATAACAACATAAGGCTTGTAGCCAACATACTAGGTAGCTCACTTCTATGTAATCATAATTTTAGACTTCTATAAACAGCTTTAACTAGAGGTCCTAAATGTCCTTTTATGATCTGTATTGCTTTAATTTTCTTTCTTTTCACTATGCTGACAAAACACATAGATGTCACAATTCTATTACCTTTCTACTGGGTATTTTAAGTTGGCACTTGCACTGATTTTTGGATCTCAATCTCTCTTTTTCTATGAAATGTTTAAATATAGGTATTAACATTTTTTTCTAATTTATCTTAACCGAGGGATTAAACATATCAATTTTCCCTCTGTTAGTCAATTTTGTTTTTTTTTTTTTTTTCTGTTTCTCTTTGAGGCCTAGATAACATGGTACTTTCTCCAACATAAAACTCCTATTTCATTTGTTCTTTGTGTTTTGTTGCTATTGTTCTAAAAGAACTAGGAGCTGTGAAATTTGTTGTTTGACTTAGATGTTCTGTTATGAAATAAATGATTAGGAAATATGTTAGCCCCTTTTACTATGGCATTTTGGGCTTCTGCTCATCTTTTGGGAATTTAATAAGTTGTCTTTCATTATTTCATTTATTCACTCATTTCACAATTATTCATTGCAATCACTGTGTTTTAGGCAATGACCATCTCTATTTCCTTTCGTATATGAAGAATCAGTTATATTTTTTAAGTTTTTAATTTTGAATTAACTTATACTTACAGAAAGTTTGTAAAAATAGTGAAGAGAGTTCCCATACATCCCTCATCCATCTTTTCCTAAAGTTAACGTTTTACATAACGATGATCATAATCAGTACAATTAACATTGGCTCAATACTATTCCCTGAATCATAAATCTTATTCATATTTCAGCAATTTTCCCACTAATTCCCATTTTTCTGTTCCAGGATCCAATGTCATATTTCATATTGTATTTAGTTGTTTTGTCTTCTTAGTTTCTTCCCATCTCTGATGGTTTCTGAGTCTTTTGTCTTTTATCATCTTGATAATATTGATATGTACTAGTCAGTTACTTTGTAGATAGTCCTCAATTTGGGTTTGTCTGATGTGTTTTTCATGATTTGAATGAGGTTATACATTTTCGTCTAGAATACCACAGATATGTTGTGCCCTTTATGTATCATATCAAGACTTCATTATGTCAACATGTCTTATTACTGGTTCTGTTACCCATGATCATTTGGATAAGATAGTTTCCAGGTTTTTCTACCATGAAGTTACTATCTTTCCATTTGTGATTCACAAATCTTTCTGAAGAGATAGTTTGAGACTATGCAAATTCTGCTTCTTATCAAACTTTTACCATTTTTAGACTCTAGCAGTGAAGCTAGTCTGCATCAATTATTACCACAGTGCATGCTTAACAGTGAATTTTCTATATACTTCTTTCTTCTTACATGTAGCATTCGGAATTCAAGTCTAAGAAAGAGCTGTCCCTTCTTCTCTGTTTATTTATTCGATGATTTATCTGTATCCATATGGACCTATGGGTATTTTTCTATGGCTTTTATTTTATGGGCTTAAATCCAATGCTATATTTGTTTTCTTCCCCACAAAATGTTCCAGCTTTGATTACTTGGGGCTCCTTAAAGTTGCCTACTGTGATCTTACAAAAATCCCTCATTCCTTTTTTTCTAAATCACTTTATTAAAGTTTAATTAACATTTAAAAAGCTCTACATATTTATTGATTTCCTGCTACCTTTCGGATAAATTTTAAACTTCTTGAAAAGAAAGTCTCTTCAATAAATGGTGTAGGAAAACTGGACAATTACCTGCAAAAGAATGAAACTGGACCACTTTCTTACACCATACACAAAAAATATTCAAAATGGATTGAAGATTTAAATGTGATACCTGAAACCGTAAAACTCCTAGAAGAAAATATAGGCAGTAATTTCTTCCATATTGGCCTTAGCAACAATTTTCTAGATATGTTTACTCAGGCAAGGAAACTAAGGAAAAATAAACTATTGGGACTACACCAAAATAAAAATCTTTTGCTTGGTGAAGGAAACCATCAATAAAACTAAAAGACAACAGGACACCTGTTTGGCTCAGTCAGTTAAGCCTCTGCCTTTAACTCAGGTCATAAGCTCAGGTCATAGATCTCCTGGTCCTGGAATAGAGCCCTGCATCAGGCTCCCAGCTCAGCAGGGCTTCTGTCACTCCCTCTCCTTCTGCCCCTTCCCCTGCTATTGTCCTCATGTGCGCTCGCTCTCTCTCTCTCTCTCTCTCCCCCTCTCAAATAAATAAATAAAATCTTAAAAAAAAAACCTCAAACTAAAAGACAACATACTGAATGGGAAAAGGTACATGTAAATGATATATTCAATAAAGGATTAATATCTAAAATGTACAAAAACCCTGTACAAGTCAACATAAAAAAAAAAAAACACAGATAATCTGATTAAAATGGAAGAGGACCTGAATAAACATTTTTCCAAAGAAGACACAGTCAACAGCCCATGAAAAGATGTTCATCATCACTCATTATCAGGGATATGCAAATCAAAACCACAAAAAGATAACACCTTACACCTGTCAGAATGGTTAGTATCAAAAAGACAAGAAATAACAAGTGTTGGTGAGGATGTGGAGAAAAAGCAACCTAATGCACTGTTGGTGGGAATGTAAACTGCTACAGTGGAAATGAATACAGAGGTTCCTCAAGAAATTTTAAATAGAAATACCTTACACTCCACTAATTCCACTACTACTTAGCCACAGAAAATGAAAATGCTCATTAGAAAAGATATATGCATCCTTATGTTTATTGCAACATTATTTACAATAGTTAAGATATGCAAGCAAACCAAATGTTCATCAATAGATGAATGGATAAAGAAGACACAGCACACACCCATCTCAAAGCCTCTCTTATTTTTCTCTTTTGAAATCCAGACCACAGACAGTCCTGGTTAACTAATTCTCTTTTGTTGGTTTTCATCTGACACTATTTGGCCCTTCTATGATAGGGGTCTTATAAGCCAAAGAAATTTAAACTTCATCATTCATACTTAACAACATGGAGAGAACTAGAGGGTATTATGTTAAATGAAATCAGTCAGACAGAGGAAGACAAATACCATATGATTTCACTTACATGTGGAATCTGAAGAACAAAAAAATGAATAAACAAAAAGAGAAACAAAACCATAAATACAGAGAACATACTGAGGATTGTCAGAGGGTAGGAGAGTGGGGGATGGGCAAAATGGATGAAAGGGAGTGGGAGAACCAGGCTTCCAGTTATAGAATAAGTAAATCATGGGACTGAAATATGCAGCATAGGGAGTATAGTCAGTGGTACTTTAATAGTGTTGTATGGTGAAGATCGTAGCTACACTTGCAGTGAACATAGCATAATGTATAGACTCCTTGAATCACCATGTTGTACACCTGAAACTAATGTAACATTGTGTGTCAACTATAGTTTAATTAAAAACAGAAACAAATAAGCTTTCTAGAGCAGACATATAAATAAAAATATATAAATATGAATTAGAAAATTAATATTATATAAATACAACATTCTCATAAAAAAGAAAAATTTCAAACCTTTCAGATGCAAAACCTCTTATGATCTCATGCTTGCTTACTACTTAGTCCTACTTACTCTCATTTTCTTCTTTCTTTCTTCTTTCTTTCTTCCTTTTTTAGTCTCATTTTCTATCAATGCCCATCCACAAACATACACACCATGATGACTCAAATGAGCCATGTTTCCCCTTCTCCTTAGCTATTTCCATATGCTATTCCTCAGCCTGGAGCATTCTATTAACCCCCAAACTCTACCTCTAACAGCTCCTACCTTCCCCTTTTACCTTCCATGTAGCAACAAGTTTATAGAACAAGTGACAGTCTCATATATGGCTGATACAAGTGTAAATTGGGACAAACATGCTAGAAATCTTTTAGGCAGTGCTACTAAGCCTGAACACATGCATAAGACTCAGCTGTTCTCTCTCTCTCACTCTCTCTCTCTCTCTCTCTCTCTCTCTCTAATATATATTAATAAATATTAAATATATATTTAATATATTTATATATATTAAATGTATGTATGTATGTGTGTATATATAATATATAAATAAATATATATAAATATATATACATTATATATTACAAATATATTATATATAATTAATATATATATTATATATTATATATACACACAACAATATATATTTATATATTATATATATATTTATATATTTATATATATTTATTTATATATTATATATATATACACATACATACATACATACATATATATTTATCTATAAAGCTGACACCAATTCTTAAATTTATTCACTAAGAGGCAGAAATAAGAATGCTCATAGCAGTATGGTTTATTGATTCCCACTACATCTACTTAGTGTTTCTTCCAGGATTAGCTTTTCTGATGTACCACATCATTCTCCCATCCTGGCTGGCATTAGTGTCTCTGTTGTATCCTTCCATGCTTGACATGTTTTACTGAAATGATTGTTAAATTATTTATCTCTCTATATTGTCTGCCCACAAAGATGGGGGATGGTATTAGGATTATTTGCAGTTTTCTTCCCACTCAGTCTCTTCTCTGGTTTCTAAAGAAAAAGAACTGAGAAAAACCCAAGTTTTAGAGACTTAGTTACTGACTACAAGAATCTTAAGAATCAGAAACAAATTAGATTTCTATAGATCATGGGGACTTTGTTTTCAGACAACTTAATATGATAATAGCCTGTCCATCTTTAAATTGCTATATTCTTTGAGTTTTTAGAAAGATTATTTTTATCCCCATGTTCTTGCCCTACATATAAAGAATTTTATTTTTATATTTATTTTCTTCCAAAATATAACCATATTTATGTAGATACAAACATGTATGTAATCTTCACACCATAAACCCCAAATAAAGCCTTTAAAAATGTTCTTTCCAACAGAAAAACACAAAAAACATTTTCAATGTACTGCTACCAAAATATTTATGAAGGATTTTTAGTCATAACCTATCTTCCACATGTTTTTCCTATATTGAGAAATATATAGTTACCTTTAAAGAAATAGATAGTATACACTTGTAAAATCCATGGAAAGTTGTCAATAAAAGAACCATACAAGAAGTTCCTTTTTACTATGTTTATTGATTTTATCTTAGAGAAAATATAAGAGGTGAAATGCAAGGTGCTGTGGTTTGTAATGTAGGAACAATAAAGATAAAATCATAAAAAAGAATGCTTGGGTTGGCTTCTGAAGAATTAAGAGGCCCATGGGGCAGTTTCCAGTACACTCTCCATCCTAAACATTTAGTATCACTTTTGGAGTATTGCTCTTTTATACTTCCAATTCAGTTCATTTGTGTACTTCCAAATATAAATGGAAATATTTTAGTTTTAAAAATGTAACATAAATGATATGTAAATGATGTGGAATATTTCTATTAGAGTGCACAATATTGTTGGAAAACTTCCATTCAGGAATCCAAAGTTGAAGTAATATGCAAAACAATATGTAACAAAAAGCTAGATAGTGGTTTGACAAAGTGACTTTCCCAAAGGGACTTCAGTGTATTGCCTTTTCATGGTGGTCAAAACCACAGATGAAAATAAGAAGTAGTTGAAAACCCCTACCTCCATAAAATAGTACTAAAGGCAGTAAATGAATCTTGACAATATGGGGTCTATTCCTTTCCACCGTCATCCAGCATGGCTTCAGTGCCCTTAATCATATGACTAACCAGCAGGGCTTTATGTGCTCTGGCAGAATCCAAGAAACAAAAACTATCTCATCATCAAAGGGATCTCAGTAGTGAGTACTACCAGGAGAAGTACTATCTTAAACCGACTGAAATTTCAACACACACACTATGACCTATAAACCAATTTGAGGAAGTAAGTGAGGGTAGGGAAGAGAAGTTTACTGAATATACTCCCCATCTTACCCCCATGCCCAGCTTATGGAGAACTGGAATCAGTGATTCTCTTTATAAACATTGAGAATGATTTTATTCAAATTTATAGAAATGACTGAAATAATATAAAACACATCACATAATGGACCTGGACTAGACTATGGAAATAGAGATTCCTGCAAAATTCTAATTTTTGAATATACACACGATCACTTGTGATCATTAGATGATAGGGTCTATTGGTCCCACATCATCTCTTACAGGAAAAAAGCACAACTTGCACTAGGATTGTTATAGGGGTTTTTCTCTAACTTTCTTCATGAAAAAGACCTTTACATCTCTTAGGTAATAGGATAAAGGAAAGTTAAAAGTTAAATAAAACAGCACATTCCAAAGTGGATAGTGAAGAGAAAAACAACACATCTAGACCATACCTCATTAAGTAGATTTGGAAATTATTTTTAAAACTTTTAAAATGAAGTATAGTTGATATATAATTATATTATATTAGTTTCAGGTGTACAAAACAGTGATTTGACCATTATATACATTACAAAATGCTCAGTATGGTTAAGTGGAGTCATCATCTGACACCATGAAAGCTTATTGCAAAATTATTATTATTTTAAGATTTTATTTATTATTTATTTTAGCGATAGAGTGTGGGGGGAGGAAATGAGAGAGAGGGACAAGCAGACTCTGTGCTGAGCACAGAGCCAGACACAAGGCTTGACCCCAGGAAATGAGATCATGACCTGAGCTGAAATCAAGAGTTGGATGATTAACTGACTGAGCCACCCCAAAACTTACTACAATAATATTTTTTAGAACATGTTTTTTTATTAAAGGTTTTATTTATTCATTTGACAGAGAGAGAGAGATCACAAGCAGACAGAGAGGTAGGCGGGGGAAGGGGGGAGCAGGCTTCCTGATGAGCAGAGAGGCAAGCTTAACCCACTGAGCCACCCAGGCACCCTTATTATATAAATTATATATCAAGAATATAATATCTTGATATATATCAAGGGGATATAGTCAAGAATATTATAATATATATCAAGATATATTATATATATCTTGTGTATTAGAAAGAATATTATGATATTCTTGACTATATTCCCCATGCTGTACTTTTCATCCCCATGACTTATTTATTTTATAACTGGAATTTTGTACCTGTTAATCTCTTTCTCCTATTTCACCCATCCCCCAATGCCTATCCCCTCTAGCTACCATCAGTTTTCTCTGTATTTTTGATTCTTTTTCTGCTTATTTTTGACCGTTTCTTTATTTGTTTTGTTTCTTAGATTAGTGATTTTGAAGACTCTCTAATGCTTCATTTTATTTTAGTATTTGCATTTATTTTTCTTTTTTCTTTCTGGTTTGTTTTCTTAAATTTTAATTCCAGTGTAATTAACATACAGTGTTACATTCACTTCAGGTGTACAATGTAGTGATTCAACAATTTCATATATTACTCAGTGCTCATCAGCGTATAAGTGTACCCTTAATCCCCTTCTCCTATTTCACCCATTACCCCACCTTCCTCCCATCTGGTAACTATGAGTTTGTTCTCTATAAATTATAAGTCTGTTTTTTTGGATTGCCTCTCTTTTTTTCCTTTGTTTATTTGTTTTGTTTCTTAAATTCCACATACATGTATTTGGATTTATTTTTCTTATAGGAATTTAGAAACCATTTAGCAATTTTAATCAAGACTATGATTAGATCAGATCTGTGTATTAGAAAGAGAAGGGATAGTAGCAGATGCTGTCAGAGCCTGGCTTATGTCCATTTGATACCATTTCAGTACATGCCAAGGGCAAGCTTCAGGAAGCATCAGTAGCTCTCCACCGGAGGCTTTCTCCCAGCCCATTCATGGGGCAGGCCCAAAGTACTAGAGAGTTAATATGTCCCTCTGTCAATGACAGTGGAGAGTGAGAGGATAAATACTATACTCCTCCTTCAGTAGTTGACTGTGGGCCTGGTTCCCCATAAGGATTGAGCCCAACTTAACCTCATGAGTTTGCTGCTCGGTAACAAATTGTTTATTGGTTTATTTCCTTCCATCTCTCACTTTTTCATTCCCTGCCAGGGTTTCCAGGATTTGGGATCACCTCTTACATAAACTGCTTTCATTCAAATTCTCATTTCAGTATCTCTTATTGGGGAAACCCAACAAAGGTAGTTGGAAGTGACAGTGATTTTAGGAAGCTGACTATACCAATGAGTTCTGGAATCACATCAATTGCTGGTTACATGGAAGCAAGGACAATACAAGTGATCATCCCTGGAATGTTTTAGCCTCATAATACAAAGAATCCCTGAAATGGAAATTACGAAGATCTGAGGCAAAAGATATATATTTGATTATGTAATAGCTCCAGTACTTGCATTTGGAAGATATGAAAACAATGGTAATTAATACAAACATCAATACTCTTGGAATATGTGTCCATGAGTTAAGAATGAAAGGAGGAAAACGCGCAATTCAGGAGTATAAATCTTATGGTGAATAACGGGGGAATGTACATGAGAAGGAGTATACCAGGGACTTTAAGTATTTTAATATTTTCTGTCTTGTGTGCTCTTGCATGTGCTCTCCCTCTTTCTCAAATAAATAAATAAATAAATAAATATTTTTAAAAAATCCTTACATTCAGAAATTACTTGTAATCAAGACAAGTAAATTCTCAGGGTCACTCGTTTAGTGGTGGATCCAGAACTAGAAAATAAATTCCCAGAGGAAAGATTATGATTTTTCTTCACTATACCTTGAATATACTAAGGAAATTCCATTTAGATGGAGAACTTGTAATCTTATAGACATGGTTCTAATAAAGTGTCCACTAAAAAGTTAAATATCATCTGAAAAAGTTGTTTATCTGGCCATGAATGGGCTATCAACATAGAAATTGTGTTTCTTGGGTATGGAGACTTTTAATTTAAAGAGTTAAGAAGCAGTAAATAAGGCAAGTACACTGCAAGAAACAATTTGGAGAATAAATGTAGCAAGCACTTGCAATATAGGTACAGGCATAGAAACCATGAAATGAGTATTATTTATATTAATTCAAAGTATCTGCTGCATATAATATTTAATAAGTCTAATAACATTTTAGTTGTATTTTTAATATATTTTCCTGAAATTTTGTATCCTGTGATGAGAAATGAAAGACTTACCCAACACAAAGAGGAAATGACCAAGTCCCTATGTCAGATAATATTTTGTTTGAATTTTATCTCCTCATGATTTGTACATAAAAAAAGGAATAGAGTGAGGAAGATTGATTTAGCAATTCTTCCAAAAAATTAAACTTGGCTCTAGGTAATGTTGGAGTTGGGAGAAATAAAAATATTTTAATCAAGATGTCACAAAATAAAAGAATAAACCACTTGTATTCATTCAGAAGGCTTACAATTTTTATTCATTTCCCCCTTTAAATTAAAATGAACTTGCATAGTATGTAACTACCAAACTAAGCAAAGTTATTCCTGATTGATGACATTACTAATATTCCCTTAATATTTATATTCCACCCTTTAACTTTCTGGACTGAATCACTGTATAAATAGGTTTGAATTGTATGGAAATGAGCTGCACTTTCCTTGAAGTAAGTATCAGGAGAACAAATTAAAGAAAAATATCTGTCTCTAAGGTGACTGGTAGGAGACAAATCCTAAACTATTAGTGAAATCCAAGAAAATTGATTAGTCTAGTGGTCTTCTTTCCTAAAAGTAGTGGAAACTGTTAGGTACTATTACTGACATCTCATTAGGATGAAGCTAGAAAGCTACAACGTTACCCACAAATTTTCAAAATACATTGTCTCCAGATCATATGGAACTTGATACAATGGTGTATATGGATCTTTACTTGCTTATAACCTGAGGAAGACTCAAATTCATGGCAAGAAAGAGGATTAAAGACTGTTCATAACTGAAGAACCACAAAAGTTAAACATCAATGCCATAAAGGTATTTGGAAGATACAGTGTTCAAATATAAAGGAGGGTGAATGATTTGATAGTATATAACGATGCATTGATTTTAACACTGAGCCATGGAAGGCACTTTTTAATTTGGAGGGAGGAGGGATTAATTCCTACTTGCAAAGACATTCTTCTAGTGTGCAAACAAGTCACTGGATTCATCCCACAATCTTTATAAGTTGTCTCAACTAATACTGAGGTCAGGGACAATAGGCTTGTTTCTTAATTTTAAAGAAAACTTTACAATTACCCAGGGCTAAATAATATCAGAAATCTTAATTTCTTTTCTTTTTAGGCTCTGAGCTTCATGACTAATTTGTCTCAAAACTTTGTACTATAATGATGTTAAAATATTCCTACAGTATATCAGAAATTAACATGGAATAGAAATAATTCAAATTATAAAGCTAGGTCTATATAGATCCATCAATAATTAATTAAATGTTTGTGAAAGTTCTTACTTTACAGAAATCGATAATTTATTAAGTTATGTTGGATTTCATAAAATATGTTATCAAATGAGCATATAAGTAGGACTATATTTGGTTTATTATAAATGTTGGGTTTTGATCAGAATTTAAAAATATAGGTACTGATACATAACTCAATTTCTTTAGCTCAAATATGAAGAAAAGTTCTAAAAAATATTTTCTTGGCATAAGTATTAGCATTTTGAATAAGATAATTCTTTTGTGTGGCACTATCTTGCAGGCTACAGGAAGTTTAGGCTCCCAGCTACCCACCCCTATAAATACAGTAGCACTTTCCAGGTATTGTGACAACCAAAATGCCCAGATATATTCAACCTCCTCATTTCCCTCCTCCTTTCTCCACTTACGAGACAATTTAGAATACTGATTTAGATGATCATGATGCTCTCTAATTTTATAAAAGTAAGGGAGTAAGTTGCTTTTTGCTGTCTCTCACACTCTTTCTCTCTCCCTCCCTCTATGTCTATCTCATCTCTCCTTCCTTTCTTTTCCTTTTTTAGAAACTATTGTTGCAAACATAATAATCAAACATCTTTTCCATGATACTTTAGAGCAAAAGAAGTTCTTTTCCATGTATTATCTTATTCAATCATCACGTTATTAGGAAAGTGGATACTATGTTTTCTTTTGTTAGGTTAGAAAAAAGAAATTAAGGCTCAGAGAATTTAAGAAACTCCCTAAGTATATTACTATAGTTAAGGTGAAACTAGTGTCTTCAAAAACTAACAGGCAGCCTACTGAATGGAAGGAGATATTTGCAAATGACATAACTGATAAAAGATTAGTATCCAAAATATACAAAGAACTGATACAACTTAGTACCCCCAAACCAAATAATCCAATTAAAAAATGGGCAGAAGACATGGACATACATTTCTCCAAAGAAGACATACATATGGCCAACAGACACATGAAAAGATGCTCAATATCAAACATCATTGGGGAAATGCAAATCAAAACCACAATGAGGCATCAACTCACACCTGCCAGAGTAACTAAAATTAACAACACAAGAAACAACAATTGTTGATGAGGATGCAGAGAAAGGGGAGGCTCTTGCACTGTTAGTGGGAATGCAAACCAGTGCAGCCACTTTAGAAAATGGTATGAAAGTTCCTGAAAACATTAAAAATGGAATTATCCTATGATCCAGTAATCACACTTCTAGGTATTTACCTGCAAAATACAAAAACACGAATTCAAAAAGATACATGCACCCCTTTGTTTATAACAGCATTGTTTATGATAGCTAAATTACAGAAGCAGCCCAAGTTTCTATTGAATGATGAATGAGTAAAGAAGATGTGGGGTATATATATGCTATGGAAAATTATTTAGCCATAAGAAAGAATGAAATTGTGGCATTTGCAGGTACTTGGATGGAGCTGGAGAGTATAAGGCTAAGCAAAAAAAAAAAAAAAAAAAAAAAAAAAAATCATACAGAGAAAGACAAATACCATATGATTTCACTCATACATGGAATTTAATAAATAAACCAATGGAGCAAAGGCAAAAAAGAGAGAAACAAAGAAGCCGACACTTAACCATAGAAAACGAACTGATGATTACCAGAGCAATGCACAATGGGGATTAAGGAGTGCACTTGTCATCATGAGCATTAGACGATGTTGTTGAATCCCTCTATGGTACGCTGGAAAGTAATATAACACCATGTGCTAATTATATGGGAATTAAAATTAAAAAAAAAAAAAAGAAACTAGTGTCTTGGTCTTGTAACTTTGAGATTAATGTCCTTTCAACTGTATCTGACTGAAACACTAACATGTCCCTTGTCTTCAAGAGGACAATAACGTAAATGGGGAGAAAATATCAATCAATATAACTTAACTCATGAATTTCGTGATATAGTTTAATTTGCATACTTCAAATTAAAAAGTGGTTTAATAATAAGTTGTTGTTAAAGATAAAAATAAGTAATCTGGTTACCATTTATTTATGAAAAATTATTGAAGCCTAAAATTTGTTTGGTGCTCTGTCACCTTTATGAGGTGGGGATCCTGGTGATTGGAGCCGAAACGATGAGGGGGACTACTGACTGCTGATCAGTAGATGATTTATATTTCTTACAATCACTTCTTTTATACTTTACCCAAGATCCGGTTACAAGCAGGATATAGACTTATGTGCAGGATGTGAACTGTATGTGAGATGTGACCTACATGTGGGATGTGGACTATGCGCAGGCAATCAAGTGCCACAAGTGAACAACAATGATTATCTCTTAGCTTTAAATGACAAGAAGCAAGTTAATGATTCTTCACACTTATCAGATCCATCTATTCTAAAGGAGGACCTGAAAGCACTCCAGGTCTGCTCCCAGGTCTATTCCGGGCATGGGCCCAGGAAGACTTTTGCCATTCATCTCCTGGAGTTTTCTCACAGGATCAGACACAACCCCAGTCACATTGGTGAGGATCCGGGTCGTGTTACAACACTGTTCAGCTTGATGAAGATACTACTACTGCACATAAGAAATAACTTTAATTTTTTAAAAAAGAAATAACTTTAAGTGGTTCTATAATAAAGTGCATTCGAAGTACCAAGTTATAAGGGCCTGAATTTGTCAAAGGAAAGAGGAGAAATAGAGAAGAAATAGTTTGAAATTTCTTTTATTGTAAAGAAATCACATTCCTATCTGTAATGTTTAAATTACTTTTTAAATTATTAATGCATCTTACAAGTTCATACCTATTATATTTTATTACTGCAAAATCAGACAATAAAATATTGGGTTTTGTGATGAACATAAAATAAAATTGGCATAATGATTGACAATTTCAGCCAGTTTACCATTTTAACTTCATAATTTACCTTTATTACTGAATTTTATTTCTGTTACACAGTCTTAAGAATATTCATATATGTAAAACCCTGCTAATTGTATCAGTCATTTCATAGCTTATATTTAAATTTCAATATATTCTTTAACTTATTCAGGTCCATTGAAAAAATAGTAGGAATATGTATGAATATACATGTGTGTATGTGTGTGTGTGTGTGCATGTGTATACCCATATATTAATGGCTAACAACTGAGCATAGTCTTCGATTAGATACCAATTTAACTTTACCATTTCTTGGTAGAAAATCTTGAAATGTATCTTGCAACTTTATGAGATAAATAAAAATTTCTTTGTAAAGATATAAGGAAGTCTAACTACCAGTTACTGTTAATAGTTGATAACAATTTCCAAATAGTCAAATTTATCTTGCTTTGCTCATCAAACCTATAGTTTAGTTTGTACTTCTGTTTGGTCACTTGATTGATCCAAAGTTGTAATATGGTATCACAAGCAGACATTTTTAATTTAAATTTTTAGGCCTATTTCAAAGTCAGATACAAAGCACCCTAAACTCACAATTATGATTAACATGATATGCCATACAATATTATAATATTGGTAGCCTATGTATTTACTTATTACCTACAACTGACTTATGACTTCTAGGACCATGAGTATATATGGCAAGCAGTTATATCAGACTCACAGTCCCTGGTCTGTGAGTGTAGAACACATGTTCCTAATAACTGTGCTTGTCTGTAAAATATTTTATGAAGGGATGGATATTAATAGACTTCAGTTTTTAAAAGGACCAGATCAGACCTATAAACTTTCTAATCAATCATACTTTTATGAGATGTACAACCATTATGAACAAAGATAGAATTTTAAAATATCTTCTTTGTGGGGTGCCTGGGTGGCTCAGCCAGTTAAATATCTGACTTTGGCTCAGGTCATGACTGCAGGGTTCTGGAATTGAGCCCCAGGATGGCCTTCATGCTCAGTGGGGAGTCCTCTTGTCCTGCCCCTCCCCCTGCTCATGTTCTTTCTCTCTCAAATAAATAAATACATAAAATCTTAAAAAAAAATAAAATAAAATATCTTCTTTGTTTACTTGTGCTAAAGAGGCAGAGAAAAATGAGGGAGAAAGAATGGTCTCAAAATAAAGCATATAAAATATGTTTTAAAAATATTCAATTAAAATGTGCCAATACTTAATACATTATATAAAAATTCATAATAAGTAATAGGATACCATAGGCTGTAATCATGTTTTGTAACAAAGTAAATTGCAATATGGGTAAAATCTTGACCTTTTGTTCAACTGGTTTATCGCCCCAGAACAGAAAAGGGGGATGGCTAGATTAAACTGCTTTCTTCTCCACATGAGGATAATCCAAGTATTTTATTTGACTAGAAGCTCAATATGAAACCAAACCAAAATCTCTCACTGTAATGTAAACTTAACAAAAATTAGATATTATAAATTGGAATGGCCACGTAAAGGGATTAAATATGATTGTATGGTTCTTGAACATGGAGGAATTTTTCCAACTGCAGATGCCACATTAAAGAAGCATAAAAAAGCATGAATGCATCCAGATGAAAAATGTGATGAAGAATCTAGAAATATGATTATTATTGCCAAAACAATGTGTCAGGTACACTAGGAGATGAGGTAATGAGCACTTCTGGATCCAAAAAAAAGAAGATCATGGAAGGCTAAATTGTGAGGCAAGGTTGTCAGGATTTTCTACATAGAATAATCTAAGATGAATAAAAATAAGGCAGAATGTTATATGTACCCAAAAATACACTGAGTACTGTGCAGTTTCAGCGAAAGAAAAGTGATCATGATCATTTAGAAGCATAAGGAAAAGATTTGCTTAGTTCTGTCAATCAATCATTGATTAAGTTCATCCTAAGAGGTTCTGATTATAGTGAGGCATGCATCAAGAAGTTGAAAACATCTTTTTGTGTCTTAATGGTGAATTCCACTCTGCATAGGATGTAAAATGATGCAGAATATCTTTGTTCCCATAGTTCCTCAAGATAAATCCAGATAAAACAAAACCCATAATTTTCTAAAGGACTATCAAAGAGTAGTGGAGGCACTCAAGCCTAAATGAGCTGATTTCTAAAGAAAATAGCCCTTCAGATAATTATGAGCCAAGGATGTTACCAGAGAACAAATGTTGGTTTTGTTATTAAGCTATTGGTCAAGGGGTTAGCAAGCAGGACAAAACATAAACTGAAATACTTGCAAATACAGTGATAATTCACTCAGTCTAACAGTTCTCCCCACTTCTGTTTTCCTGAGAAAATGACAACCAAGGCAGGACTGAAAAGCAGGGAGAATTTGCACTGTTTTATCGAGTTTCGTGGTATCTAGAACCAGAGGTCTTCATACCAATGAATCCAATGTTGAATCATGACCTAACCATCTCCTCGCTCAAATATTAAGATCAAGAATTCAGTCTTCATGTGATCTCATTCTGATAGCTCATATAATGTATCTGTACTCACTCCATAATCTCATTTCCATGCATCCATTCTGACCATTGCCTCCTATCTTTTCATTTCCTTCCATCTTGTAAACCAACCTCTAATATTCAATTGCATGGGACCATCAATCAACTGACCTTCATGTTTTCTCTCTCTTTCAATCCCTCAGTTATCATTTTCAACCTTACCCAGCCTAGTTGCCCTCACACACACTCAACTTCCTTGTTTCTTCTCTCTTCATTTTCCTTGTCTGACAAAACTCCAACCATCGCTAAATCTAATTCTCTGCTTATTTCATATCTGCACCTAAGCAACTAAACTTGTATGGAAATACACATGAAGGTGCTAAAAGAATCTCATTTTAAATGCATGAGTCCTAACAGAAGCATACTGTATTTGCCTAATGCATTTGTTCTCCTTTTTTAGGTAACTATTTAATACCTTCTCCCCTCACAAAGTATGAATATTTCCTTCTCCTTATTTACTTTCAGTTCATGACCTTTCTTATTTGTTGATGATATAAAATATAACTGGTGTAAAAAGATTCTACTTTTACACTACCTCTACTGATGTTACTTTTACCTGGTTTCGTATGTTCCTTCCCTCTTATTGCTATCAAAGAAAAAATGGCTACTGGTGCTTTTCAAGGCTAACCCTTACACTTGTGAATTGGATCCCATTCACTCTTGCTACTCAAACACAACTCTCTTTTTCTCTTTCTTGAGTTTCCCTCTCTTGTAGGTATTTTACATCAGCACATGAAAAGGCTGTACTATTCCCTGCTCAAAATAAAGCTTCAAATTCATATCCTTGTATAGCTTTCTTGCTATTCCTTTGCCCCTCTTTACATTAAAACCTTCACCTCTTAGTGACATATTGTCATGGCCTCCATTTTGTGAATTTCAATGGTCAATTCACAATCTTTATTGTGCTTAACCAGTTAAGAAGATCTGACTCAACTTTTCACTCTTTCTGCTCAAATCCTTTCTTAACTTGGTTTCAAGGATAATACTTTTTCTTGGTTTTCCTTTCATCATGCTCTTTCTCATTCTCTTTTGCTATCTCCTCTTCCTCCTCCAACTTGGAAAGCTCCAGGGCTTAGTCTTCAGCTCTTCTCTTCTCCATCTTTTCCTAGTCCCTCATTATCACATCAAACCGTGTGGCTTCACATACCATTGATATGTTGATAACTACCAGATATATAATCTAATATACAGTTTTCACTAGAACTGTAGTCCAATACCAAACTATGTATTTCCCTTTGCATATTTAATAGGCACTTCAAAAGCAACATGCCCAAGTCTATATTCCTGATTTTTGCCAGTGCTTTTCTCCTCTAGTCTTTCTCATCTCAGTTAATGATAATTCCATCATTTAATTTATCAGATTCTAAACCTTAGAATCAACTTCCACCATCTCTAATGTTGTTCCCACAGATATCCACGTTTTACTCCCTTATCACCAATCACTCCTCAACCTCCATATAAGAAAAACCTTTTATAATTTCCCTAGATTTTCCCCTCATTCACTCCCTCCCATTAGCCCATTTCTTTTTCTTTATAGCACTTACCACTACTTAAGATATTAAATATCATATGTTTAATTATGTATTTTCTGTCTTTCTCCCTGCCATGCAAGATATAATCAGACAAAGACAGGGGTTTTGTCTTTTCAATTCAATTATTATAGCTGCAAGTTTAGAATAGTAACCTAACATATCCATAGGTGGTTAAAAGTGTTAAACAAAGAAATCTATTTTAATGAACACAAAATTTTGTTTCATTTTAGAAATTTGTAAAAAAAAAATTTTAAACAGTTATTTATTTATGTGATAGACAGAGGTAGGTGGGGGTAAAGAGGGAGATGGAGAGAGAGAACCCCAAGCAGACTCCCCACTGAGCACACAGCTCAACTCAGGGCTTGACCTCACAACCCTGAGATCATGACCTGGGCTGAAATCAAGAGTCAGACACATAACTGACTGAGCCACCCAAGCGTCTCTGTAAAACAAACAAACAAACAAATAAACAAAAACCTCATTCTTTTTCACTTAATACTTCGATGACCCTAAGAATTGTTTGTGTTTGTTTTATTAAGAGCAAGGATTTTTTTCTACTGCTCTCATTCTCCAGAGTTAAGTTTCTTTATTTTCCTTTTGAATTGCACTCTATACAAAAGCAGATATGTGGTTAATAGAGGTAAGAGAGAAATATTCTAGAGATATTCCTTTCCCTTAACTCTTTCAAAATGAGAGACTACATTAATTTACATACTGTCTGAATATGAAAAGGCCTAGAGGTGGTGAGAAGATAATTAAAACCTAGATCTGACAGGCTTGTAGGGGAACAAAGCAATTCTTGTTAAATTACTATATCATTGTAGTCTAGAAGGGTTACAGATCTTGATATGGTTATTAATATACACACATTTGATTTGATTAAACAATTACATTTTTAATGGATGAAGGGCAGTATATTTGCTATGAAAAGTTTACCTAGTAGGCTTCTAGTTTTAATAGTCATAGAGTCATCTATGAAAGCAAAGATTTAAGGCAAGCATGTCCAAAGTAATATATGAAAAGAATCCCACAAGAAATAACTATATACAAAGTAATAAACTCTCAGTATCATCTAAACTTATGTGCAAAAATTAATTATTCAAGTTAATGTTCATAAAAATCTTATTGCCATTTTGTTCTTTTGAGTATCAGTATAATTGTGGATACTATTCATCAATTGTGTTTTGTGTCTTATTTTCAATCCTTTAAAAACTTAGCATTATATATAGGAAGTATTTTAGGATATACATAAACCATTGCTCCTATAATAAGTATGCAAACAATAATATTGTTGCAAACAACTTTTTGGGGTAGCTAAGGTAATTGTATTCTTTTCCTGTTGGTATTAGAAAAGTACTCTGGAAACATTTTTGTGAGTAGAGGTGCTAACTCCAAATGTCTTTGCAAAGGACATTTAGTATGAGGTCATTTAGATTTAGAGTTACCACAGACATATTTGCATGGATTTTCACATATGTAAAAAGTAAATATATCTGAGAATTTATTTCAAAGTCGATTATAAAGAAATATTTGTTTTAAATGATAAACTTTTGAATATAATTTAACTAGTAGAGAAAATCATTTTCTAATTTTCTGACAGAAGAAAACGAAAGACAAACTGGAGCATTCATATGAATATAACTTAAAAATTTGGAGTTTTCAATTCTGATTTATTCCTAACTGTGTAATGTTGATGCCTTTTCCTTGCAGTGCTTGTAGATTTCTTTGGAGCATCGGTTTTACTTGGTAGTCAATTTATAATGAAGTTTATGTAAAATATGACAGATTAAAATCAGGCCAAATGTTAATGTTGGGTAAAAAGGCCAAAATAAATATAAAAAGTTATGTCTGGAAGGCATGATAGTGTAATTTACTTAGTAACAGGGAGAAGTAAACAATGAAGAGCAAAAACAGTTATAAAAGTAATGAATGTTTTACTGAAAACATAAGGTGCTTTCTCCTCCTATTCTCATACCACAGAAACAAGCGGACTCTCAATGAGAATGACTCACATTCCACTTTAGACTGACGAACAATGCAATTCTTTATGCAGCACACAATCAAGCTGTGGAATTCAATTCTGCAATATATCATTGTGGTAAATAGTTTAGCAAAATCCAGGAAACCATTAAATGTTGCCATGAATAAGAATGACATTTACAGCCATGCTAAGTAGGTCACTAAGTTTAAAGGGCTCTCAGCCTTCCAACAAACAGGGCATAGGAGAATTCGTGTGAAGGTCAGAAAGTAATGTTCTGTCCTCTGACATTAGTTATATCACTTATCATGGGATGTTTATGAGGCTCTTTCTCAAAACTGGGGATTAAGGGCATCTACTGGAATCTAAAGAAAATAATATTTTTCAAAATATAAATATTGTTTGAGATAAATTATTGATTATATTATTGTGACGACCATAATTCTATAAGATATAATCAAAAGGAAGTAAACAAAATATTTTCCCTACAGAGGAGTAAAAGAATGGGAAAATTTGACAGATAATGGGATATAGAGAAAGCAAAAATGGGAGAAAAACTATATATTTTGGATAAAAAAATGTTACCTTTTAAAACATAGGAAAGTTCAATCATCAAAAAAGTAAGCTTGACTCTGTTACGTAATTTCATAAGTAATTAGTATCTTGATCTGTTAAATTACAGTACTGGCATGTACAATGGTTAAATGTGCAACTCCCATGGACTGAGACATGTTAAAAAAATCACCTTTAACAACATTATATACGAAACTCAAACTATAGCTAACTCAAACTTCAAATCAAAAGAAAAACTATTATACATTTTATAAAGAAAGCCATATAATAAAGAAAATGGATTAAGAGAACTTCATGCAGTAACACAGACACATCTCAAAAATGAAATATTAAGGGGCACCTGGGTGGCTCAGTCGATTAAGTGTTCGACTCTTGAATTTGGCTCAGGTCATGAACTCAAGAGTTGTAAAATCAAGTCCTGTGTCAGGTCTGCCCTGAGCGTGGAGCCTGCTTAGGATTCTCTCTCTCCCTCTGCCCCTCACCAACACCCCCTGCTGTTGCTCATGTACACTTTCCCCTCCCAAAAAATCCCTAAAACACACACACACACACACACACACACACACACACACACACACAATGTTAAACTAAGGATCCCTTACAATAACATCTTTACAAGAAGAAAACATGAAATTTAATTTAACTAACAGTGGTTACTTATGCAGTAAAAATATGCAGGAAAGTGAGCAGATGATTACTGTAAATGACATGAGCGTGGTTATTTTTATGAGGGAGAATAGTTGTAAAAGAACGTGGCAAAAGAAAGATTGCTTTAGTGCTGCAATGTTATACTTTTTGATCTACGTCAGTATTTACAGACCTTTATAATGAATTTACAGGCCTTTATAACGAATTACTGAATTTTGCTTCTTCATTCTTTATTCTATGTATAGAGAGATAGATAAATAGTTTAAATAAAAAGTTTAAAATAAAGTAAAATAAAATAAATGGACAAGAAGGCATTATGTGCATACCAAAGATTGTGCTGAATAATAACAAATTATTTTTCTGATGTGCAATATTAGATAAAATAATCTATAGTTCCTTTTTTTGAGAAACTGACTTTGATTCCTAAGTCAAAACTACAGTTACCAAATGAAAGTTGCTTCAAAATTTGTTTGAGTTTTATCAAATCAATATGACCATCTCAGAATTTCATAAACTACAACATGAGAGATTTATTTAATTTGTGTGAAACAAAAATGTCACACTATAGATATCAGATGAAGATGAATAGATTTAAAGCAAGTATCTCTGGAGCACATTCTGAAAACACTATTTTCAAAAGAAGAGTTTATGACATAAGGAATCTTTCTAGAAAGTGTAAAGCAAGATAAATGGTCACAAATGGAAAGACTGCAGACTTTTATTTGTTCAGATTATCCTGCCTAAAAAGTAAGTTTATTCAGCATTGTGAGAATTACAGAAAATAATTTATCAACAGCAAAAGCTTTGGTGCTCTAAAAATTACTTCCAGTGTATGGAGATCCAAAAGCTCTGAGTATTTTTGACCAGGTAGTTAACTAAATGGTGGAGAAATGTATCATCTCCTTTGAGAACATCAACAGCAGAAAGTTCATTTTTCTTTGAGAAATCTAATGAGTCAGCACCTAGGTTAGAGTGCTCTGGAAACTTTGACATGGTACTACTTATTATTATCTAAGTATCTTTGACAACAGTTGTTTGAAAACAGTGAAATAGCTGCTCTTTCTCCATTCCTCTTACTCTTGAATTCACACCCTTCCTCAGAAATGCCAATTATCTTTGAATAAATGGAGAACTTATGCACAGTACAGATTGAAAAAATAGAATTATTTAAACATTGCTGATTTAAAATATGACATCTCTAATTTTGTATTGATGGAGTTTCAAGAATTGAGTCAATAAAAAAACCAATTTCAACCAATTCAATTTGACTTCCCTGCCCCCCTTCCATCCCATGCCTGCAGATTTCCATCACCCGTGCTTACCTAGCCCTCTATATTTTGGTAGGGTTTGGCTAATGGAAGGCACCAACAAGAAACTGCAGTGCAAGAGAAGATTTATTTTTTTTCTACTGACCCTTCCTTGCCACTGTCCTAACTCGCTATGGTTTCATGGAGAACTCCTTATGCTCAGAAAACAGAGGAGGAGGAACATGTAGGTCTAGTTTAAAGATGGGTCTGCAGGAAATGGTGGTGCCAGACAGAAATAAAGGTTGCTGCATTTGCTAAGTGGCCAATTGGTAGCCTATACAAGTTATTCTCCATTGCCAATCCCAAACACATGCAAATATTTTCCCTGCCCTTTTCTGCCTTGGTTAGTGGCCTGAGAGGCTGAGCCCTGTTGACTGACACTTGCAGGCTCTCTTCCTAGCTGCACATTGAATGCAGTTAGTCAAAGAGAAGCATGATCTCAATGAGTGATCACAGAACAGGACGAGAGAGGTGTAGGGCATTTTTGTCCTACTCTCTACTGACTTCAGTACTACAGGTTTTGCTTCCTCCTCCACAACCACAGTTCCCACTGAGTGACTTCTAATGGCAGTAGGTCTCTCCGGAACCCAAAAACACTCTTTTGTTCCCTTCCTGCTCCAGACTTTGGAGTGATAAAAGCTTTCCTCTGTCGCTAGTCTGTGACTGCTCTCTCAGTCCCTTGTTTGTTCTGTTAAATCTTTTCACACCTCCATAAGGACACTTTTATCTAATAATGTCTCTTCATTTGAACCACATGAAGTAGATTCCATTTCCTCCAGGAAACGGATACTGATATCACTTATACAAAATCTGCGAAGTTTCACACGTATGAGCAATACATTAATTTTTAATGTAAAGCATTGAGAACGCAGTAATACTAACACTACCAATAGTAATGAAAAGTTTGTCTGGAATTCTAGAGGTTTGACTCTCACAGTCATAAATATAAGAAGTGTGAAATGCTTTTGCCCCACAGGCTTTGGAGCATTGGCACATAAAGGCTTTGAGAGCACTGGCATAGAGTCAGCTAACTACTGTAGTTCATGGCCATTGTATGTATATCTTGAGCTCAAAAAATTTATAACATTCAATGAGCTGGTTTGCATGAAGATGAGGTATTAAAAATATAACAGGGGAAAGGTAAAAACCAACAAAGATAATAATATTAACTAAAGTTGGGTAGTACAACAGAGAATAGGAAGGAAATGGAGGAGAAGACACGAGAGAATAGTGTCCCTGTCTACAATAAGAAATAATAGTTGTAAGATTTTAAAGCTAACCTCTGGAACAAAACAAGAAATGTTCCTAAATATCATGTGACTCTATTATGAGACAAACTTCAAATACAACAGAGTGAATTTTACTTCCAAGAGATTTTCTCTTTTTTTCTTATTCTAACACAAATTGTATGGGAATGCCTAGGTGGCTCAGTTGGTTAAACATCTGCTTTCAGCTCAGTCATGATCTAAGGGTTCTCGGATTGAGTCCCGCATCAGGTCCCCTGCTCAGCAGGGAGCTTGCTTCTCTCTCTCCATCGGCCTGCTGCTCTGCCTAATTGCATGCACTCTCCCTTTCTGTCAAATAAATAAAAGAATTTTGGAAGTATGAAAAAGCATAAAAGTTATCTCTTCTAATCTTATTATTAAAAAGAAATCATGTTAAAATGATGTATATTTTTCTTTAGGGTTTAGAACTCAAGTGTATGCATATCCTTGGTAAAAGTAATGATTTTTATCCAATTTTTTGAGTTATTCTCATTTTAAAAATTTTACATGGATGGGACTGGAGGAGAGTGAACTAAGTCAAGCAGAAAGAGTCAATTATCATATGGTTTCAATTACTTGTAGAGCATAAGGAATAACACAGAGGACATTGGGAGGACAGGAGAAGGGAGTTGGGGGAAATTGGAGGTGGAGATGAACCATGAGAGATTGTGGACTTTGAAAAACAAACTAAGGGTTTTGGAGGGGTGGGGAGTAAGGGGTCAGATGAGCCTGAAGGTGGGTATTAAAGGGGGCACGTATTGCATGGAGCACTGGGTGTGGTATGTAAACAATGAATGCTGGAACACTGAAAAAAATTAAATTACAAAATTTTATTTTATTTATTTTATGAAATTACAAAATTTTATTTATTTACAAAATTAGCCACTAATTACAATTTCCCATGTTCACTTTTTCTGTTTTTTAATGTAATAAGACAATCAATTTATGGAAAAAGTTACATCAAATCATTATATCCTGCCCATTTCTCTCCAGATTTCATCAATGAAATGTGCTTATTCATCCATTTAAAAAATGTATTAAGTAAGGCATGGCAAAGCTCTGTCTCTGGTGCTGAAGACATGGGAATAAACAACATATCAAACACTTGCTGTCATGCAACTGATTATGTTCTAACAGCAGGCCAGGGGAGATTTGGATAGAGAAAATAAAAATATAAAAAATTAAATATATAAAATGTCAGAATGCCATAATTGCTTAAGTTATAGGGAGAGTTAAAAGGATCTAATTTTTTATTTTTAATATTTTATTGATAGGTAACAGACAAAAATAATTATGTATACTTAAGGTATACAGCATGATGATTTGTTATACTTACACAGTGTAGAATGATTATGAAGATCAAATAATTAACACATTCATTGCCTCACACAGTTAACAGTTAACTCTTGTGTGTGGTGAGTATGCTTATGAGCTACTGTCAGCACCTTTTAAGTTACAATACTGTATTACTAACTATAGTCAACATGCTGTTGGAACATTGTGATACTCAGAGCTTATACCTATTATAACTGACAATTTGTACCCTTTGACTTATGTCACCTCAATTCCCCCTCCCCCCAGCCCTGCTATGATAGCTATTATCAAAAAGACAAGAGATGACAAATGCTGGCAAGGTTGTAGATAAAAAGGAACGCTTGTACACTGTTGGTAGGAATATAAAATGTTATAACTAATATAAAAAACAGTATAGCACAAAAAATTAAAAATGGAATATATATGTATATATACACATATATACATATATATGTATGAATGTGTGTGTGTGTATATATATTTATATATAAAATCTAGCAATCCCATTCCTGGGAATATATCCAAAGGAATTGAAATCAGCATCTTTATTTTTTTTAATATTTTATTTATTTATTTGACAAACAGAGATCACAAGTAGGCAGAGAGGCAGGCAGAAAAAGAGGAAGGGAAGCAGGCTCCCCACTGAGCAGAGAGCCCGATGTGGGGCTTGATCCCAGGACCGTGGGATCATGACCTGAGCCGAAGGCAGAGGCTTTAACCTACTGAGCCACACAGGTGCCCCTGAAATCAGTATCTTGAAGAGATATCTGCATACTCATGCTCACTGCTGCAGTATTCACACATATAACGCAAGAGTGAAGAGAACTAAGAGGGATTTTAAACAGAGTTGCTAAGAAAGGCAATTGATGAAGGACAACACCAGTAAAGTCAAATATCTGAAAGACAAAAGGGAAAATGAGTCCTGTATATATCTGAGCAAAGAGGGTGGGCTAGAAGGAGAAGAAGAGAGAGGACATGAAGTACAATAACAGTGAATTAAGAATGTGTCTGAGGTGGATGCCACTGTGCCTGGAATAGAGAGTGTGTGTTGGGGGAAACAGTAGTAGGAGATGAAGTCAGAAAGGTACCAGGGAGCCACATAATAAAGGGCCAAAAGATCACTGTACTTTGGCTTTTATCTTGAGAGTTTTGGGAAGAGGCATGGCAGGAGAATTTATACATGAATTCATAGTTTCAAAGAGAGGCCTGGTGTTTTAATCTTTAAAATAATGACCTATATTTTATCTGTTTTTTTTTTCAAATATACTTGTATGAGTGCACGTGTTGTTACATAAAATTTTAAAAAGCCTTTCCTAATACAAAGTTATAAATGTACTCTCATCTTTTTTCGTCTAAATGTTTTAAATATTTTAAACTTGTATCTACCTAGAATATGTCCTTTTAAGCACCTAGAATGCATGTCCCTTTATTCTTAAATGGAAAGCTAGCTTTTCCATTTTTATTGAATAATATTTGCTTTCTCTGATGTTTATGATGCCACCTCTGCAATATATCAAGTGTCAGTATACACACAGATATATTGTTTGATGTGTAATTCTTCTTAAATGGTCTACTAACTAAAAAATAAAATGTTTTAATTTGTGTTGTTTTATAAATTCCTTCCCATTTGTAGGATGAATTCTCCTACTTGTTCTTATCTTACTAAAAAAAAAAAAAAATAGCCAAACACACAGTTTTACTCTCCCATATGAAATTACTCTCTTCACCAAGTACTCTGTTGGAATTATCTTCAGACACATCTAGAATTTTGAAGAAAGTAAGAGATAAATGTCATTTTTCTTTAAAAATTATTTATTTATTTATCTGAGAGAGAGAGAGAGAACGAGAGAATACAAGTTGGGGGGGGGCAGAGGGAGAGGGAGAAGCAGACTCCTCACTGAGCAAGGAGCCCGACCTTGGGTTGGGGGAGCTTGATCCCAGGACCCTGAGATCGTGACCTGAACTGAAGGCAGATGCTTAACTCACTGAACCACCCAGACTCCCCAACATAATTGTCATTTTAAAAATAGTATGCCATTTTATCCAGGAAAATGGTCTGTCTTTTCATTTATTCAGGCCCTCTTATATGTATTTTGAATATGTTACATAATTTTCTCTATAAAGGTTGTCACAGACTTTAGGTTAACATAATTCCTAGAAATTTTTGGATTTTATTGCTTTTGTGAAGGGTTTTATTGTTCTATTACAAATTCTAGTTGGTCATTGTTGAAATAAAGTAAGGCTATTGATTTTTTTAATGCTACAGCTTTTTTTTAATTTATTTTCAGCATAACAGTATTCATTATTTTTGTACTACACCCAGTGCTCCATGCAATCCGTGCCCTCTCTAATACCCACCACCTGGTTCCCCCAACCTCCCACCCCTCCCCCGCCACGTCAAACCCCTCAGATTGCTTTTCAGAGTCCACAGTCTCTCATGGTTCACCTCCCCTTCCAATTTACCTCAACTCCCTTGTCCTCTCTAACTCCCCATGTCCTCCATGCTATTTGTTATGCTCCACAAATAAGTGAAACCATATGATAATTGACTCTCTCTGCTTGACTTATTTCACTCAGCATAATCTCTTCCAGTCCCGTCCATGTTGCTAAAAAAGTTGGGTATTCATCCTTTCTGATGGAGGCATAATGCTCCATAGTGTATATGGACCACATCTTCCTTATCCATTCATGTTGATCTTGAATATAGCACAATTGCTGAACCCGTTGATTTGTTCTAATAATGTCTCCATTGATTTTCTTTAATTTTACTTGCAAATATCTGACACATTAAGACACTGATTTTTGTTTGTTCTGTTATTATCTAATATAAGACATCCAGAATAATGATGGATTGTATCAGTAGTGAAACCAATCTGAATTTACCCCTGTGTTTAGTGAGAATGCCTCTAATCTTTTAAATGTCTTTCTAATCTTTTAAATGCCTTGTCAGTCTAAGGAAATCGCCATGTTTTTGGTTTACTAAGTGCATTAACATACATGTGGTAATATTTCAGAAGTTTCTTTTTCTATTAAAAATTACTTGGAAAAAAGATTACTTGGGTTTTCTGTTTTATGTGTTAACATAGTGAATTGCAGTGATGGGCTTTTAAATACTGAATTCTCTTTGCCTTTCTGAGGTAAACCCTAGTAGGTCATGATTTTTTATGGTATTATCAATTTTGTTGTATCCCACAAAGGAGTTTCACTAAGAATTTATTATTATTGTATATGTTCTTTTCTGGTTTCAGTATCAAGGACCTATTAACTTCACAGAGTAAATCACATAGGCCTCTTTATTCAGTAATCCCACTGGCTGCAAACATTTATACTGGGGCAAGTGCACCCTTACAACTGAAATGCTGAGTAATAAAAATATCCACTATAAGAAGGTGTGCATAAAAAATTTTAAAGATCAGATTTTTGCACCACACCCAGTGTGGGTGCAATAGTATATACACATTTATATACATGAAGGATAAATGAAGATATAAATACATTTTAGCTCTGATTAAAAATATACATTGAGAAGGAAAAATCTAGATTGAAATAGTAATGATTTTATTTTTATTAAATATTTATTTATTTATTTATTTATTTGAGAGAGAGACAGAAAGAGAGACAGAGAGAGTATGAACAAGGGGAGAGGCAGAGGCAGAGGGAGAAGCAGACTCTGCCAAGCTGGGAGCCTGACCTGGGGCTCGATCCCAGGACCTGGAGATTATGACCATCATGACCATGGCTTAACCATCTGAGCCAACCAGGCATCCCAACAGCAATAATTTTAGAGGATATAATTAATTTTTCCTTGATTCTTTTTTCCCCCAACATTTTCCTTATTTTCTATATTGCACATACGTCTCTTTTTTCTTATGGTAGAAGATCCAGTAGTATAAATAAAATGAAGTGGTTAAGATAGGTGATTACTTTTCCTTCCAGTTCTATTAGTTCATGAAGCTATGCCAACTGAACGCTCATTTCTTACTCATATATTCTGTGCTAGTTTGCCTCAATTTGGCTTCTGGTTACTAACGGTCAGTCATCCCATGCAAACACGCACTACTGTTACCACACAACCTCCAATTTCCTCCTCCATACTAGCATTCTAAATGTCAGTATGGGCATCATTGTCACAATCGTCATTAAATAAACTGGTTTTATTATTTCTTACTTTTAACAATTTATTTTTAATTATATGCAAACATAACCCAAGAAGGGTATGGACAAAAATATCAAAATATTTAATCATGAAGAACTGTGATTAGATAGGCTTGACAAATTTCAGTTCACTTCTGTATTGTTGCTAACATATGTTGATCTTTTGTCATTAGTGATGTTGAAAGCTCCTTGTTAAGAATGAAATTTTCTGAGAAACTTGAACTTTATATTTTCTAATCTTAAAGCTAAAGAAGCATTTTTGAAAATATACTTGCAACATATAATGTGATTCCAGGTCTTACAGAAATTAGTAAAAATCATCTTTAATCATCTCATTTCTCCATGTACTTTCATTTTATCACACTCCTATTGTCACCAACACCTGACATATATTGCATATAATACATAATATCTATCATATATAAATATATATAAATATATAATATATAGATATGTATTTATATAGTAAATAAATATTATAAATATTAAATATATATATTTATTTATGCTGGGGAAGTCAAGAAAAGGGTTGTGACCAATTCATTGAACATATCCTAGTGTACATTGAAGACATACAGGAAAGGAGAGCAGAAAAGAGGAGAGAAAAAGAGAAAAGGAAAACACCAAGTTACAGATGTTTTTCTATTCAAGTTGTTCAAATACTCTTTATGATCAGTTAATATGAATGGAAGGAGAGCATAAGGTTTTATATAATTACAGTTTAAAGTACTGTTTTTGTTTTAACTACCTTGCTTAAGAAAATGCATTAATTTTCATTTTAATTTTAAGACTATTAGGGTCATAGAAATGGAAATATTTAAATTTATGTAAATATTGGTAATATAATAGAGACCTGTTTAAAGTATGTTCTCATTTATTAATAAAACTCTTTATGACCATTATTAAATATCCAGAAAACATGGAAAATAATAAAAGAATATACAGAAAATTAAGGATGCTAATAATTTCATAAATACAAATGAAAAGTATAATCATAAATATTTTGCCATATGTCTTTCTTTCTAGTTTCTTAACTATTTTGAGACATTTTCTTCAAATTATTATTTAAATACAAATTATATATTTCCAAATTGCCAGATAAGAAGATACAGTAATCTTGCCATATTTTAGAAACAGACATGTCTTCCTGCAGTCCAGCTTCTATCATTTGTGAAGCCTTGGGCAAGAGTACAAATAGAAGGGTAATGTGATATGTCCTAATGTTTTAAAGCTAATATTCAGGCTAAAAGAACTGTTAAATTTTACTAGTCCCTTGACTTCAAAAATATACAAAACAAAAACAAAAATATACAAAACAAAAAATATACAGGTCATGATCCCAGAGTCCTACGATTGAGTCCTGCATCAGGCTCCTTGCTCAGCAGGGAGGCTGCTTCTCCCTCTGCTGCTATTCTCCCTGCTTGCTCTCATTCTCTCTCTCTCTCTGACAAATAAATAGAATCTTTAAATAAAAGAATTACACCAAACAAGAATGGACTTAGGAATCTCCATCAAAAGTAGTAGGTAACATTTATATTATAAGAGTCCCAGAAGAAGAAAAGAGAAAATAGAGCAGAAAATTTATTTGAAGAAGTAGTAGCTGAAAACTTCCCTAATCTGGGGAAGGAAACAGACATCCAGATCCAGAGAACTCCCATCAAAATCAATAAAAGCAGACACACACCAAGACGTACTGTAGTTAAACTTGCAAAATATAATGATAAAGAAAAATTCTTAAAAGCAGCAAGATAAAAGTGATTAACTTACAAAGGAAATCCTTAAGGCTAGCAGGTTTTTGTTGTTGTTGTTGTTGTTTTCCAACAGAATCTTAGGAAGCCAGAAGGGAGTGGCATGATATATTCTAAGTGCTGAATGAGAAAAATCTGCAACTAAGAATATTCTATCCAGTAAGGCTAATATTCAGACTAGAAAGAGAGATAAAGAGTTTCCCAGACATACAAAAACTAAAGAACCACAAACCAGTCCTGAAAGAAGTATTAAAGGGGACACTCTTTGAGTGGAGAAACAAAAAGTGACAGTATAAAGGTCAGAACCAAAAAAGCAGTAAAAATGAATATTTCTGTAAAAAATCAGTAAAGGAACTCAAAAGAGGATATAAAGGGTAATAACATACACCTTAAATGTGAGGAGGAGAGGAGAAAAGAATGGGTTCAAACTTAAACAACCATCAATTTAATATAGACTAATATATGTGGAAGAGGTTATATACCAACCTAATAGTAATCATATATCAAAACCCACTAATAAACATGCAAAAAACAAAAAGGAAAAAAATCAAGGAAGGAGTCAAGATGGCGGAGAAATAGCAGGCTGAGACTGCTTCAGCTAGCAGATCAGCTAGATAGCTTATCTAAAGATTGCAAACACCTACAAATCCAACGGCAGGTCGAAGAGAAGAAGAACAGCAATTCTAGAACAGAAAATCAACCACTTTCTGAAAGGTAGGCCTGGCGGAGAAGTGAATCCAAAGCGACGGGAAGATAGAGCCTGGGGGGAGGGGCCAGCTCCCGGCAAGTGGCGGAACAATGGAGGACAAACTCAGGACTTTTAAAAGTCTGTTCCGCTGAGGGACATCGCTCCAGAGGCTAAACCGGGGTGAAGCCCATGTGGGGTCAGCGTGGCCTCAGGTCCCGCAGGGTCACAGAAGGATCAGAGGTGTCTGAGTGTCACAGAGCTTACAGGTATTAGAATGGGGAAGCTGGCTACAGAGACAGAGCCGAGGAGTGAGCTCTCAGCTCAGGTTTACCTTGAACTGGTCGCAGGCTCGGTGAGCTCGGAGCGCGGCCAGAGGCCACGGAAACGAGAGTAACTGGACACGGTTCTCTGAGGGCGCACTGAGGAGTGGGGACCCGGGCTCTTGGCTCCTCCGGGCCAGATACCAGGAGGCCGCCATTTTCATTCCCATCCTCCGGAACTCTACAGAAAGCGCTTAGGGAACAAAAGCTCCCAAAAGCAAACCTGAGCGGATTACTCAGTCCAGCCCCTGGTAAGGATGGTGCAATTCCGCCTGGGGCAAAGACTCTTGAGAATCACTACAACAGGCCCCTCCCCCAGAAGATCAACAAGAAATCCAGCCAGGACCAAGTTCACCTAGAAGGAGTGCAGTTTCAATACCAGGGACAGCAGCAGAATTCCAGAGGAGGAGAAAGCAAAGCACAGAACTCATGGCTTTCTCCCCATGATTCTTTAGTCTTGCAGTTAATTTAATTTTTTTTCTTTTTCATTTTTTTTCTCTTCTTCTGCTAAATTTTTTTAACTTTTACACTTTTCTTAACGTTTTTTAACTAGTTTTTAACGTAACTAGTTATGCCTTTTTAACATTTTTTAACTAGTTTATCTACTATATATATATATATTCTCTTTTATACTTTTTCTCTTTTCGTTTTCTTCTTTTAATTGTTTCTTTTCCTTGTTTTTTTTTCTTTCCTTCTGAACCTCTTTTTATCCCCTTTCTCCCCCCTCATGATTTGGGATCTCTTCTGATTTGGTTAAAGCAGATTTTCCTGGGGTTGTGGCCACCCTTTGAGTATTTTACTTGCTCCTTCATATACTCTTATCTGGACAAAATGACAAGAAGGAAAAATTCACCACAAAAAAAAAAAAAGAACAAGAGGCAGTACCGAAGGCTAGGGACCTAATCAATACAGACATTGGTAATATGTCAGATCTAGAGTTCAGAATGATGATTCTCAAGGTTCTAGCCGGGCTCGAAAAAGGCATGGAAGATATTAGAGAAATTCTCTTGGGAGATATAAAAGCCCTTTGGGGAGAAATAAAAGAACTAAAATCTAACCAAGTTGAAATCAAAAAAGCTTTTAATGAGGTGCAATAAAAAATGGAGGCTCTCACTGTTAGGATAAATGAGGCAGAAGAAAGAATTAGTGATATAGAAGACCAAATGACAGAGAATAAAGAAGCTGAGCAAAAGAGGGACAAACAGCTACGGGATCACGAGGGGAGAATTCGAGAGATAAGTGACACCATAAGATGAAACAACATTAGAATAATTGGAATTCCAGAAGAAGAAGAAAGAGAGAGGGGAGCAGAAGGTATTCTGGAGAGAATTATTGGAGAGAATTTCCCAAATATGTCAAAGGGAACAACCATCAAAATCCAGGAGGTGCAGAGAACCCCCCTCAAAATCAATAAGAATAGGCCCACACTCCGTCACCTAATAGTAAAATTTACAAGCCATAGTGACAAAAAGAAAATTCTGAAAGCAGCCCAGGAAAAGAAGTCTGTAACATACAATGGTAAAAATATTAGATTGGCAGCAGACTTATCCACAGAGACCTGGCAGGCCAGAAAGAGCTGGCATGATATTTTCAGAGCACTAAACGAAAAGAACATGCAGCCAAGAATACTATATCCAGCTAGGCTGTCATTGAAAATAGAAGGAGAGATTAAAAGCTTCCAGGACAAACAAAAACTGAAAGAATTTGCAAACACCAAACCAGCTCTACAGGAAATATTAAAAGGGGTACTCTAAGCAAAGAGTTTAAAAGTAGTAGATCAGAAAGGAACAGAGACAATATACAGTAAAAGTCACCTTAGAGGCAATATGATAGCACTAAATTCATATCTCTCAATAGTTACCCTGAATGTTAATGGGCTAAGTGCCCCAATCAAAAGACACGAGGTATCAGAATGGATAAAAAAACAAAACCCATCTATATGTTGCCTACAAGAAACTCATTTTAAACCCGAAGACATCTCCAGATTTAAAGTGAGGGGGTGGAAAAGAATTTACCACGCTAATGGACATCAGAAGAAAGCAGGAGTGGCAATCCTTATATCAGATCAATTATATTTTAAGCCAAAGACTATAATAAGAGATGAGGAAGGACACTATATCATACTCAAAGGATCTGCCCAACAAGAAGATCTAAAAATTTTAAATATCTATGCCCCCAACGTGGGAGCAGCCAACTATATAAACCAATTAATAACAAAATCAAAGAAACACATCAACAATAATACAATAATAGTAGGGGACTTTAACACTCCCCTCACTGAAATGGACAGATCATCCAAGCAAAAGATCAACAAGGAAATAAAAGCCTTAAATGACACACTGGACCAGATGGACATCACAGATATATTCAGAACATTTCATCCCAAAGCAACAGAATACACATTCTTCTCTAGTGCTCATGAAACATTCTCCAGAACAGACCACATCCTGGGTCCTAAATCAGGTCTCAACTGGTATCAAAAGATTGGGATCATTCCCTGCATATTTTCAGACCACAATGCTCTGAAGCTAGAACTTAATCACAAGAGGAAATTTGGAAAGAACCCAAATACATGGAGACTAAACAGCATCCTTCTAAAGAATGAATGGGTCAACCAGGAAATTAAAGAAGAATTCAAAAAATTCATGGAAACAAATAATAATGAAAACACAATGGTTCAAAATCTGTGTGACACAACAAAGGCAGTCTTGAGAGGAAAATATATAGTGGTACAAGCCTTTCTCAAGAAACAAGAAATGTCTCAGGTACACAACCTAACCCTACACTTAAAGGAGCTGAAGATAGAACAAGAAAGAAACCCTAAACCCAGCAGGAGAAGAGAATTCATAAAGATCAGAGCAGAAATCAATGAAATAGAAACCAAAAAAAATAGAACAAATCAACGAAACTAGGAGCTGGTTCTTTGAAAGACTTAATAAGATTGATAAACCCCTTGCCAGACTTATCAAAAAGAAAAGAGAAAGGACCCAAATAAATAAAATCATGAATGAAAGAGGAGAGATCACAACTAACACCAAAGAAATACAGACCATTATAAGAACATACTATGAGCAACTCTACGCCAACAAATTTGACAATCTGGAAGAAATGGATGCATTCCTAGAGATATATAAACTACTACACCTGAACCAGGAAGAAATAGAAAGCCTAAACAGGTCCATAACCAGTAAGGAGATTGAAACAGTCATCAAAAATCTCCAAACAAACATAAGCCCAGGGCCAGAGAGCTTCCCCGGGAGAATTCTACCAAACATTTAAAGAAGAACTAATTCCTATTCTCCTGAAACTGTTCCAAAAAATAGAAATGGAAGGAAAACTTACAAACTCATTTTATGAGGCCAGCATCACCTTGATCGCAAAACCAGAGAAGGATCCCAACAAAAAGAGAACTACAGACCAATATCCTTGATGAACACAGATGCGAAAATTCTCACCAAAATACTAGCCAATAGGATTCAACAGTACATTAAAAGGATTATTCACCACGACCAAGTGGGATTTATTCCAGGGCTGCAAGATTGGTTCAACATCTGCAAATCAATCAGTGTGATACAACACATCAATAAAATAAAGAACAAGAACCATATGATACTCTCAATAGATGCTGAAAAAGCATTTGACAAAGTACAGCATCCCTTCCTGATCAAAACTCTTCAAAGTGTAGGGATCGAGGGCACATAACTCAATATTATCAAATCCATCTATGAAAAACCCACTGCAAATATCATTCTCAATGGAGAAAAACTGAAAGCTTTTCTGCTAAGGTCAGGAACACGGCAGGGATGTACATTATCACCACTGATATTCAACATAGTACTAGAGGTCCTAGCCTCAGCAATCAGACAACAAAAGGAAATTAAAGGCATCCAAATCGGCAAAGAAGTCAAACACTCTTCGCAGATGATATGATACTATATGTGGAAAACCCAAAAGACTCCACTCCAAAATTGCTAGAACTTGTCCAGGAATTCAGTAAAGTGTCAGGATATAAAACCAATGCACAGAAATCAGTTGCATTTCTCTACACCAACAACAAGACAGAAGAAAGAGAAATTAAGGAGTCAATCCCATTTACAATTGCACCCAAAACTATAAGATACCTAGGAATAAACCTAACCAAAGAGGCAAAGACTCTATACTCAGAAAACTATAAAGTACTCATGAAAGAAATTGAGGAAGACACAACGAAATGGAAAAATGTTCCATGCTCCTGGATTGGAAGAATAAATATTGTGAAAATGTCTATGCTACCTAAAGCAATCTACACATTTAATGCAATTCCTATCAAAGTACCATCCATCTTTTTCAAAAAAAAATGGAAAAATAATCCTAAAATTTATATGGAACCAGAAAAGATCTCGAATAGCCAAAGGAATATTGAAAAAGAAAGCCAAAGTTGGTGGCATCACAATTCTGGCCTTCAAGCTCTAGTACAAAGCTGTCATCATAAAGACAGCATGGTACTGGCACAAAAACAGACACATAGATCAATGGAACAGAATCGAGAGCCCAGAAATAGACCCACAACTCTATGGTCAACTCATCTTCGACAAAGCAGGAAAGAATGTCCAATGGAAAAAAGACAGCCTCTTCAATAAATGGTGCTGGGAAAATTGGACAGCCACATGCAGAAAAATGAAATTGGGCATTTTCCTTACACCACACATGAAAATAGACTCAAAATGGATGAAGGACGTCAATGTGAGAAAGGAATCCATCAAAATCCTTGAGGAGAACACAGTCAGCAACCTCTTCAACCTCAGCCGCAGCAACATCTTCCTAGGAACATCGCCAAAGGCAAGGGAAGCAAGGGCAAAAATGAACTATTGGGATTTTATCAAGATCAAAAGCTTTTGCATAGCAAAGGAAACAGTTAACAAAACCAAAAGACAATTGACAGAATGGGAGAAGATATTTGCAAACGACATATCAGATAAAGGGCTAGTGTCCAAAATCTATAAAGAACTTAGCAAACTCAACACCCAAAGAACAAATAATCCAATCAAGAAATGGGCAGAAGACATGAACAGACATTTCTGCAAAGAAGACATCCAGATGGCCAACAGACACATGAAAAAGTGCTCCATATCACTCGGCATCAGGGAAATACAAATCAAAACCACATGAGATATCACCTCACACCAGTCAGAATGGCTAAAATCAACAAGTCAGGAAATGACAGATGCTGGCGAGGATGCGGAGAAAGGGCAACCCTCCTCCACTGTTGGTGGGAATGCAAGCTGGTGCAGCCACTCTGGAAAACAGCATGGAGGTTCCTCAAAATGTTGAAAATAGAACTACCCTATGACCCAGCAATTGCACTACTGGGTATTTACCCTAAAGATAAAAACGTAGTGATACAAAGGGGCACGTGCACCTGAATGTTTATAGCAGCAATGTCCACAATAGCCAAACTATGGAAAGAACCTAGATGTCCATCAACAGATGAATGGATCAAGAAGATGTGGTATATATACACAATGGAATACTATGCAGCCATCAAAAGAAATGAAATCTTGCCATTTGCGACAACATGGATGAAACTAGAGCGTATCATGCTTAGCGAAATAAGTCAAGCAGAGAAAGACAACTATCATATGATCTTCCTGATATGAGGAAGTGGTGATGCAACATGGGGGCTTAAGTGGGTAGAAGAAGAATCAATGAAACAAGGTGGAATTGGGAGGGAGACAAACCATAAGTGACTCTTAATCTCACAAAGCAAACTGAGGTTTGCTGGGGGGAGGGGGGTTGGGAGAAGGGGGGGTGGGGTTATGGACATTGGGGAGGGTATGTGCTTTGGTGAGTGCTGTGAAGTGTGTAAACCTGGTGATTCACAGACCTGTACCCCTGGGGATAAAAATATATGTTTATAAAAATTAAAAAATTTAGAAAAAAAGCTTCTGGGAATACTGTCATGAAATTGAAAATGCATTATTTTTTCTTCTTAAAGCTATATATAATCTATATCTCTCTATATATTATATATGTATATAATTTTATGTATTGTACTAGTATTTTGTTATGTTATCTGTTGTACTAGTATTTTGAGATTTGGGGGTATGGAATCCTGCAGACTCTGGAAACACTGAAGCATATCCCTCTTTAGAGGAACATACTCACTAAAGCTAGATATTGTCAGTTAAATGCATCCTTGTACAGCTACCAAAATAGTAACAGTGCTGCACTCATCTATCAAGATCAGAAAAAGTATTATAGTAAGACATTTGCCATGGGGCATTAGAAAGGTTTTCTAAAGGATTGGGTTCTTATAGGCATGTTTTATAATGAAGACATACTGAATAATTTTGTACTGCATTCCAAACAAGAGAGACATACCTGAATTCTCACCATTGGTGGAGCTAATCAAGAATGAAGAATAGAAAATACTGGGGTAGTAGTGCTCTGACAAGCAAACACTGAGAAGATAAGGGAGACTTAAGTACAGAGAACGTTACACATTTATTTTAAACTCCCAAAACTAGATAGAGTCCCAGGAACTGGGGTTAGGAGTATTTTCCAACACTGTTATTGATCTCTTAGATTTGATAAAATTAACATTGATGGACAACAGACTGATTTAATTTGGTACCATCTTCTGAATTCCTTGAAGGAAATTCTTTGCCTAATAGATGAGGAAAAGCAATCATGTGCTTGATATAAACTAAGTTAGAAAGAGATAGTATGCTCTTCTTTTTGAAGAGACACAGAAGAATTAATTGTCCTGAAATTTTACTGCATTATTATGGTGTGGAAGATAGTCTTTAGGAAGCTAACAAATAAGAACTACACGCTATTTCTAATTTCCAGTGATATATTTTTTCAAGTTCAAATGTTTTATGTGACTTTCCTCTCTAGATTTTGGCAAATTATTTCCTACACTAATACGTCATTTCTCCACTGATTGTTTTTTTGGCAAACTATTCCTAATCAAGCAATGACAGGGAAATTAAATTTAAAAATTTTCTCTTTGAGTTGTCAAAATGCAGCTCTTTTACTTGTTTTCATGCTCTTTAACTCTAGAAAACCTTTCAGATGCTGAAGAGGGTCCATTTATTCATATCTACTCAACATTCTAATTACACTCGTTTGGTTTTCTGATTCCCCAAACTACAGTATACTAGAAACATCAAATTAGAGAATGAAGGGAGTTTTAGCAATAGGAACACATGTATAAAACGTATGGCAGTTGGTCTGGGATGAAGAACATAAATATATTTAAAAAGTGATTATGATATATACCCAGAAGTGAAATTGCTGGCTCATATGGTAGTTTTATTTTTAATTTTTTTGTTTATTTATTTTACAGAGAGAGATATAGAGAAAGAGGGAACACAAGCAGGGGAAGTGGGAGAGGAAGAAGGAGGCCTCCCACCAAGCAGGGAGCCCAACGCTTGCCTCGATCCCAGGACCCTAGGATCATGACCTGAGCCAAAGGCAGATGCTTAATGACTGAGCCACCCAGGCACCCTATTTTTACATTTTTTGAGGAATCTTCATACTGTTTTTCATAGTAGATGCATCAACTACATTTTCACCAATAATGTGCATAAGTTCACCCTTCTCCACTTGCCAACACTTATATCTTATGTTTTTGGTGATAGCCATTCTAACAGGTGTGAGGTGATAGCTCAATGTGGTTTTGATTTGCATTTCCCTTTGATTAGTGACATTAAGCACTTTCTCGTGTACCTGTTGGCAATTTGAATATCTTCTTTGGAGATATGTCTGTTCAGGTCCTCTGCCCATTTTTAATTGGATTATTTAGGGTTTTTTCTTTTGAGTTGTTCACTGCAACATTATTCACAATAATCAAGACATGGAAACAACCTCAGTGTCCATTGACAGAGGAATAGATAAAGAAAATGACGTATATAATGGAAAATTATTCAGCCATGAAAAGGAAATCATGCCATTTGCATCAACATGGATGGACCTCGGGGCTATTATGCTGAGTAAAACAAATCAGAAATAGCAAGACAAATATTGTATGATATCACTTAAATGTGGAATCTAAACCAAACCAAAGCAAACCAACCAACCAAACAAACAAACAAAAAACTAAACTCATGAAAATAGAGAACACACTGGTGATTGCCAGAGACAGAAAGTAGAGAGAGACATAACTGGGTTAAGGTGGCTAAAAGGTACAAACATCCAGTTATAGAATAAATAAGTTCTAGGAATGTAATGCACAGCATTATGACTACAATTAACACTGCTATATAGCATATTTGAAAGCTGCTAGAGAGTAGATCTTAAAAGTTACCATCCCTGGTGGTGCCTGGTTGGTTCAGTCAGTTAACTATCTGCCTATGGCTCAGGTCATGATCTCAGAGTCCTGGGATCAAGCCCCATGTTGGATTCTGTACTCAGCTGGGAGTCTACTTCTCCTTCTCATGCTCTCTTTATGCTTTCCCTTTGCCTCTCCCTCTTGAATAAATAAGTAAAATCTTAAAAAAAAAAAGTTATCATCACAGGCAAAATCTTGTAACTCTATGAGGTAATGGATTTTAACTGAATTTATTGTGGTAATAGTTTTGCAGTATTTACATATATCAAATCATTTTATGGTATATCTTAAACATATACAATGCTATATGTCAATTATAACTCAATAAAACTGGAAAGAAGAGATTAAGAACTTGAAAAGCAGAGTAATGTGAAATCAATACAACTGACCGTATTTTAAATTATAACAAAATACTTTTGCTTACTATGCTGTTTATGAAGGCAAAGAGAAGAATTAAACATTTCAGAACAGCTTACATCAGAATAGTGAACAAATTATGTTGGGTTGGTTTTTATGTTTTGGATAAAAGTAAACTTAAATAATTCTAAAAATACAGTGTTGTATGGCCTGAATTACTCCATGATACCAGAAATAATAAAGTATTAATTATTATCAAGTAATTTTTTCACGAATTCTTTCCTGTATGGGATACACAGTTTCCTATGAGATTTGCTCTGTTATTTTAGAGAACAGAGTTTTACTGCTCTCAGTGGTTGTCATTATTTTTCATAGTCTTCTAGGATGGGCTGAATCTCTTGAACAAGATCTATGATTATTTAACAGAGAATTATTTAATCTCCAACTGGGCTTCATAGCATTTTCACTTTGAATACTAACCTACCATGACAGAGGCAAGATCCAGCACTCTTGCTGCATGTGAACCATGATGTTTAACTCAGTGGATGTCATCCTCTACATGTATTTTCACAAATAATCATGATTTTCTTTGCTACACTGAATTTAATTTCCTTTGGAAGCCCTATTCCAGTATTTCTTTCACTGCATTATTTTTGGTAATTTTTTCTAAGCCTTATTTCTTTAACTGCATTATTTTTAGTTTCTGTTCCCTCTTCTTTGATTTGTGTTAACCACCATTTAAATACCTTAGTAATTATACCAAGATAATGAATATAATATGAGGTACAATTTAGAAAAATGTGTTAGAATTTGAAGAAATAATTCAGCTCTTAAATTAATGTGACTAAGAAGTTCTTTGTTTTTAAAGGAAAAAATAGCTTATATGTTATATGTTACAGATAATGATTTAATTTGAATATTGCTTGTTTTTCCATTAGTAAATATGAAAAAAATATTTTTCTCTTAACAAGAGTGCTAACATATTCTTAAAGCAATTCTAATTGACCTTTTATTTAGATTTCAAGTGAAAGACTATCTCGGTCTCAGAATTAAACAATAAAATTTTCTCCTCAGAAAAATTGTTTTCAAGGTTACTATTTTCTTAGATATAAAATAAAACCAGGTAATTAGGTAATGCTACTCAAATGTTTTATTTAAGTCTTTATATACTGATCATATAGTCCTCGACATTATATTGTAATAAGATAAAATAGAAAAAAACTGGGACGCCTGGGTGGCTCGGTTGGTTGGGCAGCTGCCTTCGGCTCAGGATCAAGTCCCACATTGGGATCCTTGCTCAGTGGGGAGCCTGCTTCTCCCTCTGCCTCTGCCTGCCATTCTGTCTGTCTGTGCTCGCTCTCTCCCCCCCTCTCTCTCTGATAAATAAATAAAAATCTTTAATAAAAAAATAAAAATAAATAAATAAAAATTAAAAAAAAATAGAAAAAAACCCCACAAATTAATGCTGGCAAATGATGCCATCTGGTAACCATTGGCTCACTTTTTGTTTTAGTTAAATTTCTTTTGAATGCACATAATGGGAAATAACTCCAGCTAACTTAAGCAACAATGTGTCTTTATAGTATGGATACGGGGGTTTATCCTAAAGTTTAAAGGGATCCAGCCCCTTAGGGAAGGCCAGAACCAGGAATTTAAAAAGTTAAAGGCAAGTCCCCTTGGAGCTAGAATACACAGTGATGTATGGCCTTCTCAGTTGGTGTTTTGAACATGACTACCAAGCCAACCTTCAGAAATTTTTGTCAATCTCAGAGGTAGAAGCAACCCAAGCATCCACCAACAGATGAATGGATAAACAAAATGTGTTGTATACATATGATGGAATATATTCAGCCTTAAAGAAGAAGAAATACTGACACATGCTACAACAAGGATAAACCTTGAGGACATGATTCTAAATGAAATCTATGACTATGCTGTGTGACGTGGTAAAGAGGAAATAAGACTGGAGATGGAATTACGGTTACTAATGAGCTGACTCTGAGATGGGGAGATTATCCTGGATTACCTGCGTGGGGCCAGTAGAAGCACAAGGGGCCTTAGAAGTGGAAGAGGAAAGTAGAAGAGGGAGCATCGCAGAGAAGGCAGTCTGACATCACCAGCTGTGAGGATGGAGGAAGGGGCCAAAACCCAATTAATGTGAGCAGCCTCTAGAGGGTGGAAAAGCAAGAAACTGATCTCCACTAGAGCCTCCAGAAGAAACCCAGCTTTCCTGACACCTTGTTTTGAGCATCGTGAGATGCATTTTGGGCTTCTTGCCTCCTGAAAGATAAGATAGTAAATTCTAAAAAAAAAAAAAAAAAGTTAAAGGCATGTAGGTGAACCTCTTCCATTCCATTCTCCCTGCGTCTCTGTATCATTCTTACTGTGTTGAACACCATTTTTCTCTGTGATTTTTTGCAAATAAAAGAGAAGTAGGCTCCTCCTCTAAGATTTATGAGTACCTCAGTTCCAGTATCCACAGAACCTAACTGCATGGCAGTTTCACATTCCTACGAGGGAGAATCCACTTAACTCGGCTCAGACCTGGTGTCCAACACTGGTCCAAACAATAATGCATAGAATGACAACTTTTACTGTTACTGGGCTTTCAGCTGTCCACACTAATAGATAAAAAGGGTCAGGAGAATATTTCTTTGATAAAGGGGATTCTCTTAAACTGAGCTGACATCCTCAAAGTTATTACAACACCTATATTGTTACATTTGTTAATCAGAAGAAATAATGATATTGAATAGTCAAAAGATATTGTGCTCCCATTATATCCCAGAAACTATGCGCAAACTTTCCCATCTATTACCTCATATTTTCTTTTTTTTTTTTTTTTAAAGATTTTATTTATTAATTTGACAGAGAGAAATCACAAGTAGACAGAGAGGCAGCCAGAGAGAGAGAGAGAGGGAAGCAGGCTCTCTGCTGAGCAGAGAGCCCGATGCGGGACTCGATCCCAGGACTCTGAGATCATGACCTGAGCCGAAGGCAGCGGCTTAACCCACTGAGCCACCCAGGCGCCCCTACCTCATATTTTCTTTACAAGGTTCTTATGTTTATTTTATCTGTGAAGAAAACTAAGAAGTAATCATGGCTAAATATTATATCAAAACTCTCAGAAGGCTCTGAAAAACTGCCACAAAGTTATAGGATATAAATTTCTTTAATAGAGAAGAAACGGGTGCTTATTGTAAAGCAGAGGACAGTACATGATTCCAGGAAGGATTTTACCTCCCAGATCTCCCAAAGTTCTTGATAAGGAGGTACAGCTATGGGAGATACCGCTGGAATACCACTGTCATTCTCAGCAGTTTCAGATCCTTTAGGTCTATTGGTGAGAGCGGACTATTCGGCAAATTCTGGCTGCATGCCAACCTATTCACTAGCCAGAAAACAGCTGGTATGAAAAAATTCAAATGAATTCTCATATGAACAGTGCAAGCTTAGGGGAAGCAAGAACCCAGTTATCCAGGTGTGTCTCCCAGCAGGCCCCTCAAATGCTTATGGTCCACCATCAGGATTTCTATTTTCAGGTCACTGGATTCTTTGCCAAATGACTCTTGCTTTTAGTGCTAAAGCTTAATTCATATGCTTAATGCTTTTAAACAAAATTTATATAGCCACTCTTTAATAATAAGAAACCAAATCACTGCTGTCCAGCAGAAAATAATTGTTTCTAGCTTACATACTCACATACCCAAACCACCTTAAAATAATAGAATTCAGGCGCCCCACAGCTAAACTTTAATTATGTTGTCTGATAGTAGATTGCTATATTTTGTCATCATTTCAATTCTGCCTCTATCAACATAATGTTTTATTGTTCCCTATCACAAACCCTGTTCGTTATTTATTGTTTAAGACTCAATAGTTGAATTTACACTCTGTCACAATAAATCATGCTCACCCAGCTAATGTAGCATTAAAATGAAATCAGGCTTGCAATATTGTTAAGCCATATAAATTAAAGTGTTTGGGTGAATAGCATAGACCAGGCATTCTGAAACTGTCTCAGTCTTGCATACCATCAAAAACTATTCATTGAATGCCTCTAAGCGTCATGAGGTTATTCCAACTATTCTGAAATTATCAAACAAGAGAAAAAACATATGCAGAATAAGTGTACACTCTTAAGATGAAGTTGTTGAAAAATATACATAAGAACCTATACCTTTATGCCTAAATGTGGAATTGGAGAATACACGAATAAGTGCTCAGTATTATTTGTATAAACTTGGTGTCATAGCAGGTGTTATAATGGGCTTAATCTCTAGTTCAGGTTCTGCAAAGGAAGCTGTATATACATTTAACTTTATGCTATACACACACACATATATGGCATAAATAGATATATATATATATATTTGTGTGAGATATATAGATATAGATATATCTCACACAAATCCCATAAAAAGAAAGATATCATTATAAATAAATAATTACAGCACTGAACGCTGATTTTCCCATTTACTCTAAGCTTCATGATGCAATTATTTATTTATAATGATATCTTTTTTATGGCATTTGTCCATATTTAGTTAGTTTGAATTCAGCACATATTTGAGGTAAGCGCTATCATAGTGGGGAAGCAAGTCCAAATCTGGTGTAAGCATCTGTTTTGGGGGCAATATGGATGGGCCCTTTGATGTTAGAAATATCAGTGGTGGGAAAAGATTCTATGCGAGAGAGAAGAAAGATGCCATCCCTCAAAAGGAAACTGAAGTACTGTTACCATAAAAAGGGTAAATAGATGCTTAACATGAAAGAACAGATAACCAATTCATCCTTATGAATATCTACAATATCTCTTTTGAAGTGGAAACTTCAAAAACTGCCCACCTTTCTGGCCAAAAGAGCACATCAAAACCACTAATGTATCTGGAGAGGATGCTGAAAAGTACTGTTACCTCTAAGGATCTAAAGGCTACAAGGATGGTGGTCCTGTTATATTTCTGTCTGGACCAGTCCGGACCTTGCAGAAACTAGATGGATCCAAGAGTATGACTGTAGACTACTGCATATTTTAACAAGAAGTAGCCTCAATTGCACTCCTGTGCTGGACATGGTATTGCTAGAGAAGATCAATATGGCCTTGGGTACATAGTATGTGACCATTGATTTGAAAGAGTTTTTTTTTTTTTTTTCTATTTTAATCTGAAAAGAAGATCAGTAACAGTTTGAATTCATGTGGAACAGACAAATGAATTCATTAACAGTTTTGCCTCAGGGTTATGTTAAGTCTATTAAAGCAAAGTCTAAAGGGCTCTAGATTATCCAGATATCCCACAGAACATCACATCAATTCACTACATCAATGATGTAATGTTACTCAGGCAGGATAATCAACAGGTGACTGTCATAGTGGAGACTTTGGTAAGATGTGCAATCCAGGGGACAAGATATAAATTCAAAGAAGATTCAGGGACCTACAATATCTTAAAAAAAAAAAAAAATGGATCCAATGCTAGGACATGTCCTCCAAAGTAAAAGAGAAATCATTTCACTGTGGACTCCCTCCCGTGAAAAAGGAAATGGAATGCCGGGTGAACTAATTCAGGTTCTGTAAGAAACATATTCCATACCTAGGAACACTGAATCAGCCCATCTACTATGTGATACAAAAGATTGTCAACTTTGAGTAGGGCCCAAAACATAAAACGTGTTCTGCAGCAAGTCCAAATCTGGTGTAAGCATCTGTTTTGGGGGCAATATGGATGGGCCCTTTGATGTTAGAAATATCAGTGGTGGGAAAAGATTCTATGCGAGAGAGAAGAAAGATGCCATCCCTAAAAGGAAACTGAAGTACTGTTACCATAAAAAGGGTAAATAGATGCTTAACATGAAAGAACAGATAACCAATTCATCCTTATTATAGTCATTGAAGTGTTTTCAAAGAGTTATGATTCTTGATTGGTTTATGTCTAAAAAAGGACAATTTTTTTCAGTAAACACTTTTGAAACTTTAGAACATATCTGAATATAATGAATTAACATAATTTTAAAAGCACTGCCTATCTATACACTGTTAAATGTTAAAAAAAAGAAATGACTATATGCCATGCGAATGCTTTCAAATTTTCACTGTGTTGAAATATTTTATCAAAGATATGACAAAAATTGGAATGTTTTAAGAAACATACATATTTTTGAACTTTTTCCTGCATTGTGATTAAACCCATAAATAAAGTAAAATATTTCCTAGCAGATCACAATCCAAGTAATATCTTTAATTTGAAAAAGTGACCAAGAAGTCGATTTGCTGATCCCCGACTTTGCAATTTAAGAAGTCTGCACTGTATGATACTCTTTGGTATAATTCTAATAAAAATAAAACTTTTGTTCATTACCACTTTTAAGCTTTTTCTAATTAACTCTGAATAGAATCACTGAAAAGTAGATCAGAAGAGAAAATTAAAATAATAAGTTCCTAATTCACTTAAGTCTGCAATATTTGAAGATCTACAATGTCATTAAAACCTCTTAAGTTTATGAACTTAGAAATAAATAATAAAATAAATGCCACCAGAAACTTTCCTTCATATCACATGTCTAACAGTTCTCCTTTCAACTTAAAAAATTATATATAGAGATGAAGCCAAGGTTTTAAGTTTTTAGCTAGAATATACTATAAAAGTAAACAATATATTATTAGTACTCTTTTCCCTTCACAGGGACATAAAAGATTGAATGCTTGGTTTATACAGTATTTTTTAAGTGAAAAGGTACATATGAAATTTCTGTAAAAGATTGTGTGGTTGATGATACCATTGCTGCTATTTCTGGTAGTATTGCATTATTAGTATTCTCTCAGTTTTTGTTTTAAAATTTTCTCCTCAAGTTATGCAATACAGTGTTCTTTCTGGCCTTCCTAAGAGTGAATCATCCTCTCTTTTAGAAAGTACATTAAGTTTTTTGTCTTCCAAATTATCAATTGTCAGTCATAATATTAGTATAATAAAAAGTACGTCAATTACTTAAAAGTTGGAAATATAGATCTCATACTCGAGAATTTGAAAAATTCTGCTAGCAAAAATAGACATAGCAGATATTTTTTCTTAATTATTCCAGTTATGGCTTGTTCATGTATAAGAAAGAGTAATTCAACTCTAATTTAATCTAATATGGGAATTTACTTACCTCTAAAGGAAACTTGAGTTTAGTCATAACTGAATACAAAGCTTAAACCATGTCACTAGCTCTTTGTCCTCTTTTCTTCAATTCTTGCTAATGCTTGTTATGTTGATTCTTTCTGTTAGAAGAAAGGAATTGCTGCCGGAAGCCCTAGATGCATAATCTACAGTTTAACATCCCCCCATCAAAAAGAGGATCTTTGTTCATGATGCCTGGGAGGAAACTGGCCTGGGAAAAACTGACTGGATTGGACATGTCTGGTCTTGCAGCAATCCCCGGCTTAATCACTGTTGCCCAGAAGATGGAGGAAGAAAAAGTTGTGGGCGGAATTAGTCTTATGAAAATCACATAAATTATTTCCTAAAAGGGGAAAGAATGTATTCTCCTTCTAGAAGAAAGACAAAATCTTGGAGAGCTCGGGAAAACAAAAAGAAAACAAAAAATATATGCAGTACAATTATGAGTATTCCATTTTATTTGTAATCCATAGACATATCCTAGTGAAATTTCAAGCTACACTGATTGAATACATACAAAGCAACAAATCTAGGGGGTTCTGGCAGGCTCATCTCTTTAATTTAGAAGTGTTGCTCTGTGGTTTGAGTTAGCTCATCAGAATAAATAGGCAGAGAACAGTTACGGGGTTTTGTTAATTTCTAATTTCTAATAAGGGCACTTTCCTGATGAGAGAATTCCTGTTAGTTAAACAGCTATTCAGAGATTTGAGAGGAAGATTCCTGCTGTCTAGTACAACATGAGGTATGCAGACCTGTGCCCAGTCTTCACTGGGGAACAGGGAGACTCCAAAGGACTGTGTGTGCTCTACAGTTTTCTGCTTGTAGTTCTCTGTCAATAAATCCTGTTTTATATCTATACTACATGGTGCTTTGCCTGACATGGTTTAAACATTTTCTTTCATGGAGTTTTAAAAGCTATGAATTGAGTCACATGGTTTAAGATTTTCACATAACAATCAACATGGTTTCCTAGTTTGCTTATTGAGTATCATGATATATTTGAGAAAATAAAAACATGCTGAAAAAGAGCTTTCCGTTAATTTACCTCCTTTTTTTAGTATTATGCCTTTTTACAGGTTTCTATTTGTTTTTATTGCAAACCATCTACTGATGTTTTCATATTTCCCAAATATCCATTTTTCTGTCACCTAGTGACTACTCCACACATTTGTTAACTGCTCATTTATTAAATATTTTCTATTTGTTAACTGCTCATTTATTAAATATTTTCTATTTTCTACTTTTTTTTTAAAAAGCATTGCTTTTTCATGATGTAGACACTGAATAAAGGTATCACTACATTCTTTGGGACAAAGGAACTAAATAATTATGCCCAGATATGTTTATTAAGAAAGGATAATGCTATTTAATGTGAAATATAAACAGACACTATTTCAAAAATAGAAACATTTTCTGTGTACATCTTCTGTTATTTATAGTTCTAAAATATGGCAGCATTCCATGTTTTTAACATCATATGGCTTAGAAACTTCACAGAGGATACTTAGACATATTTTTCTATTCCATGATAAGTTGTACATAGTTAAAAAGTCACTAGAAAAACAGGAGCTTGGAGAAAACTCAATAAAATATTCAGAATGAATTGTCAAAGTAAAATTACAGAATTAACTTTGAAGGACATAGATATATAGTGATCATTTGAACAATACACCGTAGGATGAAAGACATTAATTTCCCATTTGTCACAGTGGGACCATAATATAGATTTTAGAAAGGATACACACAAGAAAGAAGGAAGTTACAAAGAATTAAAACCTGTGACATGTGAAGAAGTGCAGTGCATGGAAGCAATATAGTATAAGAAGACAATCTTTAGAGTAGAAAAGAAATAAATGCAGCTTGGACTCAGGTTTTTAGTAATGGGACTATGTGCAAAATATTTACCCTCTTCAAAACACAATTTCCTTGCTGGCAAAAGAAAAGTAATAATAAAAATCTCCATAGACTTTTTAGGTGCATAAGATACAAATAAATATGGTGTCTTTGTTAGGATTAGATATAGACATATCTTCAGATGTGTGCATCCCCACAGTCACATTTTGTAGTGCAGATGGAGACTCTGTTTTAATTAGGAAAGATAGCCCTTACTCCAGGCAGATGCAACTCTGTCCCCATGAAGCAAATGATGTTTAGAAGAGCTTGGAATTGATTTCAACCACCACTTGCTCTCTTGGCTGGTTTTCTATGTAAAATGAACAACTGGGGGGCGCCTGGGTGGCTCAGTGGTTTAAGCCTCTGCCTTCGGCTCAGGTCATGATCCCAGGGTCCTGGGATCGAGTCCCACATCGGGCTCTCTGCTCAGCAGGGGACCTGCTTCCCCCTCTCTCTCTGCCTGCCTCTCTGCCTACTTGTGATCTCTCTATCAAATAAATAAATAAATAAATAAAATCTTAAAAAAAAATGAACAACTGGAACACGTGTTCAGGGCCCAGTCCACCTGGTTATATCTATATATATTCCATACAAATTTCAAATTTTATTTGGAAAACTAGCTCTATGAGATATGAATCAATTAGAGACTGTGGACTCTGAGGAACTAACTGAGAGTTTTAGAGGGGAGGGGAATGGGAGGTTGGGTGAGCCTCGTGGTGGGTATTATGGAGGACACGGATTGCATGGAGCACTGGGTGTGGTGCATACACAGTGAATTCTGGAACACTGAAAATAGAAAATTTCTAATAGAATCTGAATAGAAAAAATTGAGCCTAATATATTTCAAATTAATAACAACTTTTTAATACAGCATATTGACTGTTAACTTCAAACAATTATTGAATTCTAATTAATAGATTTGACTTTTGTAATGTTTAATTCTGAAATTATATTCTCTTATGTTCTAGGATTGCACATAATAGTAAATATATTGAAAATAATTAAAGCCATGTTTATCACTGTTGGAGAAGGGAGTTATAAATACATAAAGGGAGAGAACTAAACATTGTAGTATTGAACTGAAAATGGAACTACAGTTTGAATTCATGGTTTAGATATGTAGGTAGAAGTAAAGAGGTTGGTATAGGTAGAAGTAGTGGTATAGGTCTAATTGATGGGGATATATATGTGGTAACAGATACAGATAATATATACCTATACATATAGATATAGGTACACATGTAAATATAGATACAGGTAGGTGAGAGGAGCTGAAAGCACCAACACTCAAAGTAACAAGGAGCACACTTAAAGCACAAATATTGGTTTTTAAATAGCATTATCTACTAAGAGGAATTTGGCCTTTCTGGAGGAATGGCTGATCTAGCTCTGGGTCAGGGAATGTACAGAATGAGCCAGGAATGTTTTATTGTAATAGAAAGGAGTAAGTCCACAATGAATGGCTAAGACATGTCTGAAGAACCTGTAAATGAGTTGAAAAGGGCTTGCTCTGGCCACATCTGGGACAATTTTAGCAGCAAAAGTAATAATAGCTGAATATAAGCCCTTGAATAAAACAATAATCTGAGTCCTTAAAGCTGTGAATAATAACTAAAAAAACAAAAGCTTTTCCCAACAGTGGAATGCCAACTAGTAAATGTAGAAGGAATGATTAAATTAGAAAATCATTATTTTAGTGATAATTGATTCAAGAAAGAATCAAACATAAATAGTAATAATAATGGGTAAAAGTTTGATGAGTTAAGTGATATTTACATAGTGTCAAAGTATCTCTGCATACATTATTATTATATAATAGAAAAATACTATCCTAGCAGTGGTAAAGTTCCCAGACAGCACTTTAACCAAATGACCAATGTTCTCATCACCACCAATGATGGGATAAACAGACATCCTGTACCTCTTGATATGCAGTACTGAGAAGGACACAGAACCACTTCTGTGATACTTCTGTCAAACATGCATAACATGAATATAACAGCATAAAAGTTAGGCAAGCTAAAATGAGGGTCATTCTAAAGAAGAGTTGTCCTGTACTTTCCAAAAATGTCAAGTCCATAAAAGAGACAAAAACAAAACACTGAAGAACTGAGACATGAAAACTGAATGCAATATGTGATTCTTGACTGAACTGAATCTTGAATCAGGGGGAAAAAAAGAGCTATAAAGAACACTATTAGGACAGTTGATAAAATTTGAACATGAACTCTGGATTAGATAACAGTAGTGAATCACTATTAAATTTTTAAAATTTTGCTAATTGTACTGTCATTGAGGGAAATAAGACTCTTTTTCTTGGGAAACACACTGTGACGCATTTAAAGGCAAAAAAAAAGGCATACTGTCTAAAGTAATACGGAAATGATTCCCAACCAAAAGCAAAAGCAGGAGAGCAAAAGGCTGATGTCAGCTGCTGCAATGCAAAATCCCAATCCTTTTCCCAGTTTCCAAAACTGAGACAGTTCTTACACCCAGAGCCCAGAATTTGAAGGTGAGGTTATGTCATAGTAAGAAGACATAATAGCTATTCCCCTGGACATTACACAAAAAGGTGGCCATTACCCAAAAGTAAACTGAGGAAAGGAGAATGCTCAGAATTTCCAAAGGCTGTTAGGTGAGCTTATACTGATAACAGAAGTACAAAAATAATATCATGGTCCCCTATTAAAGTGGAGGTTACAGAGGCCAGATGATAGGTGGAGTTGTAGCCAGAGGCTATTCCACCACGGATCCAATGGGGCTATGTAAAAACTCTGGTTATTTCTCTAGTCCCTGAGTGCATAATTGGATGAATATACTTATTACTTGTTAGAACACTCACTTTAAGAATTATAACAGTAGTAAAGGTCAAGTTTAATGCCTGAAATGGTCTTACCCAAACAGAACAGCAATTCAGAAGTAATGCCACAACTCAGGCGAACCAGCAGAGATTAGGACATACTCAGATAATTAAAGGAAGCAGAGTCATCAACCCATCTCATGCAGAAACCTAATGTAATATGATATCATTGTACTACTGTAAACTTTAAGAAATAGTAATCCTAATCACAGTTATATTGCTTAACATAGTATATTTACTAATATAAGTCAACGCATCACCTAGACTTTGTATGTGGCTACTGATATGGCAAATACATTCATTTCAACCCCATCAGGAAGCAGAAGCACAAGCGATTTGGTTTCACTTGAAGCAATATATATTCACAATATTGCTCTAGAGTTACCTTCATTCATCTGCTCTCTGTCACAATGTAATTTCCAGAGACTTCAATCAATCATATGTATATTCTGTAGAACATAATGCTGGTCCAAGTTGATAATACTTAGACTTCTTATATCACAGAGGCAACAATGATTTTTCATTACAAGATACTGTTTGATCCACCAAGTCATAAAATTGTGGGAGATAACATCAAGTTAACAGAAGTTGAAGCAAAAAATTGCAAAAAAAAAAAAAAATCTAGATGTCATGGTAAGAGTGTATGCAAGAAGATAGAAAGTAAATTTTACAAAGATTCAGGAGACTGCCACTTTAACCAATTTTTTAGGAGTCTAGGTGCCTGGTATATGCCAGGACATCCCATTAAGGTTATTGTACCTTGAACATTTTATCACTTAAAAAACAATCTTTGCAGACTTTGCAGGCAGAATACAACACATGTGAGAATGCTACTTCATCTTAGAAGATTGTCAGTTTTGAGTAGGGCCCAGAGTAACAGACTATTCTGGAACTAGTTTAGACTATTATAAATGGCAGATACCAAGGTGCTAGAGGTACCAATATATAAGGATGCTATATATATTCACAGTTTAGGTTGCTTAGGTTCTGGAACAAAGACATGCCATTTGTAGCAGAGGACTACTGACCATTCAAAAAGCTACTCTTGACATATTACTGGACCCTGGTAGAAAGGATATAGCTAGCTAACCATGGGCCATTGGGGGACTATGTGACCAGAACTGCTTATAATAAGCTGGGTATTTCTGATCCACCAAATCAAAAATTTGCAGAATAAGGCATAGCAGGAATCCATTAAATGATAAAAATCATATATTCATAATGGAATTGGGTCAGTTTGGAAGGTTAAAAAGTACTAAGTCAGGTAACACAGACCTATTTTATATCTACTGTTGCTGCACTGAGGACTGTCCTTCAACTCATGCCAATGGAATTTTGGGGAATTCATTATAGGCCTGGTGCAAGATGAGTTGGCTCAATATGTTGGTGCAAGTTGAAAGTTTACTACTACTACATTATATCACAGCCTCACTCAAGGGTGGTCCTCAAACACAGTGGTGAGGGGAAACCATCCCAATAAACATAGCTTCAAACAATTATTTGGTCATCAACTTGATGTGAGGGACTAAGCTGCCTGAGGTTAGAATATGCATAGAATCCTGGGCAGTGACAAATATGTTAGCTGGTTAGAAAGGTATCTAGAAGGAGCATAAATAAAAGATGATGTCCAGGAGTTCTAGGAAGTAAGCATGTAAATGGATACACTGGGGCGGTCACAACATAGGCTGATCTTTTTCTCATGTTCATGCCCACAAGAAAACATGCAACACTAGAAAGACATTGAAAAACCAAATGGTTAACTTCACCCATTCACGGAGTTCAGCTAGTCTTTGCCCTAAGCCACTTCAGTGTTTACACAATGGGGCCATAATCAGAATAATCACAGTGCCAGGGATGGAGTCTGCATGTAGGTGTAAGTAAATATTCTTGCATTCACCAAAATGTTTTTAAGGTACATCCGTGCTGTGGCATATATGAAAATTTCAATTTTTAGGGCTGAATAATATTCATACACACACACACACACACACACACACCATATTGTTTACACACTCATCTGTTGATGGATATTTGAGTTGTGTGCTCCTTTTGGTAATTATGAATAATGCTGCTATGAACGTTGGTATACAGATATCTGTTTGTGTCCCTGCTTTGAATTCTTTGGATATATATCTAGGAGTGGAATTGCTGAGTCCTATGGTAGCTCCATGGTTAACTTTTTAAGGAAATGACAAACTATTTTCCACACTGGCTATGCCATTGTACTTTCCTACCAATGATGCACTAGGATTCTAATATCTTCACAACCTCACAAACACATGTTTTTTGACTTCTGTAAAAAATTATAGTCATCCTGGTAGGTATGATGTGTTCTCTCATTGTGGTTTTGGTTTGCATTTCCCTAATGACTAAGAAGTTTAGCATCTTTTCTTCTGCTTAAAGGTCATTTGTATATCTTCTCTGGAGAAATGTCTATTCAAGTCCTTTGCCTGGCTTTTAACATCATTGTTATCAAAAGATGCCATTATGAGAGTGGCACAGAGGCTAGAGTTGTAAAAGACATTTATAATCCATATAGCTGATAGAAGAGTAGCTTACTGAATAAATAAATGAAAAACTTCTAAAAATCAACAGCAAAAATCCCAACGACCAAATAGAAAATTGGGGTAAAACTGAACTAGCACCTTAAATCTCCCCTCCTTCCAAAAGGGATGTCCAAGTGGTCAGTAAACATTAAATATGCTCAATTAACTAGTAATCAACTAAATGCAATTTAAATTAAAATTATAATGAGATATTACTAACATTTAAGAATCACTTGTGTGTATACACACACACACACACACAACCAGGTATTGTGAAGGATGTATGCAGTGGGAATTCTATTAAAGTATTGGTAAGAATATAAATTTGAAATACAGTTTGATATTATCTACCAAAAATTGAAGATATTCTTGCTCTATGACTCAAGAAATTTCACTTTTATATCTCTACCTAAAAGAAGTGTAGGCATGTATATAGCAAGCAACATATATAAAAATATGCTTGGCATCATTATTTGTAGTATCTCAAATTGGAAAAAATCCCAAATTCACTGAGAAGTAAAATGGATAAATAAATTGTGGCAAGTTAAACAATGAAATACTATGAAACATAAACATGAATGAATTAGAACCATATGCATGTTTCCCATAAATATAATGCTAGACTTCTAGATTATTCCATTCAAACAACATAAAAACATCAGGTACACATAAATCATACCGTTTAAGATTACTTTCCTAGTAAGTAGAATTATAAAGAAAAGAAGAAAATAGCTACTGTAAAATTGAGGTTATCATTTGAGGAGAGAAGTAGTGATTATGACAAGGTCTGAATGAGTTTTTTAGGTTGCTGGCTTTATTTTATTCCTTGATCTTGAAGGTCATTGAGCAGAAGTTCACTAAAAATTGAGCTGTTAATTCCTGCTTTATACATTGTCCTCCATGTATATTATAATTAATAATAAAATGACTAAAATACAAAATAGTTGGTTAAAACATAATCCTCTAATATTTGGAATTTCTCTAATTATAGAGAAATGCTTTTGTCAAGAACAAGGAAGTTATAAATGTACTTGCCAATGACAAGAGATAGACCTCAGTGACTGGTGGCTGAAAATTGTGATCAGTGCTGGAAGGGTTTTGCTTATATTATCATCTACATTTCATACCAGTTTGTTTTGGGCTACCAGAAATGGATGTCTTCGTGACAACAGGAAGGGAGGGTTTAGTAAAACTTGATAGATTTCTCCCGTTGACCTTCAGGGAAAGAAAACTCAAGAACCCTAGAATATATATGACAGTGTAAAAGATTACACAGCAACCTAAGTATGATTTCTTTTATGAGGAATTAGTCACATCTTTTTTTTAATCATAAGGATATATCCTTCACACAACCTCTGAGAAAATAGTGATGCAGATTTAAATACATATGAACCTGAGAGGATTAGATTTCCTTCAGACCAATCTTGTTGAAGGTCTGCCAGTTAGATAGAGATAAAGAGCTAAAGTTACAACAGAAAAGTTGCTTCCTTGGGGTAACCCAAAGATACAGATGTCGTGAAAAGAAGGGCCATCTGTATCCCAATGTTTATAGCAGCAATGGCCACGGTCGCCAAACTGTGGAAAGAACCAAGATGCCCTTCAACGGACGAATGGATAAGGAAAATGTGGTCCACATACACTATGAAGTATTATGCCTCCATCAGAAAGGATGAATACCCAACTTTTGTAGCAACATGGACGGGACTGGAAGAGATTATGCTGAGTGAAATAAGTCAAGCAGAGAGAATCAATTATCATATGGTTTCACTTATTTGTGGAGCATAACAAATAGCATGGAGGACAAGGGGAGATGGAGAGGAGAAGGGAGTTGAGGGAAATTGGAGGGGGAGATGAACCATGACAGACTATGGACTCTGAAAAACAATCTGAGGGTTTTGAAGTGGGGGGGGGGTGGGAGGTTAGGGGAACCAGGTGGTGGGTATTATAGAGGACACGGATTGCTTGGAGCACTGGATGTGGTGAAAAAATAAGGAATACTGTTATGCTGAAAATAAATTAATTAATTAAAAAAAAAAAGAAAAGTTGCTTCCTAAAATGAAGAAAACACTTTTACAATAATTTAAATAGTCATTGGGTATTTCCTGCTAGACACTTCCTGTGTGCATTCACTTAAGTTAACTCATTCAATATTTATGATCAATCAATGGAATGGGAATTATTTTCTAAGCTTTACAGTTTAGGATATTGAAACTCAAAGTATAAGTATCTTCTGTTAACATACACTAAGGAATTGGAATGTTCAGATTTTAAATAGTTCTTTTGATCCTAAGATCATTTGTTCTTGTGCCTATCTGCTACTTTCAGATACCATGGTGTCGGGGTTTATTAGTCACAATATAATTAGGGCAAAAGAAGTCTTGCCATGTAGGGCAATAAAGGTAGTTTTATATGGAATGCTAGTCTCAAGTTGTTAGAAGAGCTGATGAAACAACAGAGAAAGGGGAGACAGCCCAGAGATTCTCAAATACAAGAAGCTGCTGCAATTACTGAGGCTGTAGGGACAATAGAAGGAGCTGATGTTACCAGAGCCCAAGCTCTGAGTTCCTTTGACAGAGCTGGAAACTCGGAGGAGGGGCCGTTTGAGGGGCAGCACAGCTGGCTAACAAGGGGAATCTGGCAACATCTTAGAGGGGTGTTTATCTGACAGGAGATGGTGTTGTAGAATGAGCTACAAGTTGGGGTCTGGGACTGCAGAGGAAAGCGTGGCTTCTAGGAGCTGCAACCACAGTGTTGCTGTAGACAGTAATAAAAATACCTCCAGAGCCAAAGCCAGGAAGGAAGACAAACCTTGGCTTCTCACCTCCAGTCTCCAGCCATTGCTTTCCATTGGCGGGGCCCAAAAGAAAGCAATTTGGCAAGGATCTGGGAAATGTAGTTTGCAGAGGTCTTTGGTCTGTGGTCTCTGATATAGAGGAGAGCATAGCAAAATGGGAGATGGAATGGACCTGAGTGAAGAGGAAAAACTGTCAAATCACAAGACTAGCTTTCTAGCCTACACAAATTAACCCAGCCCCAAGGGGAGATGGAGAATAGAAATTGCCTAAAGTAAACAAGCAGGTTTATGTTAGAATAATTAATTTAATATGTAATATTTATTCTGTTTCCCAAGAAAATAAATCATCTTGTTACTTGAATAAATCCATACTTGCTGTTTCAGTTAGCAAGAAATCTAAATAAATAGGGTTGCACCAAAAGGATGATAAAACAAGCTGAAACATAATAAGCAAAGAAAGGTGCCTGTTATCATATAAGATTGATTAAAAAGCATCAAGTAGAGGAATGGGGAGAAGAGTCTAAAAATAAGACTATATCTTAGCATTGCCTGTTAATGTTCACAAGGGACATTGATTTGAATGATAATTCCAATTGTTGGTTTTGCTAATGTCTGAATAGTGCTTTCAGAAATCAATTCTTTTGTTATATAAAGTAGCAGCTTATAATTAGGGGGGGAATTCACATTTGAAACAAAAGAATTGATTTCTAATTCTAGGTGGTGGAAAAAATAGAAAACACCAAGAAATTCAAGACAAAAAAAAAAAAAAGAAAAGAAAAAGAAAGACGCTGTGACACACAAATGCAAAAGAAATGGGAAAAATATGGGGTTGTTTTTTCCTTAGAATACAGAAGTGATACAAAGCATGTGTTTTCTTTTCTATTCTTTTTTCGTAATTATCCATACTGATAAAATCTAGAAAGAGGGATACCAGAAATATCTGCAGAACATTTTATACATAAATTTCCTTGTAAGTATCTAGCCTGGGCTATTCAATAAAAGTTTATGGGATGAGATAAGAGCTATATCTGTTCTATCCAGTACAGTAGCCACTGGCCACATGCGGCTATTAAGCACTTGAAATTGGCTCTCATGGTTGAGGAACTAAATTTCACATTTGATTTAATTTTAATTACTTTTCATTGAAATTTAAATAGCACATATAACCAATTTTGGGGCAGCACAGAGCAATATCATTGTTCAAATTTGATAGAAAAATGTTTTCCTTCCACGATGAGTAACCAAGAAGGGGCAGTTTGGGAGCACTGAGGTAAAAAAAAGGATTCTTTCTTACCAATCAGAATAGCTAAATTATCCCTGGTGAGCTCACAGTCAAATTTTCCATATTTATGCACCTTCTAAATTGATAGTTATTCTACATAGAATTCTATTTAAAATAGAGTGTACACACTTCCAGGACAAAGATGGTCATTTGTTTCCTACTTTATTTCCTTTAGTGTCTGCTAGGAAACTATGATAAAAACTAGAGACTAAATTAATATTTTCTGATAGCATTTTGAAGAACCCAGAAAACTCCATTTAAATCTATAGTGGAAGACTGAAAGCAAAACGTAACTAAAATATAGAGGCGGCTACTTCCCTTCATTCTCTTCATTTCCATTCATTCAGGCGCAGCCACTTTCCCCATCTCCAGCACTGTCACTTTGGAATCCTCATCTCTTGCCTGGATGATTGCAGTGATCTCCTAACTGGTGTTCTGTTTCTATCCTTTCCTCCTTACAGTCTCTTTTCAAAACTGTGGCTAGCGTGATATTTTAAAACAAAAGTTAGATCATGTCACTTCTTTGCTCAAAACCTTCCAGTGACTCCGTTTTATTCCGAGTAAAAGTCAAAGTTTGCAATGGACCTTGAGGTCCTACCTGTCTCCACCCGCTCCACCGCTTCACTTTCCTCCCTCTGTTCACTTTGCCCCAGCCAGACTGGCCTCTTTGCTTTTACTCTCAAACAGGTGGCACCCTCATGCATTTAGGCCTTTCACAAGCTGTTTCCTCTGCCTCCAACTTTCTTCAGCCAGAGAGTATTGTCTGTCTTCTACATGATGGCCTTCTTCTTCTCTGAGTTTTTGCTCAATTCTCCTTCCTCAAAGATGCTACTCTGACAACTCTATTTAATTCTGCCCCGTCCCCAGTATTCCTCAGCCCTCCTGATTTCCCCGACTTTGTTCTTCTTGGTTTCTCTTTTTCTACAGTACTCATCAGCTTTAACATCCTAGAGCAATTATTTATTTACTATGTTTATTTATCACTGGCTACCTTCCTCTGGTAGAATAGAAACTCCAGGAAGGCAGCAAATGTTGCTTGTTTTGTTCACTGATATACCCCAAACACTTGGAAAAGTGCCTAACATACAGTAAGCACTTTATAAAAGTATATTAAATACATCAGTAAATGTTTATTAATCACAATCACATATCTATGATTCATATATATAGAATGATTTTAATGAATGAAACTTTTGTGAGTAAATACATTTGATTGTTAATGTAATATGAAAATTACCATGTCAGAATTTTTTAAATGAAATGTCATAAAGTTTCTTTAGTAAATGTTAATTTGTTTCAGAGTGTTTTAGTAGTGATATAAAATCCTAGATGTGTTCAATTGGGCTGAGATAATGTTATTAGAGAAAAATCTAATTTTCTTGACACCCAACCAAGTCCTTCCATCTTTAATTTTAATACTTACGGCACTTCATTAAAATGCACGTTGTACTTAATTTTCCAGGAAATTTCAGAGCATAAAAGAAGTATGTGTATTCAAAGCAATTTCCAGTTAAACTAGTTGAAATTTTTAGAAAATAAGCCCGTGTCTTTTTATAAAGAGACCATTTCTTTTCTAGATGTGAGACTGCCATTGGCATGCTTGTAAGGGTCAATGTAGCTCAGAAGAAACACCTTTAACCTTTTCTCGGGGTGCCTATTGCCTAAACCCATTATCACATTCTGTATCCTCTTTAAGTTGCTGGTATTGATTTCAAAGGCCAAAGCAGACCTTGTATTCTCATAACACTTGACCACTGCTGACAGCTGTGAGAGGAAAACTTGCTGTTTTTAGAGACTCTGTTTCAATGTACACATCCCATTTCCATCGCTCTTTCTTAAAAGAATTATATTACTGACAAATTTAACTTTGAGCCCATAATAAGCCTTGGAATATTTTTCTGGCAACTGCTTCAGAGCTGGTTATTTCTGATTGTGTAGTCATGGAAATCATGTTTTATCCTTAAAATTATCCTATACTTATCAATGTTAAAATTAGCAGTTTTTCTCTCTCTCTACTTGTGAAGGTCAATTTTCCCTCTTGTTGGAAAGGCTATTTCACAACCTTTGTCAAAGCTGCTATTTCCAGCAAAATTTACTATCTACTATATCCCATCTCTAGTCCCACATGGGTATAAACCCTTTGAGGACAAGGTTATGTCTCCTTCATTTTTGTATTCCCTACAGAATTTAACACACAACAGGTGCTCCATTCCAGGTAGCACCAACATAAGCTATAATCTTCTGGACTAGTCTCCTCACCTCTGGTTTCTTCATAACTGACTTGGACTGCAGACATAGTAAATTACTTGTAAGTAGCTAAATCCAAACTCTTCTATCTGCCAACACACATGCTATTCCCTCTCCCTGGAATGCCCTTCACCCATATCTGCCTGGCTCAATCCTGTACATCCTTCCAGATTCATTTCATACATCACCTTCTCTACAAAGGCCCTTCTGATGCCTCAGGGTGGGACTGTAACCTTGTGGCTAAGTACTCAGACTCGGAAATCAAATGGCTGGGGTTTGTTTATTTTGCCTTTTACGAGGTGAATAACTTAAGGAAATTTTTTGAACCTCTCTGTACCTCAGTTTACTCAACTGTAAAGTAAGGAAAATAATTGCATCTATTTCATAAGGATGTGAGGATTAAGTAAGTCAATACATATAAAGAGCTTAGAATAGGACCTGTCTCATTGTAAGCAGTACATAAATGTTAGCTTTTATTAGTAGTATAGTAGGTATATTGACATTGTTAATCTGTTATCCACTCTGGTCCCTAAGCAGATTTCAGTACATAATTTTATTATTGTTGTTTAAAGTTGATATTTTTTATAAAGATATAATTGACATATATAATTATATTGTGGAAGGATCACCACAGTAAGCCTAGATAACAACCATCACTATACATAATTACAAATCATTTTTTTTTCTTGTGAGGAGAAGTTTTAAGGTCTACTCCCTTAGTAAGTTTCAAATATACAATGCAGTATTATTTACTATAGTCACCATGCTGTATGTTACATCCCTGGGGCTTATATATTTTATAACTAGAAGTTTGTACCTTTGACCATCTTCACCCATTTTGCTCTCCTAGCCCCACCCTCTGCCTCTGGCAACCTCCAATCTGTTCTGTGTGAAGTTCAGGTTTTTTGGTTTGTTTTTGTTTTTTAAACAATTCTTGATTATTTTTGCCTCCTGGCCAAACCATGAGCTCACTGAGGTAAGATACTTTCAGTCAGTCATCTGCTGGATTTGGCACAGTGCTGAATATTCAATAGAGCACAATAAATATTTTTTACAGTGACTAAATAAACTGAACTTTTTAAGGAAACACACAACATCTCTAATGATTAGTTCCTAATATATGCTCAAGGAATTCATGATGATTTGGAAGTATCATGCTTAAGGAGCTGTGTTTATAGTAATCTTTCATCAGTTTCAAGAACTGTGCTAGTCACTGTACTCAAGATAATGCTTTTGTTTAAAACAATGCTGTGAAATAGATACTGTTAAGACGTGAGGAAGCTGAGACCCAGAAGAGGGTCAAGTAATTTTTTGATTGGCATTGAGAAACTCAAGAAGATAACAAACACCTTGTTTCCTGACAATTCCATATTCATTCAACTGACCATTCTACTTTCACATTTACCACTTATCAGAAAAAAAAAATCTTCAATCATCAGTGTTTCCTATTGAAAGTGATACTTCTTGAAGTATTATTTCACTATGTCTGGATAATAGTCAACACCTGATGTATGCAAGCAACTTCTATTAATGTCAGTAGAAACACAGGGTGTTTGAAATATTTTTTTTTCCCTAATGAACTGTTTTGCATGAAACCTTAATGCTGAAATAAATTACTTTAGACAGCTAGGGCCTTACACCTCATCTGTGTTCATGGTCCATTCTCCGTGTTTAGAAACAACATGTTCCTCTGACCCTTAAAGATTTAATTTTTATAATGATAATTTGTTACTAACCCATTTTATTATAACTGAAAAGCCACTGCTGTTGCAACTTAATCACTAACATTTAGCTATAGTAAATTATCTCAAACTGAATTCAAAGATATAAAAAAGTGACATGTTTATTCATTCATTAATGTGACTACTTGGAAAATCAGACATGTTTCCTGAGGAACCTGAATGAGGAAGCATGTAGCCCCAGGACGTGCTGGCAGCTATACTGGTTCTAAGATTAAGAAAGAGTAACTGACAAATAGATACAGAGAAACCAGCTATATCAGGTGGGCTGGCTACATGCACCTAAAATCAATTCTGTAAAATTAAATAGAAGAGAAATTAATTAAAAGAGTGTTAGTAATTCAAAGAATCAAAGGAAGACTGGAGAACCATGCTCAGGAAATAAGAAGGAACCAAAGATTTGAGTAATATTGCAGAAAAAAAAATCTGATTTTCAAATGTATCTGAAGCTGTTGATCTTCATATCCTTCACATAGCCAGATACAGGTAGCTAAACAATGAAACTCCTTTTCCTTCAAGTCTTTAGCTCCAGATATGCAATCCTAAGAGGATAGAATCTGCGTGTTGATTCCTAAGCTCTGATCACCAGGACATGGGAAGACAAGAGATTTTACCTCTAAGCTTCTGTTTTTGGGAGATGCTATCACCTGCCGAGAAGCACTGAGTAGGGTTCCCTGAAAGTAGAATGGTTCTTCATTTTCTGAGCAGCTAAAAATGACAAACGACAAATGTACATTCTATAAAGTCCCAATCATATTGTTTAAACTGAAGGCAATCAGAGTATGCGGCCCTAAAATATGTCACTCTGGCATAAAGATTATTTTGAGCTGAGGGCAACTGACAATCAACAAATTCAGGAAGAGTTTTCTGCCATCATCTTATCTTCCTAAAAAGCAGGACATGAATTTACCTTTGAGGAAGGTGATCCCTCCCACAGTCACAGAATGAGGGAGAGAAGAGGAATTCTTATCAACTAGAGTTGATATCAGTGTCAACTGGAGTTGACATTAAGATGAGTTTGTGTAAACCTATCTCACTAAAATAGCCTTTATCTTCCATTATTTCTATCATATATTTCCTAGTCAATCCCTCATAATAAATAAATAATTTATTATAATTGAAATCTAACCCCCTCTTTCCCTTGTTAAAAGGGTATGTAAGCCCTCAACTCTAACTACCTCTTTGAGTTTCACTTATTTTCTCTGAACTCCTGTGTATGTAAATTTTAATGAAAGTTGTGTACCTTTTTTCCCGTTAGTCTTTTATCGCTTTAATTGACAAAACCCCAGGTGCAGAATCTAAAAGGGTAGAGGAAAAGCTTTTCTTCCCTAAAAAGACACATGTAGAGTCTCACTTAATGCTATTTTCTTCTGTGCAGTGTGATTATAAGATTTATTAGATTAACTTTTTGGCTTAAGCTTGTTTTCTTCAAATTAATCTGTTGTTTTTAAGCTAAAGAGTTCTTATTAGTATTCAGGGTTTCTAAATTTTCTCCATGGGGGGGGGCATATTCCAGAGATCCAAAAAACACTCTACCTTAACTTTGAAGAATGGGGCTCCACTTCTAAATTTTTAGTAGGATTATCATTATCCAACTATATATTGTTACCCAGTAAAATTGTTTGCTTAACTGGAATTCCCTATGTCACTGTCTGGGTTTGGCATTATCATGTTCTTTCCATCTTTGGGCATATGCTACCCAGGACCAACACACAACTTCAGATGGAACCAATCATATTGAGCATCCAGCTGCCAGCCATGGAGTACATAGCCTATGAGACTAGCCAAACGTGGCAATCCTGACACTACCTCTTAATATTTCGTCACTACTTGGATTATTTTTATCCTTTTTTTTTTTTCAAAAAATATTTCATGTATTTTTTTTTACAAAAATGTATGTGATTAAATTCAAGATGAATTTTTAAGAAACTTGTGAATTAAAGTGGACTTAAAATTTAAAGAAAAGATGATTAGCTCCGTAAAATAGAGTCATCCTTTTTTTTTTTTTTTTTTAAGTATTTTTGTTAAGAGAAAGCAGAGGAAAAGGGAGAACCATTCTCCCTGCTGAGCAGGGAGCCCGATGTGGGGCTCCATCCCATGACCTTGGGATCATGACCTCAGCCAAAGGTAGATGTCTAACCAACTGAGCCACCCAAGTGTGCCTAGAGTCATCCTTTTGTTTTCAATTTTCTAGCACCCAATCTGTAAATGGGAAGTGGTCATTTACACAGGGAATGTTGTCCATATATTAAAAACAAAACAATTTCTTATGGGAAGCAAAACTATTCATGGAACTCAAACCTGACATGATCCCTGCATTATTAGTTCAGATCCTGGGAGAAACAGACACCAAGACAAATTAAACAAGGCAGAGATCTAAATGACAGTGAAGGAATGGGTGAAGGGAACTGAAAAAGGCTTAGAGAGCTATCCAACCATAAGGGAATTTCAGCTCCAATGGAGGAGAGATGGAAGAATGGAAGGTTAGGTAGGAAGTCTTAAATGCAGTTCAGTTTCAAGAAAGTTTCAGCAAGCCTGATGGGTAGTCCTCGAGTCAAAGTAGCTTATTACAGAAGTCCTGTACCTTGCAGGATTTCCCCTGACTTAGTATCCCTGTTGCATGCTATTATTGGCTAGAAGCAACCTGTGGGAAGTGCAATGATCGATTCAGAAATCTACAGCTAGGCCACTAATCAATTATGCTCCCTGCAGTAAGAGAGCTGTGAATAGTGTTTTCATGGATGCCATACCCCCACCTTCCTTTTGATGGGTCTGAAAATATGATGACTACTAAATGTAAATGATTTACTTGAACCAAGCCTGAAAGTTTATGTACCTTGGAAACTGACACTTCCCAATTATTTTAACCTTCATGACCAGCTGGATTTGCCCTTACTCTGATTATACTAGCAATGAGTTTTATAAATCTTGAAAAATGAGAATCCATGCCCCATGGAACTGGCATTCTAGTGAAGGTTGTAGACGTGTCAGCAATGAAATATAGCACAAAGTGAAAGGAAATGATTGTTTAATAAAGGTGTAAACAATGTATTGTGTAAGGGTAGGGAGGAATGGGAGATTTCACAAAGAGTTCGCATTTCATAAGAGACTTTACAGGTGAGTAGTGTTCCAATGCAGATTAACTGAGAGTAACTCAATTCATTTGCATTTACTGTTTGAAATAATGAGGGTTAATGAGTTAATGTATATCTGTAGCTCTCAAGCTTTAGTGCACATCAGAATCATCCACTCCAACCCACTGAGTTTCTGATTCAGCAGGTTTGGGAATGGAGCTTGAGAATTTGTATTTTTAACAAACTCCAGGTGTGGCTGATGTTGCTGGTTTGAGTAACGCGCTTGGAAAACCAAGAAAGTTGTACAAGAATAGCTGTTTTTTAGAATATGGGTTACTCAAATAATTGCTCTCATACTTTTCTCTCTTTAGTTAACCTTGAATGTGTCATCATAGGGTAATTATTAAGAGTACAGGACCTTTTGTATCAAGCGACTGTGGGTTTCATATAGGAATTCTTGGGCTTGTTTGTTTTTGTTTTTTGTTTTTGGTTTTTGGGTTTTTTTGGTTTATTTGTTTTTTTAATTCATCACCTCCCATACCTCTGGCCATTGGAAATCCTTCATCAGTTTCTGTCCTTATAGTTTTACCTTTTCCAGAAGGTTATATAAATGGATCAATATAGTGTATAGAATTTGGAGCCTAGCTTCTTTCACTTACCAACATGCATTTGACATTTATCCACATTCTCGCAAATGTCAGTATTTCATTAATTTGTATTGCTGAATAGTAGTATGTATATGCTACATTATGTTGATCCATTTACCAGGTTAAGGACATTTTCATATTTCTAAATTTTGGTATTATAAATAAAGCTTCTGTTAATATTAATAAATATAATAATTTAATTTAAGTAAATATCTAAGAGTGGAGTTTTTGGGTCATATGGCAAATGTATGTTTAACTTTATGAAAAACTACTGAACTGTTCTCCAAAGTGGCTGTACCATTTTGCATTCCCACAACAATGCATGAGAGTTCTAGTTGCTACACATCTTTGCAAAGATTCAATATTGTCAGTTTATTATTATTTTTTAATTTTAGCTATTCTAATAAGTATATAATGGTATTTCATTGTTGTTTTAATTTAAATTTCCCTAATGATTCATGATGTTGCTATCTATTCATGTACCTAGTTGCAATCCATATACCTTAGGTCAAACTTTGCTTTAGTATTTTTTGTATAGATAACTTACAGCAGTCTACTCTCAAGTAATATTTTATCACTTCACTTATGGTAGAACCTTAAAATAGTACAATTTATTTCCCTTCTGTCCTTTGTGTTATTGTTGTCATACACTTTATTTTTACATGTTATAAATATCACAAAACACTGTTGCTATTTTTAATTAAGCCTTCAATTATCTTGTAATGCAATTTAGCACATAAGAGAAAATCATTTTGTATTTATTCACGTATTTCTCTTTTCTGGTGTTTCATTCCTTTGTATAGAGGAAGATTCCTATGTGGTTCACTTCACTCTTTCTGAAGGACTTCTTTCAAAATGGCATGTCTGCTGGTGGTGAATTAATTCACCTTTTTTATGTTTGAATAAATATTTCACTTTTATTATTGAAATATATTTTTACTGGTTATAGTATTCAAGGTTGATTGTTATTTCAGTACTTGAAAGATATTGTTCCACTGTCTTCTCATAGGTACTGTTCCTCCAAACAAGTCTGTTGAACTTCTCATATTTGTTTTTCTCTGGAAAATGTGTTCTCCCCTCTTAACCACTGATTATAAGTGATTTCATTATGATTTGTCTTGGTGAAGTTTTATGAATTTTTTCCTTGGGGTTTGAGCATTTTAAATTTGCTTTTAAGCTTTGTTAAGCAGGACCAGATAAGCCCTTGGCCTAGGTATTATCTTACCCAAAGTGAGCCAATACCCTTTTGCACAATGCACCTGATTTTTCATAAATTATGTTTTCTACTTAGGTTGTTGAGACCACCAATAATTCCTGCTCCATTTAAGCTGTGGAGATTTTTATGCCTGTTTCTTTCATGTTACTCTTTCCTTGGTTTCAGGTTGCTTCCTCACATGTATATTCTGATTAATACTCAGATGAAGCTCAGAGAAGTGAGACTTTCTGCAGATCTCAGCTTTCTCTCTCAGCAACTCTCTCTTCTCCTTTACTCTGCCTTGTGAACTCCAGATACTTTGATCTTCTTAAATTCCCAAGTTCATCTCTTCAATTCAGGTACACTGCTAGGTTCACCCTGGCTTTCACTACCCTGTGCTCTGGTCTGAAAACTCTGTCCAGGTATTATTCTGGGTGATCATAAACTCACTTCATTTGTTTCCCCTCTTTCAGAGATCATTGTCCTATGCTGTCTGTTGTCCAACATTTGAAAACTAATGGTTTATATTTTTTCCACTCTAAGTTTTTTAAGAGAGAAAGGTAAATCTAGTACTTCCTCCCCTCTATTTTTTTTTTTAAAGATTTTATTAATTTGAGAGAGAGAGAGAATCAGAAGGGCTAGGGTCAGAGGGAGAAGCAGACTCCCTGCCAAACAGGGAGCCCAATGCGGGACTCAATCCTGGGACTTCAGGATCATGACCTGAGGTAAAGGCAGTCGCTTAACCAACTGCGCCACCCAGGTGCCCCTCCCCCTTCTGTCTTGACTAGAAGCTTAAATGTTTATTTTATTTCCTTCTTATTTTACTTTGTTATTTTCTATAGTATTTGTTATGGTATTTACTTCACCAGGTTGTTATAAGAATTATGTAAAAAATGTATAAACAATTTGGCACAGTGCTATGAAAGGAAACAATCTCTTCATTTCTGTTTTGTCACTCACTTCAATCACATTCTTACTATTTAATAAGGAATTCATATTGTTTCCAAGCTATCATTTTAAAAAACATAAACAGGTTATTCCATGTTTGAAAATATAAAAATCTGGGTAATTGAAATGTGATTTTCAAGATATACTAGATTATAAACTTTCTAAATTAATTTTCAAATAATGAGATCCCCTATTGAATGCTGGCCTCTAGAAAGACATTATTACATAAACATATTTTATAATAATTGATTTTTAATACTCAAGAAATCCAATTTTTATAAAATTCAGTAAACATTTCCTTAGTCATGTAACTGTTTATACCATTTGCATAAGAAGATTATATAAACTTCTACCATTATAGATTTATGTATACATGCATATTTATGTGTATATGGACTTTTATGATCATTAATTTTTTAAATTATCTTTTAGGTTCCATTTCCTTTCACTAACAAGAAAAAGTATGCTTAAGGTTTTTAGAATAAGTTTTAATAAAAACAGGATAGGTACACTCTATTGACTCTCTCTCTAGCTAATATTTTCCTCATAGAATGTATGGACTTCGCAATGTGTGTTTCTCACAACAATTTATTTCAGTTAATATTCATATGGCAAGATTAAATTTTACTTCCATCAGACTCATTAAACCTTTAAATTTTGTAACAAAAAGATATGTAGGGTAAATATTTTCCAAATATAACCAGTACACCATCAGAATCACTTAGTCATTTTGAAAAGAACATATAGCTTCCATAAAGGTAACATAAAAATTGGGTGTTGTACGTGATAAGAAAAGCAAGGCATCATAGCATTATTACAACCATGCCATTGCTTATTAATTCTACCATATTATCCTTTTTTTAATTAGAAATTTTGGTTAACCAATTTGGTTAAGTCTGTCATTTATATGTATATACTTCTACTATGCTTCTGTTATACTTTAACAAATTAGATTAGGTTTTAGGGTGATGAGAAATATATTTCCCATTACAAACAATGGGAAAGCATCTCCTAGTTAGCATTTCCACTTAGAATATTTCATTTCAGGAATGTATTACTGATGTTATAGTGGGAAATATCTGTATTATAAGGATCCAGAGCTTTGTTCAGGCAAGTGTTCTGGACATTATTAACAATCGTGCCCCTAACTCTCATCATGAATTTTGTGGGAAATTGTACTTTTCCTTTTTTCTCATAAAATTATTTTAAAGGTATGTTAAAGTTTGTTGTTCATTTTAAAAAGAGCTATTCTTTTTTTTTTTTGTATTCTCTTTCGTTTTCAGAAAACAAATTTGCTTATGCTGATGTGAGAGAGACCAGATACTAAGAGAATCTGGTAAAAGAATCCAAGAAACTTTTGGCAAATTCCAGCAGTTTTATAAACATATGTATAATATTAGTGCTTACATATACATTTGGTATAGTTATAATTTTAAAGCTATAAATGACTAATAAATTGAAAAAAATAAAACATGATTCCTATGTTATTGTTCTGGAAGCAAAAAGATGGCAATAATTAAAACATTTCTGTGACTACGTTACTTTCTGTGAGGTTATCCCCTATCTTCCCGATTAAACTGTGAGCACACATTGAGTTACCGGTGTTTAACTTATGTGTTTTATGCAACATCTAACATATGAAGTACTCAAGCTGGACGATTGATTGGACTGTAAATTAACTGATTAGGAAATCTCGAGCTCCTCAATGACCAAATGACTGATTTAATGTTCCAAAAATTCTACTTTCTTTAAATGGATTACATTCTCCTGAGCTTTTATTTAACTCCATAAAAACATCTCAACTTCCATTCTTAGGTCTTTGGATTTAATGTTATCTCTGCTCAGACTGTTTGTACAACCTCTGTCCATCTGCTTAGCTGCCTCACTTCTTTTCTACCTGATCAATCTCTCCTCCTCTGAGAAGCCTTAATTAACTGGTCACTGTATCTAAAATATCACCCATCACTCATGCTGACCCAAGATTCTATTTTTTGAAAGCTACTTAAGAATATGATATGTTCTCATGTATATGTGTATGTATAGCGTATAATGCATATTTGTGAAACACACACACACACAGACACACACACACACATTTAATTTGTTGTTTGTTTCTCCCACTGGAATGTAAGCTCCTTGACAGTAGCAATTGTTTTTGATAGCCACTTTCTCCCCAAGGTACAGAAAAACGAAGGACACAGAGGAGATATTCGATTAATATTTTTCAAGTGAATGAACAGGTAAAGTAAAAAGTGGGTGATACACTTCATTACCAGAAGCTTCATCATCAAGACTTTCAGTAATGTAGATACATCTGTTTTCAGGGATAGGGTAGGCATGCCTATAAACAACTGCCTGTTAGAAATCATCTAGATATGTGGGATAAATATTACCAACAGGTATTTAATTACATAGCTGAGCTTTTGGGAAACTAAGGGAAATCCCCAGTACGAACAAAAATGAAGAAGCACCTTGGAATCAAGTAGTACAATGGAGCTGAAACGATACTATTTGGGGGATTTTTTTGTCTTTCTCAGAATCCAAGACACTTGCACCTCCACAGCTGGGGAAAGAGAAGAAAATAGGCCTTGTCTCCTAGCAGGAATGAAACAGGGAACAGGAAAATGTGGAACAAAAAAGACTCCAGACCAAGCCAAGATCTATACCTTCGATGAAAGCATGAATTAGACAAAAACCAACCTCCTGTCAAGGCCAGTAATAATTAAAATGATCTATCTAGGCTTGGGATCTGGGAAAATAAATTTTAAAGGTCCTACTGAGATTTCACAACTTCATTCCTACCTTCACTTAGGATATGAGGTCCTATTTTTGGTACCCACACACTCCATAACACTCCATGCCACAAAATTAACTTAAAAAGATCTCTGAGTTGGTAGTAACTTGAGCGACCTCACAAAAGTAAATACATTGCATTTCTAGAAGAAGATAATCTCAATAAGGGCTCACAGGCTGTCCTCATATAAAGATTCCTTGAATTGAAGCTCAGAACTAAAAAATACATAGCAGAAAAAGAATCAAGGTATCACAAGCAAAAGTGAGGAGGGAAGAAAAAGACAGATTTTGATGATCAAGAAATTGTGATATTAATATTAGGGAGTAAAGATGATAAAATAAATGTGTGTAAATGTTTAAAGAAATAAAAATGAGAACTTTCTGAAGATAACTTTCACATTTAGGAATTACAATACAAAAATATACAAAATAATATTCTATGTTGCTAAGAAATATATAAACATGGTGATAAGAAAATGGAAAACATTATTATAAACATTAAATTCAGGATAATGATATTTCTGTGAAGTAAGTAGAGGCAGAAAAAATTATGTGATATCAGATAATATCTTGATAGAAGCATAATTTGTATTTTAGGAGAACTAATTTCAAAGCCCAGCATTAATATTTCTTAGTTGGTCAGGCATAATTTTTAAATTATCTGTGATATAGCTTTTGGAATTGCATTCAGTAATTAAAAAATTTAGATCATGGACAGAAATATTCGAGCTCTTCTAAAATGAGAATTTACAATTGTACAATGATTGTAGTTATCTTACAATTTTTACAATGTCCTTCTTTCTCAGTTGACTAGACACAGTAATGGTGTTAGGGATCTCAGGTACTCAAGGCAGTTACCATATCATTTTGCACACCCCCAATCCTCATGCCCAACTTCATTTTAAGACCGTAAGTGTATATAGATAAAGATGGACAAAGCACAATTGAGTGGTATGATAATGATCCTAAGTAAGATTTATGTAACCTGGAATTGGTCAGAATTTCCAAATCAAAATGGTTCTGTTTGAACTACTTTAATATTTCATACATATTTGACTTGAAGATAGAATGAAAATAAGATTTACTGGGTGGCAGGTGGGTTAGTATATCAGCTCATATTGGAATCAAGGTTCTCAAACATAGCTGACATCATCTGAGAAAGTTTAAAACATACTGATGCCTGGACCCCAACCCTAGAAAATCTGACTGGATCGGTTTGGGGTAGAGCCTGGGCAATGATATTTGTTAAAATTTTTCCATATGATTCTAATTTGCAACCAAGAGTCGAGAACTGCTTTTCTTCAGCAAAATAGCATGGAGTTGGCACGTGCATCTGCATGAAGCTCTGAGAATGAAGTTGCAATTTCAAAATCAATAAAGCTCTCTGAGTGGCCAGTGTCAACTGCTCTGATTAGCCTGAAAATAGTTTGAAACCTGTTTGTTAACTCTATGCAAGAAATGTGGGAATGCTTTCAGATAGAAGTAAAAGAATTAGGAATATTGCAAGATTCTTATCCTTTTATGTTCTGGACTCCTATATTCCAGTAAGTTTAAGTAACCTTATTTCAGATCTCTGGACATTCTAGGATCCATAATAATTTGTAATATACTCTCTTAAAAAGATAATCTTAAGGGGTGCCTGGGTGGCTCAGTGGGTTAAACCTCTGCCTTCGGCTCGGGTCATGATCCCAGGGGCCTGGGATCGAGTCCCGCATTGGGCTTTCTGCTCAGCAGGGAACCTGCTTCTCCTCATCTCTCTCTGTCTGTCTGCTTACTTGTGATCTCTCTCTCTGTCAAATAAATAAATAAAATATTAAAAAAAAGATAATTTTAAGCTACAAAAGATAAAATCTTGGGTAAAAATAATGACAGAGAACTGAGATTAAAAAGAGAACATATGAAAACAACAGTAGAGTATTCTGTGTGTGTGTTTACCTTTCCTAAATTAAATAATGAAAACAACACAGTAATAAATTAAATTGCAGTGTCATTCACCGAAAACAAATGGATAATTATCTACACTGTAAATTTAGCTTGTCATCATGTATCTAAAAAAAAACTATTTTCCTAGAGTAAGAGAGATAATGGAAGTAAGGAGAGACATAGTCAGGAAAACTAAGGAAGTGTTTTACTTTTGGAAAAAAAAATCCTCAGTTATGGATAAGACTTTTTGCACAATTTTTATCTTTTTTTAAAAATTTTTTATTTCTTTTCAGCGTAACAGTATTCATTGTTTTTGCACCACACCCAGTGCTCCATGCAATCTGTGCCCTCTTTAATACCCACCACCTGGTTCCTCCAACTTCCCACCCCCTGCCCCTTCAAACCCCTCAGATTGTTTTTCAGAGTCCATAGTCTCTCATGGTTCACCTCCCCTTCCAATTTCCCTCAACTCCCTTCTCCTTTCCATCTCACCTTGTCCTCCATGCTATTTGTTATGCTCCACAAATAAGTGAAACCATATGATAATTGACTCTCTCTGCTTGACTTATTTCACTCAGCATAATCTCTTCCAGTCCCATCCATGTTGCTACAAAAGTTGGGTATTCATCCTTTCTGATGGAGGCATAATACTCCATAGTGTATAAGGACCACATCTTTCTTATCCATTTGTCCATTGAAGGGCATCTTGGTTCTTTCCACAGTTTGGCGACTGTGGCCATTGCTGCTATGAACATTGGGGTACAGATGGCCCTTCTTTTCACGACATCTGTATCTTTGTGGTAAATACCCAGTAGTGCAATTGCAGGGTGATAGGGAAGTTCTATTTTTAATTTCTCGAGGAATCTCCACACTGTTTTCCAAAGTGGCTGCACCAACTTGCATTCCCACCCACAGTGTAAGAGGCTTACACAATTTTTATCTTTACAGAAATTAAAACTAAATGCCAAATTTGATACATTTTATACCACTTCACATTCATTTGCTCAATTAACAACTTTAATTTAATGGGAACAAAAGGACCTCATGAATAAAATATTCTGGACTATATAGCAAGAATATGCATAATATATTGTATTTTAAGTTTACTGACTTCTGAAAATGCAAGCTCTGTAACTGACCAAACATGATCCCATGCTTATACTTTTGTCAAAAAAGGGAAGTGAATATTGTGATATGTATTTAAATTTATGCTATTCAATATGGGGTAGCCATCACTACATACGATTATTTACATTTAATTGCATTAAAATTAAGTAAAATTTAAAAATCTGTTTGTTATTAGCATTAGCCACATTTCTAGTACTCAGTAGCCCCATGTGACTCATGACTACTGTCTTGGACAGCTCAGATACACAACTTGTATCATCACAGAAAATTCTATTGAATGGCACTGAATAATTCAAACCCTACTAATGTTAGCATTTAACACATTATTGACTGTGTTATTTTAAAGCAAAATAAGTCATTTTATTTTGCTGCTTATGATAATTGCCAAAGTTATTGTCTTTATTGGCATGTATATAATCACTGTAAGTATTTTCTTGATAAAAATAATGCATATATTTGGTTTAAAAGTGGACATTTTAATGCCAGATAATTATTTTAATTTCAGAAACTGGAGAAATATGTTCTTTTGAAGACCAAACTTTGAGGTAGTGTTAGACACTTTTTAAAAAAGATTTATTTATTTAGAGAGAGCATGCATGGTTCAGTGGGGGGAGGGGGAAAAGGGCAGGGGAAGAGGAAGAGAGAGATAGAGACAATCTTAAGCAGGCTTCATGCCTAGCGCAGAGCCCAATGTGGGACTCAATCTCACAACCTTGAGATCACAACCTGAACCAAAACCAAGAGTTGGACAGAAAACTAAAAATGACCACTAGCTCCCATTTTTCCTTTTCTCCTGTTTCCAAGCCCTTTCATAATCCTTACTAAAGGTTTTGCTCTTTAATTTACAGTGGATTTTAACAGTTACATGAAGTTTCTCTAAAATGCCCTGTTTTAATACTACTTCTGAGAGTGAATTCCTCCCCAAAATACAATTCTTGTCCAAAGTAAAAATAATAACTACTATGTATAGAATGACTACAATGTGACAGATATAATCATTGAATATATATTATCCCATCTAATCTTCACATTACTATTATTTTCTTTTAAAAATGAGAAAAAGTAAACTCAGACTGAATAACTGATATGAGATCACATAGCCTGCTTTCTAACTCTGAATCCCGTGAGTCTATTATTTCATATAACGCTTTTAAGATGGATTTAAAATGCAGTACAAAATATGAGCATTAATTCATTGATTCACTAATTGAAGTAACTAATTTCTACAATTTATTTCATTCATTCCTTCAACAGGATTTATTGAGTGCCCACTATATGCTAATCACTGACTGAGCTCTGGGTGGACAGCTGTGAACAAAACAGATGAAGTCCCTGCCCTCATGTACCTGTAGAAACTGAAATTTCAGGGAAAAAAAAATTTGGTTAGATCTGCTTGGTCATCTTCAAAAGAACTGAAAAGATATACAAGTACCAGCATCTAAGATCCACCAACAAGTTACTTGGTCATTTGTTAAATCCAACAACTTGAGTGCATGTCATTATTCTACCACTCAGTCATGCATCAGCAGGGATGAGGACAGATATGTAGTTGTATAGAATGATGAGGATCTGGCTTACCATTATTTCAGAGCAGAGTGATTAAAAAAACAGAGCCACTGAAACCTTAGGTAAAAGATAAAAAAAAAAAACAAGGACAAAAATCTCAGCCAGTTTAAAGTTTAAAAGAAAATACAAGAACCAAAGATTTTCAAATTGTTTTGATTTTTTTTTTTTAGTATTTTAGATTGCTTCATTCGTCTAAACTGATTACAATTACTCTTTTTTTTTTAAAGATTTTATTTATTTATTTGACAGAGAGGGAAATCACAAGTAGACAGAGAGGCAGGCGAGAGAGAGAGAGGGAGAGACAGACTCCCCACTGAGCAGAGAACCTGATGCTGGGCTGGATCCCAGGACCCTAAGATCATGACCTGAGCTGAAGGCAGAACCTTAACCCACTGAGCCACCCAGCTGCCCCAATCACAATTACTCTTAAGTAGTAATGATAAAAATGATTCTTATACATACTTCTGAAGTCAGAATAACAAAGACAGGATTAAACTGACATGAAGACTAAGTACATGTTCAATTTGGGATGTAAAATTTTTCTAGGGGATTAAGAGCACACTTATATTATGTATAGAATTGTTGAATTACTATATTACATACCTGAAAGTAATATAACACTGTACGTGAACTATACTGGAATTAAAAATTTTAAAAATTAAAAAAGAATTATCAATAAAGAAATTGTTTTCTAGGCAACCATAATATGATGAATTCTAAATAGATTAGTTTTAATTTTAGACTATCTGGGAGACAAGTTTATCATTTCAAGCAATTTTGTTGCAAGTATGCATTTCTTTATTATTCTTAAATAAAAGTTGCCAGAATAACTAGATCCTTTATCTACTTTAATAACTAGATCCTTTGTCTACTTTAATATGGCAATTCCTGTTGGTTCATTTTGTTATAAAATATTTTGTAAGTCATGAAAGCAAATCCAGGAAGAAGGCAAGAAAATAATACCAACAAAATGCATCACCTTGATTCGTATATTTATAGACACTTCTCCTTGGGGAAGTACATTGCTATAATAAAATACTTTTAAAGATGTTACATCTGTACTAGGAATAATTCAAGAATGCATTTATATATTTAGGTGGAAAGACTGTACATATACTGTAATCTTACATTTTTTCATCAAATCAAGATCTAAATATTTATGAATAAGGATTTATGCAGCATCTGCTAGTAAATGTGCACTCTAATATATTTTTATTCCTCAAAATTTGAAGAAAAATATGAAAAAAATCTTTGGTAATGTTTCTGCAGAGTGAGATCAATTCATTGACACATTAGTCTATGAAGCAAAGTGACCATGCATTATTAAAGAACTTAGCCACATTCTGTGAGACTTTTGTCTCCTGTGGGTTTAGCAATAAATAATATGATTTATTTCTTGAGTAGTCTGGAAATAAAATTTAAAAGGGTCACCCTTCATTTTAGTAACTGGAAAGCAGTAATTTTCAGATATTCATTTGTTCTGAGAAAAATATATTTTATCACTTAAAAAAAATCTTATCAAATTAACCCTGCAAAATGATATGGGAAGAAATTATCTAAATTTTATTTATTTACAAAGGAACTCCAACTAGAATTAACAAACACAAATAATCCTAACATCTTTTTAAATTTAAATTCAATTAATTCATATAGAGTGTATTATTAGTTTCAGAAGTAGAGTTTTGTGATTCATCAGTTGCATATATAATACCCAGTGCTCATTACATCTAGTGCCCTCCTTAATACCCATCACCGAATTACCCAATTCCCCCACCCACCTCCCCTCCAGCAACCAATCCTAACATATAAAAACAATCCTTACAAAAGAATTCTTAGTGAAGAAATCCATTTTTAATTTAAACATCCAATTAATATTTTGGCTATGCTAATGGATAGCTGTGTTGTTAAATGAATACTCATAATACAAACACATGATTTGCTTATATTTGTAAGATTCTTTAAGAAGAGCAATTCCCTGACCTTCACTCTGGATAAAATCAGCTTTCATGGATTCATATCCACCAGTGATTTTTCACTTAACACTAGGAACACTCTTTTCCAAAGGAGCCAGAAATGGATGACTAGTCATCTAATCAAAAAAGTCCAATACAGAGGAAATAACAACAGTTACTATAGAAATGTATTAACTATACATGAACTATAAATGTATACTTTAAATGTTCATTTAACTTAAAGATCAACACATTTTAATTTATAATGCTTCATTTTAACTTTAATAGACTTTCATTTACTTTTTTGATGTGGTGCCAAGATTTTTTCTTTTTCTTTTTCTTTTTTTTTGAGTTTGATTTTGCAAATGGAAGTCACACAGTTATATGCATCATCCACATATTTTAGTTTTAGGGTTTTTGCTATTATTAATAAAGTGGTAGCCCAAAGATACTTAGGAAGTATTTTGTGTAAAAAAGTATTTCTAGAATGTGATTTTCATGATTTTTTTTTTCAAGTGTCTTCTTCACATATTTAAGCAAGTCACATTTATCAAGTGTTAGTAAAGGATTTGACTTAGTTTTTATGGACAAAAACCTGTTTCACCACTTAAATGTTTTGCTTTGTTCATATTGAATTAAATTACACAATTAAAACAAGTAAAAATGGCACAACAAACTTGAGGGGATAGGTATAAGTGCCTCTTTGATAAGCAAATAATACATTCAAGGGTGTGGTCAAGGGTAGACTTGTAGTCACTGAGCATTCAAGGTGTGAAGAATGTCTGTCAGTATGTTTTATGGAGGTATTGAGGACAATTGCTCAATCCAGTGAATTAATGCATAAAAAGTACTTAAGAATTGTTTGTTGTAAAGTATACCAGGCATTCAAGTAAGCATTAGAAAACATTAGTGCATTTAAATCCTCATGAGGGCATGAGAACTCTGGGAGATAGACATTACTATCTCATTTTTTAAAAATGAAGAAACTGAGACTCAGTGAAGTTAAATGCTTTACCCAAAGCTTCCCAGTTAATAAGTACCAAACTAAGACTGGAAACTTTTTCTAAAAAGTACTGTCTCCAATATAGCTTTGATTATACCATATAATGATCAGTAGTTATTTATTGGTGTCTGGCTGGATTAGAGTTTGTTAAGGGCAGAACTCAGTCTTTTCAATAGTGGATCCCCTGAATGCAACACATTAGATGGCCGCCACAAAATAGGTATCTGGGTTCTCTAGGGAAACATCAACTAATTCAGATAGTAACTCATTTGTTGATCCTTGATCTAATTAGGGGATAGTTTTGAGCAAAATTATTAGGTTTTGTCTCTTGATTATTTAAATCCTTATAACGAAATTTATCAAAAACAGTCAAATTAAGGACACCTGGGTGGCTCAGTTGGTTAAACCACTGCCTTCTGCTTTGGATCATGATCCCAGGCTCCTGGAATCCGGTCCTGCATCAGGCTCCTTGGTCAGCGGGGAGCCTGCTCCTTTCTCTGCCTCTGCCTGCCTCTTTGCTTGCTTGTGTTTGCTCTCTATCTCTGACTAATAAATAAACAAATAAAATCTTTAAAAACAGTCAAATTCATAAAATCAAAGACTTAAATGGTGGCTACCAGGACTAAGGGAAAGGAGAATTAGAGATGTATCCATTAAGAGGCATGAAGTTTCAGTTTTGTTTCTTGCTTTTGAAGTTTGGTGCAATGGAGAGTGTTTCTTAACATCTTCTACAGCTATCTAAGAATTTGCTATTTTAAATTATTATCTGTAAGTTTTATTCAGTTGTATAAAATTTATTAAAAACTTAAATCAATGGCTTCCTGTATGTAAAATGACTTTTCAGAAAATAAATTTGGTTTATATAATAAAAATGAAAAACTATATAATCTCATCATCTAAAATGATGTTATTATCTCATAGAACTTGCTAATTTACTTTGATTGTTTTTAATGGAAGCTCAAGTTTTGAGATGAAGATGGTGATTAGCAGTTATGAAAGTTTAGTCAATGTAAATTGTACAAGAGTAGTGTATTGCTTTAAAGATCACTCTAGTAGATGAGCTCTACTAATGTTGAGTAGTAAAAGCAGAAATACCATTAATATTTAATTCTTTTAGGGATGACTAAGCAAACTTGAGCATGCAAAACTCAGGGGTTTTTTTGTTTGTTTGTTTATGTGCTTTTAATAAATAGTAGCCAACAAAATATCTTATATGGATAAGGATTAATTACCTGCCTGGAACCTGGAACGTTATAACCAGATTATTATGAAACCAGCACTTTCTTTCATAATAGAAATACTTATCAGCAAAGAGGAAAAAATGGTTCATAGAACCTATTCTGTAAGCTTGATGAAGTCTTAGCTTTCTGTCATTGTAGGAGCTTTGCCCTCTTCCCTTTATAAGAAATACTGATTCAACACTGGACAACTAAGTAGAACTTAGTTACTCTAACCTCACTATTGGGCAATCAGAATCCATTTAACCCAAAGGCAGGATACAGGATAGTTTACAGACCAACTCTTTGGCACCATTCTCAAGGGTAGAAGCTACAAATACTGCTAAATTTTACATCCAGTTTATTCAAGGGTAGGAAGTGTCTTCATACTATCTTAGCCTATTTGTATAAGTTGAAAACTTTTAGTTATATCAGTTACCATCCATTTCTAAGAGGTGTCATGCTAATTAATAAGCTAGCCACTGACTTAACCAATGGAAACCCATTTCTGATATGAAATATGGTGATTAGAAAAACACATGGTTATGAACAAAGACAAAGATAGCTAATGTGTTTGTATTCATTGCTTCTGGATGGAAGGGTTTCTTCTCTGAAAAAAATGATATCTGAGGGGCACCTGGGTGGCTCAGTCAGTCAAGAGGCTGCCTTCAGCTCAGGTCATGATACCAGGGTCCTGAGATGGAGACCCACATCAGGGGGCGGTCCCTGCTCAGCTGAGAGTCTGCTCCTTCTCCCTCTGCCTGCTGCTCTGCCTACTTGTGCTATCTATCAAATAAGTAAAATCTTTCAAAAAATGACCCTGGAGTGTGGATTCCTAGTTAGAATGCATAAAGTGCCTGGGCCAAATTACTTTTTTAAAAAAAGATTTATTTACTTCAGAGAGAGAGAGAGAGAGAATGAGTTGGGGGAAGGACAGAGGGAGAGAATGTTAAGCATATTTCCAGCTCAACAGAGCCTGACTCAGGAACCACTCAGGTTCATGTCCCTGAGCCAAAATCAAGAATTGGAGGCTTAACTGACAGAGCCCCCCCAGGATCCCCTAGACCAAGTTACTTTTAAGCAAATTACAGTCATCATTAAAGTTGTTTATTATGATTAGGAATTCAGTTCCTAAGAAATTAAATATAAGGGATAAATGCAGAGAAAGTAAGCTCATTTATTATTTATTTATTATTAAGTAACCTTTTTGTTTTTTATATAGTTGTATTTTCTTATATAGACTTAACGCATTAATTCACAGTATCACTGACTTAATAATAACGTTCCTTTGTCCAGGACGAGTTGCGTGATATTTGATGGGATGCTCTCTGTCTGGAGTGGTGAGGAATGAGATAGCCATGTAGAGAGTCTAATCAATGAACTCATATTCTGGAGATTAATGAGCAGTATATGTCTCTGCCAAATCTCTGACAATTTGGTTTATTCAAATCACTACTCTTTTAATATTTGTTAAATTTTTATTTGGAGGATAAGTTGATTCTTGTGTGCAAGAATCAGAAGGGCAAATCTGCTTGTCAAAAACCCTGACTCAAAAATTACTATACCCCACTCACTGACATCAGTTGTATCACTGTTTATTGGCTCTACTCTTTTAGTAAACAATCTAATTATCCTCTTTTATTACTTTTAGATGCCCCTTATAGGATGTGGAGAAAAAGGAACCCTTGTACACTGTTACTGGGAATGTAAATTGGTATAACCATTATGGAAACATTACCAAATTTTCTCAAAAAAATAAAACTAGAACTACCATATAATCTAGCAATTCCACTACTAGGTATACATCCAAAGGAAGAAAAATTACTACTGCAGTGACAGCTGCATTCTCATGTTAATTACAGCATTATTCATAGTAGCCAAGATATGAAAACAACCTAAGAGTCTGTCAAGAGATGAATGAATAAAGAAAATGTAGCATATATAGACAATGGATTATTCAGCCCCCAAGAAAGGAAATCCTGCCATTTGTCACAACATAGATAAGCCTGAGAACATTATGCTAAATGAAATAAGTCAAACATAGAAAAACAAATACTGCATGACATGATCTCACTTACAATGTGGAATCTAAAACGAACAAACAAACAAAAAATGTTGAACTCATAGTAACAGAGAGTAGAATGGTTGTTACCAGAGACTAAGGAGTTAGAAAAGCGGGAGAAATGATCAATGGATACAAATTTTCAGTTATAAAATGGTAAGTCCTGGAGACTTAATGTATAATATGGTACCTCTACTTAATAGTAGTATATTGTATACTGGAAATTTGCTAAGATCTCCAGTGTTTTCACTACAGAAAAAAAAAGAGGTGACTGCATGAGGTGATGGATATGCTAATTAGCATCTTTGTGGTAATCAGTTCACAGTGTATACATATATCAAAACATCACCTTGTATACCTTAAATATATTCAATTTTTATTTGGCAATCATTCTTCAGTAAAGCTGGAAAAAAAAAGATACTAAATGAAGGAGGATGAAAGGAAAGAAAAAAAACAGTTGCCTTCCCCCTTTATTTTCTTGATGATCTGGATTTTGATTTTGTTTCTATTGTGCCTGACAAAATACAGTTATCTGATGGTTCCCCAATTATGTTATTTTAATAAAGTAAATTAAGTGTAGGTTTGATGGCCGTTTCTTCCTTTTTTTTAAAGTAATACCGAACTCACAGCTTGAACTCTCCCATTTGTTCACCTCTCCTGAAGCAAGAACTCAAGCAGCAGGAAGTGGGCCCAAAGCCTCTCCTGGGGAGTCAATCTAACAATCTAATTCAGTCTGTTCCTGTGCTGTCTGTCATCCTTCACTTAAGAGTTAACTGTAAGAGAGAGAGAGAGAGAGAGAGAGAGGCAAGCCATGAAAGAGACTCTTAACTCTAGAGAATACACTGCTAATTATCAGAGGGGAGATGGGTAGGGGAATGGGTGAAAGAGGGAATTGGGGTTAAGGAGGGCACTTGTGATGAGCACTGGGTGATATACGGAAGTGTCGAATCACTTTATTGTACACCTGAAACTAATATTACACTGTATGTTAACTAACATGGAATTTAAATAAAAACTTTGAAAAATTAGAGTGCAAAAGCACTCTAAACTCAGGTAATAGTAGAACTTTGTCTACCCACACTTTGATAGTCTCACCTCAAATGGCTTGAGAAAATAAAACATACCCTGCAGTTGTATTCAGTATACTTCCAAAGAAGAGTTCTGAAAAATATATTTTCTTTAATTCCTTATATTTTCATTGACATTTTAGGTTCCTTTTGTAACAGAGATACCTGTGGAGCACTTGCCTGTCTAGCCTCAACTCAATCCAGCCCCAGATACAGAATACACATCAATAATATTAATATACTTTATATATATATATATGTATATACCTTATTTTTAGTCAGTCATAGGGCATACAATAATAAAATACACACACAAATATTTTTCTAGAAAAGTTTTAGTATTCTCAGCATTTACCAATTATTGAGTATTTTGGGGAGTCTTATGGACTTTTTTCTTTAATTTGAAATATGACTTTTTGGTAAATAACATGGCTTTTCTATTGAGAATGCAGGAATGTCGTGTCATAGGCTAAAATTATTAATGTGCATAAGTATTCCTTTTCTCCTTCTCTTTGAGATACATGAGAATATTCTATTGTTTTCTCTATCTCTTATAGTTGGGTGTGGCTATAGGACTATTGTAGTCAGTGAGTTGTAGGCAGAGTGACATGTGTCACTTCAGGATGTGAGCATTTGTGTTTTATTTTTCTTTCCCCATTGATTCCAGCTTACTGCTTGTGTATTAAATGTCCAGGGAGGAATTATATAGCAAAACAAGGTTTAAATTAATCAAGTTATTGTTTACTATACAAAAGCCTCCAGGATTGCTCTTCCTCTGTCATGGCAAGTAGGCGGGTATGAGTGAACTTGGAGCCCCTCTCAGTCTAGGTGTCTAAATAACTACAATTAACAGAGTTCCCCTACCAACCTGACTGATACATGTAGCATGTGCAAGAAATTAGTCTTTGTTGTTTCAGAATGAGATTTAAACAAACAAACAAACAAAAACAAGCAAAAGCAGTAAGAAAAGCAAAACAAAACTGAGGTTGAACTACCCAATACTTGTCATAAAAAATAAAAAACAGAAAAAATTAAATTAAATTAAATTAAAATTAAAAAAAAACAGAAAAAATAAAAAGCCGTTAAAAGTCCCTTTTCTAAGGGCAGCTGAGTGGCTCAGTTGTTAAGTGTCTGTCTTTGGCTCAGATCATGATCCCAGGGTAAGTGAGACTGAGTCCTGCATCAGGCTCCCTGCTAAGCAGAGAGCCTGCTTCTTTCTCCCTTTGCCTCTGCTGCTCCCCCTGCTTGTGACTTCTCTCCTCTCTCTCTCTCTGTCAAATAAATAAAAAATCGTTTTTTTAAAAAAAGTCCTTTTTTCTAGGTAGAGAGGAATCACCTAACTATAGAATATTCTTTTAAAAAACCATTTTCTATAGCTGAAATAATTTCTCAATTAAATCAAAGTAGCTAAATGTTAGCAGAGTTCTAGTTATTTCACACTGTCATAAAGTAATTCTCTATACACATTCAGCAAGCAGTGGCAATTTGAAAGTTTTCTCTTCATAGAAATGAGACAGTGCTAGCATATCAAAAGAAAATCACCACAAATGTTTTAGTCATGGGGTGCAATAATAGAAATATCACATATTTTGTTACAGCTCTTTTAACTGTGTCACACTGATTGAGAACTAAATTAAAATTATTTAATTGCATAACAAGATTCCTAATCAAAATTCCTATTCAAGTAAGATGTGCCATCAAAATTCATATTAAGTCATTTATTATATGCTTTTATTTTTCTTGGTAAGTTATTCTTGTTTGTGCTAAATTGAATTTCAAAGAAATGTTAGGGTTTGTTCTTCTTCCTTAATGTATATCATATACATTAGTGTGATTTAAAAATCAAACTTGAACCACTGTTGAATATGAGCAATTATTTTTTCTGTCTCCTACCACCTCCTTTCTGTCTATTCTATCTCTGTACTTCAGAAACTCTAGAATTCATCTACTTGGAACACTCCACCAACCCCTGCATCCTTTGTTTTCAAATAGCCAGGGAAAATTAGTAAAGATTCAAGGAAAAATAAAAAAGTGAGTGACTAATACAAATTCTTCTTTATGTACAGCTCACTCCAAAATGTTGTCATTATAATCTAAGAAGTTAAAATAATATGACACTTTAACCTCTAAGTCAATTAGTTTGAAAGAATACTGGAAACACTATTTTGAGGAGATTGATTGAAATCAAACCTTTAGCTCTAGTATAAAAATAATTATTAAATGGTTTTAGGTTCCAGAGCAATAGTTATCTATGTACAAATTATCAATAGCTGATTGGCTCCAATTAGTCCTTCACACATCTAAGAAAGACAAAAAAGGACATAAAAAGCTCTTGCTCATTTGCATATTCATAATACCTCAGTGAATCACCAGGACTGGCACTGATGCTGCCTGAATATTAATGCAGACCCAACAGCTGAGCTGAAGGGCAAAGCAATATATAGAAACAAACTGCAATTTCCCTCTGGATTTCACAATTTAACTTAATGGGGGACAGATTTTTAAACCATTTATTATTATTATTATTATTATTATTTCACCTACTTTCACAAGATTCCTCCCTGTTTTTTAGAGCATCTAATCAGATCGGTGCTGGATTACAGTACATGTTTTATTTGTCTTTTAAACCAGATTTAATCAGCAGTTTTCTTCTATATCAAAACCCACAAAGTATTCCAGTTTACATGCTAAATAACTACCCAAAAAGGGGAATCCAAGTTGTACCCTGCATTCCTCTGAAGGACATTCTATTTTTATATGCTTTTAAAAGCTTTAAATTTGTGGGCAGTTAAAAGTTCGGGTAGTTAAGCACCTCTGCCTTCAAAATTTTCTCCCTACCCTGCCCTTTAATTTCTTGTAAAAACCTCTGTCTCCTGACCCCACCCTCTGTCACAGCTCAAATGGATATTTCTGCCTTGACTTCTGCAGAGAGCCACAGATTGAGGCTTCCGGAAGAAATGCTCCAATTCATTCCATGAGATGCAGCAGAATATTTGTGGAAGAATATGTAGGAGGGAGATATGTATTTGAAGTTTGCATGTGTGATGTATTTGTAGCATCGCCATTACATTTATATATCTGTGATCACAAGATTGTTTATTATAGGACTCTATTTTCCTTGGAGAAGTGGCAGATTAGACAAAACTCTCCCCAGCATTTGCATTTCCTTTTACTGAAGAAGGTGCTGTCTGCCAACAGCAGCTTCAGAAAACAAACCGGAGTAGATAAAACAGTATTTCTTTAAAAACAACTTTAGGTTTGGAAAACAGACTTCTGTACCTTACTGATTATCATACTGCTTTGCCTTATTTATTTTTATTGGGCTTTATTTCAAATGATAGTAAATGATAATCACAGCAATAGCTAATCTTTATTGATCATACACTGTATCAGTCAATTCTTGCATAACAAACTACCTCTAAAATCAGTGGCTTAAAGTAATAAACTATTATTGCTCATGTTTCTATGGGTTGTCTGGGGTTTGGCTGACCTGGGGGGTGGTTAGGCTCAGCGTGTATTTCCGTTTCATACTGTGGGTCTTTGAGTTGGCTGGAGTGACTATCTTAATCCACATAAGATCTAACCAGGTAATACTCCATGCATGGGTTGGTAGACACAAAAGGGTATAAGCAGAACATCTGAAGCTTCACCTCCTCTTTATTCTTTTGGTCAAATTGAAGGGTCAGGAAGATATACATTTTTTTCTTTAGTGGGAGAGACTGAAAACTCATACAACAGAAGGAGGGTGAAAAATTTAAGCCATCTACTACCCACACAATGGGCCATGCCCCTTTGTTAGCACGTCACATAATCATCTCCTCTCGTTTTCAGAGCAGTCCCATGTGTTATTATCATTTTACAAATAAGAAATTGAGGTTCAGAATGATTAAGTAACTTGTATAGGACCATACTGCCAGCAAATGATAAAGCAATGATTGACATCTAAGCAGATCTTAAACGCTATGGAATTTTCTCAAATGTTCCATTCCACCTGATTTAAAAAAAAAAAATTTCTATATTTAGTGTAAAGATTATAAAGTTATGGAATATATTATTCAGTCATCATTATAATGATAATGACTAAGGATAGAACATAACAAAAATTCTGCTGGGATAACACTATTCATTTCTACATCAACCTCAAAAGTCATTTATACATGAGACAGAATAAAGATAATATCCTCAGCAGGGAAGAACCATAGGCAAATTAATAAATTAAATTTCCATTTATAGTTCTTCTGTGATCAATAATTATTCCTTTTAACAAGAAAGATCCTCTTCTTTGACAATAAATACCACGTATAAAATTATAACTGGTTCTATTTTATTAAAAAGTGTATACCACACAAAGATAGTTTTGTAGATTCAAATACCATTAATCAAAAGCCACAAATAGCTATAACCACAGAGCTTTAGTGACTGGAAGTTAACTGTTTCAGTGCCAGCAGAAATGTAAGTACATTCCTAATTAAAGCATTTCCTAATTGCCTTCTTGGCAATCAGTAACGACGTGATCTTAGAATATATATGTATTTGCACTAGGTTCTTGATTTTGCAAATTTTCGTTTTTATTTTAAAACAGTTGTTTTCAGAAACCTGAAGAAGTTTAGTTGAAAAAAAAAAAGTAAGTGTGGATCATAGGACTTAGTGATAATTCTATATTGTCTGCCTACTATTCCTCATTGTATAAAGTTTGGCTTAGTAAATACCACAAATTATTAACTTTCCAGAGCAAACATAAAAACAACATGGCAAAATTAAATAAGATGGACTTTCACATAAATCCAACCTTCATGTGACAAGATTACTACCCAAGCTTAAGTCATGCACAGAGAAAAGATGGATTTGATTTGGGAGCAAGATCAGCATTCATAGAAATTGGAATACTAAAGTATTGAAATGAAAGTCTATGTGTAATATGTGAAATGATACATAGACTCCTTGTCTGAGACACTATTTTGTTTTTCAAGATTAATAGTTGTCCTGAATCTCACACTTGGTCACTTCCCTTACTTCACACCAAAAATATTTCAGAATTTCATTAAATGCAGACTGGTAGCTAGGAAGTTGAGAATATTTCTGTGTGTTTGTTCTGCTAAGAAAAGCATATGGTATGTAATAAATACTCAATAATTATTTTTGAAGAATGCTGTATTATGAGCTTGTACACCACTAGACTCAAACAGAACTGGGTTCTTAATAGTTGAATGACCTCGGTCAAGTTATTTAATACTACAAAGCCTTGTTTTGTTTTGTTTTTATCCATAGAAATGGTGACACAATCTACATATATCACAAAGTTGTTTCAAGGAGGAAATTAAAATATTTATTTACAACCAAATTTCCCCAACCTTCATTAGCTTATGATGACTTAAAATGGAATCACACTATTCACTCAGAATGTAATAATTCTGGTCCCCACCTGCTGAGGCAGAACTCCAGTTCCTTCCCCCTAAATCTCTCCCTGTTGTATTTGAATGTCCCTCAGATGTGCTCATGAGAGACCGTCTCCCATTTCTCCACCTCAAACACTCACTGATGCTCATGGCCTGTAACAGCACTTGAGGATCACTCTCTCCCAGCTGGCTGAAGCTGCCACTTAACTCTCAGGAAAATGCTAGTATCAAATCCTATGCTGCTATTTCTTGTTCTGATGTTGCAGCCTCTCTGAGTACCCAAAGGACACTGCGTTCTCTAGGTTCCTCATTGAATTGAAGCTTCTATGTAATCAGTGCCCAAGTAGAAGGATCATCCTTGTCCATCAGCCTGCAGCCTCTCTTTCTCTAAAGCTCAATTACAAATCAAGTTGCTGATCTAGGGAAAGTCTATATCTGAGACAGAAATTTTGCTATTATATATCTCTGGTCAGGTGAATTAATTCTCTCTCTCTCTCTCTCTCTCTCACACACACACACACACACACACACACACACACACATACACCATCTCCTAATCTCCCTAAGTTTCCCTCCTCTTAGTATATATGATTAGAGGAAACTCACTTGTATCTTGCTGCCAATCACAGCTCTTTGGAATGGACTATTTGGAGGAAATAAGATAATAAGATACCTGTACCAGGGGTTTGCATACCTGGTTCCTTGTGGCTCACCATTAATATGGGCCCCATCACCTAGAATGGCTCCTTTAAGATTTTTCTGAATCTAGGCCCTTATAATCAGTTTCTGGCATCACTAATTTCTCAAAGTTCCCAAGAAACTCCTAATGTGTAGCTCAGGGTTAAGAATCACTGGTTGAGAGAATCTGATAAAAACCCGTTTTATCACATAAAATGTGTATTTGCTTTTGTTTATAATTTTAGTAAAATGTCATGTGTCTGTGAACACCCTGAAATCTAGTTTAAGGATAATTGACTTAGAGCCATTAAATTTGGTTGTTTCTCCAGAAGAGGGAGTAGCCATGGTGGGCAGGCTGCTAGAAGAGCTACTAACAAGCGTTTGTCTTAGAATTAAACAATAATCAGCTTTATCTAATAGAGTGGACTTTTTCAATGTATCTCTGTTTTCCCAATGTTCCTGGTATTATGTGGTGTTCTTGTGATTCATAAATGCTTGTTGGTTTAATGTTATTAAAGTTCATATTACCACCAAAATTAAGAAGAATATTTAGATATGATAAATCAGAATGAGAATCAAAGAAATAAATTTGTAAGTACTACACTTTGGGAAAGTAGAAAGTTTCACTGACTGGTCAATTAACACTGAAAAAAATCTATCCTAGGTTTAGGTTTAGAGAAATATTAATAACCATTTCTCATATAATAGAGGAAAATATCAGTGAGAAGTATTTCACCGATTTTGTGGCAAGAGGATCAGAGAAATACTAGGAAGATTTTGAGTAAATAACCACTCACTGGGAACATACATGAGACTCAATTTTTATTACACTGTAATAAACACTCAGCAAGTGTTTTCTAGCTAAGACAATGTGGGGAAATTAAATTGTATTTAAGACCAGCCATGGAAATGTTTTAATTATACCAGAAATAGAATGAGTGTTTTCAAATTCTGACAACTCCAAAATCAAGTGCAAGATATATTTAGGATACTTGGAGTTAGATATTATGACCCATTTGGGGGATTTTGACAAATGTCATAATAGGCCAAAGACAGGTGTAGAAAGGAAGAGGAGAAAAGGAAGAGGAGGGGAAAGGAAAGAGAGGGAAAGTTAGTTTAAGGTCTGTGAATATTTGCCTCTGTAGGGAAGCAGATTTATAAACAATTTTATAAGGAACCCTATGGAGGAATATGAAATAAAACAGCCTTTATAAAATAGCAAAACATAAAAAAAGACTAGTCTATTGTCAAGAAGAATGGATATAGGCATATGCAATGAAACATGGATAATTTTTCAATTTTCTATCAATATTACCATCTCAGGGTAACCACTCTGAATACACATACACACACACACACACACACAGCTTGACATTTTCTACATACATTAACACACATACCTTTTCTTTCAATATGAGATAATGTCCATTTTAATGTTATTTTTTCATTTGATGGATTATTTATATCTTTCATTGCTATTAAATATGTTCCACAATGTCATCTTAAAGGCAGCATACTAACATACTTGTAGCATTACATACTTGTAGCATTGTCTCATTATCAAATGAGCATTGTCTCATTATCAAAGCAACACTGGAGTGAATATTCTTGTACATGGATATTTGTGCACACATTTGTTACCTAGGAAAATTCCTAGATGTGGAAATGCAAATAATTTAAACTGCCAATTCAAAACACTTGTGATATTGTGCTCCTATCTTACAACATGGTTATATGAATTTATAATCACTCTGAACTGTATACTAGTTTAAAGAGACATTACCCCTAACACTGTATTACAGAGAAAAAGGGAAGAAAAATTGATTTGATGCATAGAATTTCAAGTCCCCCTCTCATGTGCTTCCTTATTTGCTTATAATGATCTGAAGCTTCAGATTGGCAAGGATGTATTTCCAGTAACAATTACATTTTTATTTGTCCTTTATCTCCAATTAGAGTCTGAGTTGTTGTGGGTAGAGACAATAGTTTATTTACTACTGCATTCACAATATAAAATCTACATTCTCTTTTTTAAGATTTTATTTATATATTTGACAGGCAGAGATCACAAGTAGGCAGAGAGGCAGGCAGAGAGAGAGAGAAAGAGAGAGAGAGGAGGAAGCAGGCTCCCTGCTGAGCAGAGAGCCCGAAGTGAGGCTTGATCCCAGGACCCCGGGATCATGACCTGGGCCGAAGGCAGAGGCTTTAACCCCACTGAGCCACCCAGGCCCCCCTAAATTCTACATTCTTAAAAAAACCCTACATTCTTCATGTTATAGACATTTAAATATTTGTTTAATAAATAATAACAAATATCATATGTAAATAATTGTGATCACCCCAATCTTTAGGACTTAGAATAGGATAAATCATAGCAGATAATGGCAATCTATCAATATGTCACAGTGGTATCCCACAAGGTGAAAGTAATGCAATTAAAGCAAATATAACAATAAGAACAATAAAATTCACTAAAGTTAGGGATTCTCAGGAAATATGTACTATTAAGAAAAAAATTCATGCATTATGTGCTCAAAATAATTAAATAAGAAAAATGAGTGATATCCACTTTGATAAATAATTGTTATATTTTATTGTGATTTGACTCTAGTGTCCTTTTAAAGAAATATTAAAATTGTGAAGTTTTACAAAATTATCCATTAAAATTTGCAATAAAAAATCTTCTCTTAAGGAGTATGCAACCTCTGTAGAGCCTCTAACATTTTAGACAATAAGAATAAGTATAGTTTTTATTTAATCAAGAACATCAGAAAAAAATTGGAAGTTTTATTTTACAACTATTTTTTCTGGAAAGGCCAACACTAGACTTGAATTCATTTGGTTGCTTTAAGAGACACTTACCACTTTATAAAATAGTGTAAGAAGTAGCTTCTTAACCTTACAAATAAGCAGCTTATATAATTTTAGGTCATATCTTTCCAGGTAATGGATACCTTATTTTTGCTTTGATGGAAAATATTCTGCAGTGTAAAAGTGTCAAGATAGTATGAATAATTTAGATCTTTCTAACTCAGACAAACCTTACCAGTAACACCTCATATTTGTTTTTCAGTATTATTTGGTGGAATATGTAATTGAAAGATTATAATCTTTTTTGAATTCTGGTTTAAAACATATACACTATGGAGTATAATGCCTCCATCAGAAAGGATGAATACCCAACTTTTGTAGCAACATGGACGGGACTGGAAGAGATTATGCTGAGTGAAATCAGTATAGCAGAAAGAGTCAATTATCATACGGTTTCACTTATTTGTGGAGCATAACAAATAGCATGGAGGACAAGGGGAGATGGAGAGGGGAAGGGAGTTGAGGGAAATTGGAAGGGGAGGTGAACCATGAGAGACTATGGACTCTGAAAAACAATCTGAGGGTTTTGAAGGGGCGGGGGGTGGGTGGGAGGTTGGGGGAGCCAGGTGGTGGGTATTGGAGAGGGCACGGATTGCATGGAGCACTGGGTGTGGTGCAAAAACAATGAATACTGTTGTGCTGAAAAAAGAAAGAGTTCATCGTATCATTTGAGGAGGAAGTGGTTAGCAGTTCCTGATGGGGAGTTAGAGTGAAGAACCACGTTATTCCCTCTGTAGCTTAATCTTTTAATAACGCTTACTATATTCTCAATATAAAACTAATATATGCTTCTCATATGTAATCATGTAAATATAAGTATAAAGAAGAAAATACTGCCTAGAGCGATATATACTTTTAATGCCATTCCGATCAAAATTCCACTGGTATTCTTCAAAGAGCTGGAGCAAATAATCCTAAAATTTGTATGGAATCAGAAGATACCCCAAATCGCTAAGGAAATGTTGAAAAACAAAAAATAAAGCTGGGGGCATCACGTTACCTGATTTCAAGCTTTATTACAAAGCTGTGATCACCAAGATAGCATGGTACTGGCATAAAAACAGACACATAGACCAGTGGAACAGAGTAGAGAGCCCAGATATGGACCCTCAACTCTATGGTCAATTAATCTTCAACAAAACAGGAAAAAATATACAGTGGAAAAAAAACCAGTCTCTTCAATAAATGGTTCTGGGAAAACTGGACAGCTATATGCAGAAGAATGAAACTCGACCATTCTCTTACACCGTACACAAAGATCAACTCAAAATAGATAAAAGACCTCAACGTGAGACAGGAATCCATCAGAATCCTAGAGGAGAACATGGGCAGTAATCTCTTCGATATCAGCCACAGCAACTTCTTTCAAGATATGTCTCCAAAGGCAAAGGAAACAAAAGCGAAAATAAACTTTTAGGACTTCATCAAAATCAAAAGCTTCTGCACAGCAAAGGAAACAGTCAAAAAAACAAAGAGGCAACCTACGGAATGGGAGAAGATATTTGCAAATGACAGTACAGATAAAAGGTTGATATCCAGGATCTATAATGAACTCCTCAAACTCAACAAACATGAAACAGGCACACATATCAAAAAATGGGAAGAAGATATGAACAGACACTTCTCCCATCAAGACATACAAATGGCTATCAGACACATGAAAAAATGTTCATCATCATTAGCCCTCAGGGAGATTCAAATTAAAACTACATTGAGATATCACCTTATACCAGTTAGAATGGCTAAAATTAACAAAACAGGAAACAACATGTGTTGGAGAGGATGTGGAGAAAGGGGAACCCTCTTACACTGTTGGTGGGAGTGCAAGTTGGTGCAGCTTCTTTGGAGAACAGTGTGGAGATTCCTCAAGAACTTAAAAATAGAACTTCCCTATGACCCTGCAATTGCACTCCTGGGTATTTACCCCAAAGATACAGATGTCGTGAAAAGAAGGGCCATTTGTACCCCAGTGTTTATAGCAGCAATGGCCATGGTCGCCAAACTATGGAAAGAACCAAGATGCCCTTCAACGGACAAATGGATAAGGAAGATGTGGTCCATATGCACTATGGAATATTATGTCTCCATCAGAAAGGATGGATACCCAACTTTTGTAGCAACATGGACGGGACTGGAAGAGATTATGCTGAGTGAAATAAGTCAAGCAGAGAGAATCAATTATCATATGGTTTCACTTATTTGTGGAGCATAACAAATATCATGGAGGACAAGGGGTGTTAGAGAGGAGAAGGGAGTTGGGGTAAATTGGAAGGGGAGGTGAATCATGAGAGACTATGGACTCTGAAAAACAATCTGAGGGGTTTGAAGTGGTGGGGGGGGTGGGAGGTTGGGGTACCAGGTGGTGGGTATTATAGAGGGCACAGATTGCATGGAGCACTGGGTGTGGTGAAAAAATAATGAATACTGTTTTTCTGAAAATAAATAAATTGAAAAGATTTTTAAAAAAGAAAATAATAAACATTTGTATGTAAATCTAAAAAAAAGATAAACTTGTTTTCTATGCTTCTATGATGTGAAGCAAAAATCCTATTCAGTTTATAACAGACATAGTTGTTTTCGGTGTGTGCTACCTTTTATCTCTATAGTGTATTTATGCCTTAAATGAACTCTATTTCAGAAAGAATATAAGTCCAATGCTATTTCTTTTCATTGTAACGTATTACGTACACAAGAAATGAAAACGGCTAATTGGTTGAAACGATAAACACTAATCTGTTCTCTACACCAGTGCTTCTCAAACTTTAATGTACATATACATCTACTGGAGAATCTTTTTAAAATGTGGATCATGATTCAGTAAGTCTGGAGAAGGCGCAAGATTCTGAATTGCCCAGCAGTTTCCTGATGATACTTCCAGATGCTACTGGTCCAAATGTTACACAAGGTGTAGCTAGCATCAATCAGAGAAAGACAAAGACCATATGATTTCACTAATATGTGGAACTTAAGAAACAAAATAAACAAGCAAAGGGGGAAAATGAGAGAGAGAGAGATCCAGACACACTCTTAACTGTAGAGCACAAACGGATGGTGACTAGAGGGGAGGTGGGTGGGGGATGAGGAAATCAATGATGAGAACCTAAGGTAGACACTTGTTTTGATGAGTACCAGGTGTCATATGGAAGCAATGAATTAGCATATAGTACACCTGAAACTAGTATAACATTGTGTATGTTAACTAGCTGGAATTAAAATAAAAACATAAAAAAAAAGGTCCATGGGCGCCTGGCTGGCTCAGTGGGTTAATCTTCTGCCTTTGGCTCAGGTCATGATCTCAGGGTCCTAGGATCAAGCCCCCAATGGGGATCTCTGCTCAGCAGGGAGCCTGCTCCCCCCCCCTGCCTCTGCCTGCCTCCCTGCCTGCTTGTGATCTCTGTCAAATAAATAAATAAAATCTTTTGAAAAACAAAAAAAAGTCTATGATGGGGGGAATGGGGAGGAGAGGTGTATTAAAGGAAAGATACAAGGCAATTGAAAAAAAAAGTTGTAACTTTCCTTTGGCAGGTATAGATATTGATCTGGGGATTTTTATTCTGTGAATCGTTGCTTGTTTGTTTTGTTTTTTATTATTTTACTGTTATGAATAAGCTGGTAAACTACATCTAAGTTGTAGATAAAGTTCAATGAGTGTATGTGTAAGCAAGCCATCTTTTTTAAAAGCCTTGAAAAAAGAAACAAATAAATGAACTAAGCAAAAAGAGAAAACTGTGATTAATTATAGGAAAAAGAGTGAGCCCAATAGTAAATTCAAAGGTCTGTTTTATAATATCAAGTAGAGTCAGGCAGAGAAGGACACAGTAACTGGATAGCTTATGTGTAACCGTGAGAGAGCAACGACAATATGGAAGTGGCAAAGTTTAGTTCAACTTGAGCAAATCAAATTCTGACAGACTCAAATATTTTACAAATAAGTAGTTGTTTGGGGTTATGTTTTTTTTAAAATACTGAATAACAATGCAGTTTGAAAAGGAGGATATTTGCTTATCAAAATACTTAAAAATTATTTTTATTCTTCTGTGAGCATTTTATGTTATGAAAAAGAATTCCTAGGAATTCTTTTCTTGAATAATCATTACAAATTTGTTAATTTATTAAGTTTCACCTCAAATATTCTGTTTGGTTATTTTACATATGAAAGATACAGACTTCTGTGGTATGAATTAGAGCTCCAGAGTATAAAACTAAATTGATAGAAATCTAGATGTTTTTCCACTGAAAATGAATGGAGTTGCAAGGTGTGTTATCGGTTTGCAGTAGTCTTTCTAAAGGCAATAACTGTGGCTCTCAAAGCTTTCAAGATAAAGAAGTGGTTCCAATTGCTAGGGCATCTTCCCAAGCAGAGAAAAAGTCCTCATCCCTGTAATCAGTCATTGCATTTTTACCAATATAAAAATCACAAGATTACTGGACATGTGGGGGAAAAAAACCTTTATTCATCTTTATTCAGGAAAAATAGCCTCCAGGAAACACTATCATGAGGAAAACAAAACAAAACAACTGTATCTTGGACATGTTCTGACAGCTAACATATTGTCAGCCTGTAGGATGCAACCTGTTCGTAGTTTGGTCTCCCAAAAGCAGACCCCAAGATCGGAATCTGCGTGAAAGTGGTTTATTAGGAAGACTTTTCAGTGGAAAAACAAGCACATGAATAAGGAAAAAATTGATAAGTAATAGAAATAAATGGGACAGGGAAAAACAAAAGACAAAAGAAAAAAGTATCAAGAAGAAATATATCAAAGCCCCAAAGAGCTGAATTAGTGTCAAAGTTACTGTCCTTGGGACACATTGTAGATCACACCTCTAGTTGCCTCAAACAGAGAGCAAAAAAGCTTGAGTATTTATACCCCTGTGACTCGCTAACCAGCCTTCAGGAGTTAAGGACTATGCCTTGGGGATCATAAATTACCAGGAACTTCTGGCTCTCTCTGTTCAGACAAAACAGTTCTGCGGCCTGAGGGAAGTTTCCAGGCAACAAAGGTGTGGGTGGACAGGAGTGAAAGCTCACCAGGAAGCCATGTGCACACAAATAGTAAAAGGGGCAGATAGGACATGAACGGAACACAGAATAGTCTTCCCTTTCCAATTATTCAAAATAAAACCATAAGATAAATGTTTATTTAAAAAAATTAATATTTGTGTTGTCTCAGTCTATCAAAAGAAGGTGATATTGTTAAACAAGAAAGGGAAAATATACACATGTGCCAAATTAGTAAGAGGAACCATTTATAGTTACTGTTTAACCTAATTTTGCTTATCTACAGAGTTTTCTAGTAACAAGTAAACCTTGGTTTTGGACCTTCCCATCCAAAAAGTTATTGGTGTCTCTGTATAGGACTCTCTTTCAATGATGAGCTTCATTCAGAGCACTTTACTGTTTTTGTTTTTTCTTTTCTTCGAGAATGATTATTCAATGATCCAGGGTTGCTTAGTCTAAATCACCTAACCAATATCTCTAAAAATAAACCGAGAAGCAAGTTTTTGCCTCAATTCCATAACTCTTCCATCTCTGTTTTATAATGATTTTCAAAATTTTGTTTGGCTTGTTGCTGCCATGCTTCCTGAATTTTGTTTTGTTTGTTTGTCTAATGCTTCTTAACATCTTTCCTAATGTCCTAGACTGTTTCTAAATTGCTTGTTTTAGTCAGGACTTCGATTGCAAGGAACAAACACATGACTGAAACATGCTTATGCCCAGTGATATTTATTGGCCAGACTATTTGAGGAAGGTGGAGATCGAACTGGCCTGAGAACATTAGAATTAGTAGGTGAAATGCCAGTGGACTTCACCTCCATCTCTTATCCCTGGCAATATACATCTGCTAAATTGTCCTCTCAACACAGTATCTCCACTTGAAGCAGGATGTTACTGTAGGCTCTTCTGAGCTTACAGTCTGTTATGCTATATATTATATGTTATATATATATATATATATATATATAAAATCTTTTTTAAAAAGTGGGGGGGATGCCTGGGTGGCTCAGTGGGTTAAAGCCTCTGCCTTTCTCAGGTCATGATCTCAGGGTCCTAGGATGGAGCCCCGCATCGGGCTCTCTGCTCAGCAGGGAGCCTGCTTCCCTTCCCCTCTCTCTGCCTGCCTCTCTGCCTACTTGTGGTCTCTGTCTGTCAAATGAATAAATAAAAATCTTTTTTTAAAAAAAGAATCTGTTTCTAAACATTATAGTGAACATTTTTATCTAACTGGCATCTATTCAAGTTTCCTTTGATTATAGCTTCTCATTCTCAGTGGGTGAGAACCTACTTTCATAGGTACCCATCCTGAGGAAGGAGAATCAAGGGATTACCAGAGGAAATCCAAGACCCAAAGATATTCCCAAATCCTTGAAAAACTATACTTGGTCTTTGCTTGTTCTTGAGACTATGCATTTCTCTTTGCTAAGGCCAATTTTGGCTGTTTTCTATTACTTTCAACTGAAATAATTCTGAGATATACAATTACTCAGTAGTGTTATGTATTTAGGGAACATCATTTTCCAAATGTCATGAACCAAGTTCACTGAAACCTCAAAACTTGTCAATTTTTAGAACAACGAACACAGAATGAGGCAGTGAATTTTACATGCTATAGTAAAGAAGATTAGTGAGCTCATAAACTATCTTAACACATCTTCAGAATGAAAGTAGCTCTCTAAGGGAACACAAAGTTAAGTATACAATGTTAGAAGCTGACAAGACCTGGAGAAAAGCATGTTGAAATATTACATCAGAATAACTTCAACATGTGTAAAGATTCCATATCACACAGAGTGATTGTTTTTGCTTGAATTTCTATAAAATAATCTGTTATTATTAGTGCAGAAACATTCTTTGAAAGCTCTAATGTGTATAGGTTAGCTTATCAAAGGTAGTCATGAAACTGAAGTAATGCAACCACAAGGTCTGAGTTACTTGGGCAATCGCTTTTAAAGAATGCCTTTGCTAGGGTTTCTGGCCTATCCTAATTAATTATTCAGTGACATCTACATCATTTTACCTGACTTGAAATCAGTTAAAACACACCTGCCAAGAAGATGAAGAACAGTATATTTTCTCAAAGACTCCTAACATTATGTTGAAGCAATTTCATTAGGTCTCAGACTTTGATTTTTAAGAAACTACAAATTCAAGTTTTCACAGCTGCTGCTTATTTGTTGCTTCACAGAGAGGGAAGAGTATTGCAATGCATTTTCACAGGGGAGCCTAGGAAGTATAAATGGATTGAGTACTACTGCCAGTTGATGACTTTGAGAAAATGGCCTTCTCCTATCACAGGAATGAACACGGTTGGCAAAAAGGTACTTCTGACTAATGAAGTCTGAAGACTTGAGGCCAAGATAATTACAGGGTAAACCAATCCTTCTTTCTTTCTGGTTTATTTTTTATTTATTTATCTGAGATAGAGAGAGTGCAGAGGGAGAGGCAGAAGGAGAGGGAAAGAATCTCAAGCAGACTCCATGCTGAGCACAGAGCCCAAGGTGGGGTTCGACTCCATGACCTAAGTTCATTACCTGAGCCGAAATGAAGAGTTGGACACTCGGCACACCTGGGTGGCTCAGTCATTAAGTGTCTGCTTTCGGCTCAGGTCACGATCCCAGGATCCCAGGACCAAGACTCACATTGGGCTCCCTGCTCAGCAAGAAGCCTGTTTCTCTCTCTCCCACTTCCCCTGCTTATGTCCCCTCTCTTGCTGTATCTCTCTCTGCCAAATAAATAAATAAAATCTTAAAAAAAAATAGAGCCAGACACTTAGCCAACTGAGTCACCCAGGCGTCCCCAGGGTAAACCTTTACATTTGATAAATAAAATCCCTCAATTTCAGATAAAGTGTAATTCAGGGTTATTTCCTTAAAACCTCTCAAGTTTTTCATAAGTCAAATTTGGATTTCAAGTTGAAGTGATAAGGAAAAAAGTCTGAGCATATTATTTGAATTAGTTACAAAGCTAACAACTGCTTTTACACTCTTTTAGATTGAGGAGAGTTGAAACTTCTTCTCGGGGTATCTTGACTTAAATATACAATTGAGGCCTATCAAGAGTCCCTGAAAGCCCCTGAGAAGCTTTGGGTAACTTCATCCCCTCCCCGTGCCCCCACAGATGCATGCTCACATACATACAGATGCCATTCCTCAAGCAACACAGCTAGGCAATATTCTTATACATATCAGTTATATTTATAGGTCTATAATTTATTTTCTTGCAAGTTCTTAAGAATCCAAAGATCAACCTGAGCTTCAGATCAGTAAACATAATAACTATGACAGCAGTAATAACAACAATATTTACTTTTACTGAATCCTTTCCGTATGCCAAAGACTTCTGAATGACTCTATATGTATACATCATTACTATATGTCAAGAATTTTTCTAAATGCTTCACATGTAATTAACTAATTTATTTTTCATAACCAGCCCTTCAAGAAATATAATATTCTATTTGGATTCCTGTTTTTTAGATAAGGTAGCTGAGGCATACTGTTTAAATGTCCTGCTGTGGATTGTACGGATTGTACAACTAGAGAGTAGAAGACTTTGAATATCACTCCACACCCTGAGTTATCCATCTTAACTCACAAATTCCAAATACTTCCAAGTATGGATGCTTGTTAGAATCAAACTAGTAATTTATTTATTGAATCAGACTAGCAGAGTAGTCCAAAGTATGGACTTTGAGTCAGACATACTTTTCCACTTAGTATATTGAGTGCCATTCAACAAGTTAACTTCTCCTTGCCTTGCTTTAATAATTTAAATTTCTATAATATTGGAATAAAATGAATTATTATGTAAGAGATTAATTAAAGAATATCTATATGTATGTGTTTATATGTCTGTGTGTGTTTGTGTAACATCACATTTCTAAGCATTTATTTTTTTCAACAGATGATATTGATTTCATGTACTATGCCCTTTCTGCCAATTTCCGGGAAGAACGTGAGTCATGTTAGTTAAAAATAATAATTATATCAGCTTTCTCTGCTGAGGCAAAATTAGAAAGAATGTAATCCTAGAAAACCAGGTTCTCAGATAGGGAATTGAAGCTAGAGAAATAGAATGTATCACCTCTGCCAAAGGAAAGATAAAGACCTAGCAGGAGCACCTCCAAAGAACCTATAAAAATGCCCATTTTTCTATCTCACATTCAAGCTGAGGGAGCATGCACTGTTGTACAATAATGCCCATCAGGAAAAACCTTTCTTATTTCCCTTACTGTTCATCTCTACCAATGCTTTGACATTGGCCACATTTAAAGGAATCCAAGTAGGAGTACAAATGTTAGGATGTAGAAAGGTGCAAGAAGATTTATCTACAAATTGAGATGAAAGACTTAAATAATCTTTTGGACTGGATGCTTTCAATTGCAAAATTAAGGCTTTGTTTTTGACTTGGAGTAACAACAGAACTTTATGCCTCTGAAAAGCTGAGAAATCAAAGAACCTGCCCTTTTTAACATCCTGTGGTAAGAGGAGCACCTGCACTGAGCAGGTTTATAGGTACGGAAGAAGACAAATATCAAATTACTTTTATGAATATTTCATGTTCTTCTCTCTTGTTCCAAATACTATTTTTTTGCCACTTAAGTTCTCAAAATGTAAAATGTAGGATCTTGATCTATAAAAGAATAACATTTTAGTCAATGTAATGGATTTAGAAGATGTAGAAGATTCGGACTATCCAAAACACCCTCCAAAATCCTATTATGTAAACTTTGCCAGAGGAAAAAGTCCCCCATCTCTTTGCAAAGGACACTAATAAGTCCCTTTTTATCCCTTATTGTTACTTTGCCTGGGTATTAACATCCATATTCAACATGGCCTGCAGGGGATGAGGAGAGACACAGTGAACTTTAGAGTAAAAATAAAGAAGCATTCAAACAAAAATATTTTAAGGTGTTTGTTAAGAACATAATAATCTGATAAACAATCATGGGAACCAAATGTGAAAATGCTAGACCAAGGAAGGTATATCTTTAGATCAGACTGATTATTTTACATTTATTAATTTAGTAGAGGTTTGCATCCAGTGTGTTAGTTGGCAGATGGCTGAAGCTTTAATAGTTTTCTCGGTGACTAATGCAATTGGATGAAATTATGTTAAACATCTTAAATGACACTGACATAGTAGAGATAGCAGTCAGATTATTTGAGGAATAGGAATGCTATGTGGTACTCATACCATGTGACCCACATATCCATTCTCAAACTCAAAGAGGCTTGCTTCACCAAGGCATTGAGTAAGATACAGATGAAGACAACACACAAATATTTAAAGAGTGCTTTATTGGTTTTAGGCCAGGATGCTGGGAGAATGAAATGCAATTTTATAGGCTCCAGATCTCTATGGGATCAAAAGGTTGCAGAATGCAGTTAACCACAAGAAAAAAAGTGGACATCATTAACACAACAAGCAGCAAAGAAAGTAGGATAATCACCTTTCAAAGGATGCCCTGACTTGCAAAGATCTCTAGTTATGCCTAATTAGACACAAAATACCTTAAGTTTGTCTTAATTTGCATAATCAAATGTAGAGCAAAATGAAACAAAACTTCAGTCTTGCCTTAAGACAACATAAAAGAGAGTCACAGTTTATCACCCTATTTCCATCTTTGAGTCAGTTTGCAAGCCCAGAGAAGCATGGGATACCACTGAAGACTCTCCTATAACACCAAGAGTACTACATATCTCTACCCAGGTTTCCCAAAGTGACTTGTACTGATTAACCTGAGTCATTAGGTGCTAAGAAAGTGAAATCCAAATATTTCAGGTACACTTGTAGAAGATATTGATTAAAACTCATTTTTGAAGACACAAATGTCACTGTGCTCTGGAGTAAGAAACTTCAGTGCTCAGATTTCAAAGGAAGTTTTAAATCTATGTGGCTTGATATAGGAGTATATATAAGTATCTGTGTACATATGCATATATACATAAATGGACAACTACTTATTTAACATCAATGCTTTGATAGCTTAGGAAGTCTCAAGCAGAATCCTTTGATTCTCCTGGTTCCTGCTAAAATAGTGAATATAACATGGCAGAGGAATGGCAGAGGTTAGAATCACCATGAATGAATCAAAAGAAGCAGAAGTGGTAATTGTCAGCACATATTGTTTCTTCAGTTTGGTCAGCACAGAATGTTTATAGACTTGGAGAAGGATAATAGATTAACATGACTTTAATGAGGCAATGACTCCAAATGACTCCTGTTGCAAACGTGTTTTCTTACCTAGAGAAAAGCAGTGTAGTTTTTGGCATTCAGTACTCATCTATTGATTTTGTGAGTGCATTTTTCTCCATTGCAACAAACTGAGACAATAAGAAATAGTTTGCATTCATCCTGGGACAAGTTTATCTACACTCCCTCTCTTTCCCAGCTCTCCAGTAGACTTTTTTTCACTCACTGTGTTAATTTCCTGCCTAAACAAAATGCTTTAACTCTTCCTTTATGGAAAAAAAAAAAAAAGAGTCCGCCAACTACTCTACAAAAGAAAGGTGACAAAGTTTATGGGGTTTTCTTTTTTTTTTTTTTTAAAGATTTTATTTATTTATTTGACAGAGAGAAAGATGGAGAGGCAGGCAGAGAGAGAGAGAGAGGGAAGCAGGCTCCCTGCTGAGCAGAGAGCCCAATGCGGGACTCGATCCCAGGACCCTGAGATCATGACCTGAGCCGAAGGCAGCGGCTTACCCCACTGAGCCACCCAGGCGCCAGTTTATGGGGTTTTCTTAAACAGGAGTAGAAACACAACTATGGATAAGGGTATGCTTCTGGCTAATTTTAAAGGCTCTGTAGAACTTGGAATCATGGTGTTCAGCTCAGCAAATATGACTGATCCCTAAATGCACTATATGTTGGGGATGTCAACATGGATAAGGCAATGCCAGACCTTTGCCTGGGAAAGGAACTTCAATTCTGATGAGGGACACAGAGATATAACTCGATTCACTCCTTGATCCCTCAAGTACTAAATGTCTACTCTGTGCCAGGAACTATGCTATCTGTTAGATATATAAAGGTTTGAAAAAGAAGACATGGTGAGACTTATTTTCTAAGTAGATAGATTTTAATAAACAACCCAAACAATTAAAATTTGGAAGTATTTCTATGAGAAGTTGTTAGGAAAAAAAGACATGTGTTGGTGAGATCCTATGAAAAGAAGTTTATCCTAATCTTAGAGAAGAAGGATAGCTTCCATGCAGTGATGATAACAAATGGGGGGTTTCTAGTTAGAGTGAATATCATTTACCATGTCCCTGTTCTAGTAGATGATTCATTAAAAATCCAAGTACATTCAGCCTGATGGAAGTTGGGAGAAAGAGGCAGGCTTTATGTGGGGGGAAGCTTAGGAAACGGAGGTCAGATGATTCAGGGTCTTGCCAGCCAACGTAAGAATTACGTTCTTTATCCTAGAAATGCTAAACTGTTGAATATTTTTCAGTAGGTGGGTAACATGATTGTACCTAAACTTTCTGACCATACTGTGGAGCAGTATTTGTGAGGAGGTAAGAATGGATGCAGGTAAACCAATTGGGAGGCTATTCCAATAATAAAAATAACAATGAGAGGGGCGCCTGGTGGCTCAGTGGGTTAAGCCTCTGCCTTTGGCTCAGGTCATGATCCCAGGGTCCTGGGACTGGGCATCACATTGGCTGGGGGGGGGTGTCTCTGCTCAGCAGGGAGCCTGTTTCCCTGTATCTCTCTCTCTTCCTGCCTCTCTACCTACTTGTGATTTCTGTCTGTCAAATAAATAAATAAAAATCTTTAAAAATTTTAAAAAATAAAAAATAAAAATAACAATGAGAATTCTGTGTACATAAAGAGTAACAAGAATAAAAAAATTAGTGGATTTAAGGATTATATCAGAGTTAAAACTGACAAGACAATGATATGAAAGGTGAAGAGGAGGGTTATATCAAAGGTGACTTCTTACTTCCTGGTTATATACCTGCCTGGTTGGTATATTTTCTCTAAGGAAATTCCTGTGAAGGACCATATTTTTGAGAAAAGACAAAACATTTTATTTTATTTTTAAGAGTCTATGTCACATTCAAATATAGAGGAAATTATATCAAAAGTTTATGTTATGGAGTTTCCTCAAAAAATTAAACATGGAATTCCCATGTGATCCAGTAATTCCACTTCTGGGTATATACCTAAAAGAACTGAAAGCAGAGACTTTGAACAAATATTTATATATGAATGTTCATAGTAACATTTTTCACAATAGCCAAAAGGTGGAAACAATACAAATGTCCATTGATGGATGAATTAATAAACAAAATGTGTTATATATACATATAGAATATTAGAATATTAGTCAGCTCAAAAATGATTAAAATTCTGATACATGCTACAAAATGGATGAACATTGAAAACGCTATGCCAAGTGAAATAAGACAGTTACAAAAGTATAAATATTGTGGGATTCCAGTTATATGAAATACACAGAATGGGAGAATTCATGAAGGCAGAAAGTAGATTGGTGGTTTCCAGGGGCAGGAAGGAGAAGGTAATAGGGAGTTATTGTTTAAAAGGTATGGAGTTTCCGTTTAGGAAGATAAAAAAAATCTGGAGATGGGCAGTGGTGATGGCTGCACAATAATGTGAATGCATTTAATGCTACTGGACTCTACACTTTAAAATAGTTAAAACAGTAAACTTTGTTATGTCTATTTTGTCACAACCAAAAAAAAATATGTATGTGGATCTAGAGCTTCAAGTTCTAGGCTAGAGGTATAAATGAAGGAGTCACTGAATCATCTATGATAACTGAAGCCTGGTTTGAATGTAAGATGGAAAGAAAAAAGAGTATATAAGTAAACTTGATGAGCTCGTATATTAATTATACACAGAGAAGGGTGGTCTTCAAAAGGGACAGAGCAGGGATAACTAGAAATTCGAGAGGAAGACAAAAAGAGAATAGCAGAGAAGTTAAGGGGAGGGAATATTTCCTAGAGCAGTAATCAATATTGTTTCATCGCTATTCGTGTCCTTCTTGGTGGAAGGATTCCATTTCTCACTTATCTTAAAAGTTCCTCCTGAGGTTGTACTGCTATATAGTAGTTTGTTTTTACTATAAGGCAGAGCTTTCTGTAATTCCAATTTGAGCTTTTTTTCTCCACTTAATTTGTCATAGGGAATTATCCATTCAGGCCACAGATGTGGTTTGAAGAAGTAAAAAGGAGAAGTCATTCAGCAGGATTAAGGCACTCTGAATGTATGAGTTATCTGTTTATGAAAATGACTTATGCCTTTAGAACTTGCTCAGCCTCAGTGCTGTACATAAATATTTTCATTTGGTGTTTTAAAGCTTCCAAATATACCAAACTTTACGGCTCAGTACAATAACTGTATTTGGTTAATGATAGTGTGTTATGAGCACATATGAAGGCACATACAAGAATTGTGTCAGCTTTATTCAATCATAAAGCAAAGTTCAATGATAAAGTTACAATGATAAAGCAGGTTCAGTATTCCAAAGTCAATGACAATTCACCATGTGATTAAACTTGGCTTGTTACATGGCATATAGAGCAGGACAGAAGACAAGCCACACAACAAATAAGATAACAGAAGGGTGCAGGAAGTTAACAAACCAAACGCAAAGTCAGTCTGTGGGTGCATGGTGAAAACGAGGCCTCTGTCTGGTCCGGGTCAGCTCTGACACTTACTGCTTCTGATGTTCAAGCAGGGAAGGCTCTTGGTTCTGTTTGGAAATCCATCAGGCAGTTGCCTTTTTAAGTGGTCAGACATAGAGGGGTCAGGTCTGAAGAGTCTGACAGTTTGCTTCCCAAACCCTTCCCTTTTTAAAAGGGATTTAATCAGTTTTGGGTCTCTGAAGACCTCCTCTGGTTGTGCTGGTTATCAGTTCTGGAGTGTCAGCTGATGCTGGTCCCTGCACTATCTCCTAGCTGCAGCACCTTAACTGCTTTTGTCATTGCTAGACACAGGCCCCTGCTGGACATAGGCTCCTGCTTGACATCAGAGACTCCATTTAGCTCTCTACATAGTGTCTAGGGTCAGATATTCCCATGGTTCAGTCTTTGTGAGCTGATCCATGTGAGCTGAGAGCAGAGAGGTTCTCAAGAAGAAAATAGTTCCAGGGTAAAACAGGAGAAACTCTGCTTCAAAAGTCTTAGATCTTCCTCCATGATTCTTCTCTCATAGTTTACAATAGGCTTCATTAAACATCCCCAACTGCCTCTGATAATTAAAACACCACAGCACACACTGTTTTTTTAAGAGCCAGTTGACAAAGTCACTTGTCCTGTACTTTGAACCAGCTAGAAAGTCCTTCCTTGCTCCACGGCTCCACTAAAAATGGTGAGTTTTTGCTTTATCCAGTAGGAAGATCTAATGAAAACAACATGTGATGTATTTCTTAAATATCTCCAGAGATTGCCCAAGCATATTTAGTAGTAAGAAAATGAAGATGTATAAACATATCCTTTATTTTGTACCACAACACTGAGACTCCCCCCCCCAAATTTCCTAGGTAGTAGAAACCTATCCCTTTCAGTCTCTGGTGCCAAACTCAGGCTCCTAGAGCATTGTTTCCTTCCTTTTTCTTAGATTCTACTGCAAGAAGCCATCACTATAGAGGATTATCATGACCTACAGGAAGATGAGTTACTTGAGGTCCCTATGGACTAAACATTGGCACAGAACTTAAGAGTGGACATATTTCTATGGCAAGATTATGAAAGTTTATTCTTTCTCTGCAGATCCCAAGATAATAAAACTGATCTACAATGCATGTGGTTGAGTTAGGAAAAATAAACTTCATAAAGCACCAATACCACTGTTGGCAGTCATGCAGGGTCTTGATAGTAGCAGTAAATTAAGCATAAGTAAGAAAGTTTGTGAGAAAAACCAATAATAACACTCTATAAATCATGTCTCTCCTTTTGCACAGTTAGAGGTAAACAATAATGAAAAAATCTCTAAAATACTGGAAATTGTATTCAATTCTTGTGATTCTTAGTCTTTCTTTTCAACATTTTTCCTACACTTTAGAGGCTATCTACTCCCTTCTCTGTTTTTCTATCCATCTAATCCCTAGTGTCTAGTTCCTCTCTGAAACAGAAAAGTATCAAAATTCAAGCATTTAGAATAAACAATTGGCTAATTGATCTCCGAGCATTATCTCAGCCAAGAATGTGTGCTTTAATGCTTTCAATTGTAAAGTCTCATAATAGAGGAATATCAGACATTGCCAAGCAACTGGAAACACACTTTGAGTTGTTAATACATTTAAAAACTCTTTATCTATGTAAATAAACTTGATTTAGTTAGTTTCGGGTGACTGAATAGCTGGAATCCGGAGGTTAAATCCGCATTCTCATTGTTCACCTAAAAACACAACATGGGGAGGTGAGGTCAGTAAAGCATGGCTGAAGGAGAAGCAAGAGCTTCTCTGAGCCAAGTTTATACACAAAGATGGGGTCTTGTCTTCAAAGTCTATCATTTGGCTACTTCCATTGTACTAGGGGCACTAGTTTTTGTATTCACCAGTGAATAAGGGAATCCTTTGTGTAAGTTTGATTGGAAGTGACATAGCTGTCATAACAAATGCAGAAACACACACACACACACACACACACACACACTCCACAGGTCAGTTAGCAGAGGCAGTGAATCATTATAAAACTTGCAATGAAGAATAGGAGGAGGATAGAGTAGTTGTAAAAAAAGCAGAGGTAATAAGTAGGACTAGAGACAGAATAGTCCTGGCATAATGTTGTATCCCTAGATTGTGAGGCACTATCTCACTTCTCATCAATGGGGTGACAAGTCAACCAGATCATTAGAATTGCACCATCCTAAATTGCATTCCTATTCTTTGGGAGGTCTAGTCTAAAATTAAATGCCATTAACTAAAGCAAACTGAAGACAAAAAAATTCCAGTACGTTGATTTCAGTCAGATCAATCCTTTATCACGTAGCCTTTCACCATATAAAATATATCAGCCACTGGTAATTCATTTTATTAAAATAAGCTGTTTATTTACCTTATGTGATTGAGTTAAAATCCTATAATCATAGCTGAAATTGTTTATCAGTTCCTTGAACAATCATGCATGATCCATATTTTAAGCCTTTATTCTGAATCTTTCTTGAATTATTTTGTTGTTTTGTAGGTAAGTGGTTTACCTTATCTTACAAAATAAATGCTCAGATTCCATATATTTTCTTTTTTTTTAAGATTTTATTTGTTTATTTGACAGACAGAGATCACAAGTAGACAGGGAGGCAGGCAGAGAGAGAGAGAGGGAAGCAGGCTCCCTGCTGAGCAGAAAGCCTGATTCAGGACTCAATCTCAGGACCCTGAGATCATGACCTGAGCTGAAGGCAGTGGCTTAACCCACTGAGCCACCCAGGCGTCAGATTCCATTTATTTTCTAACCTGAAATGCCCAGAGTCTATCCTTATATTACAAAAATTAATTTTACTAATTAACTAACACAGAACTCCAAAGAATTATTTCCAGTCATAGAATACCACAACAAAACAAAATCAATTTTTTTTTGTTTTAATTTTAAAACAAGATTTGCCAGACACTTAATAGTATTTTATTAAGCTCAAATTGCTGGTATGTGTAGTAAATGAATTCTAAGAATTGTCTCTGAATATAGGAATTTCTTACAAAAATAAGGAAGGGAAAGACCAGTATTAAGAAAGATACACGAGAAAGCAGAATACAATAATTTACTTCAAGAATGTCCAATAAAAATGGATTATTGCTGTTTAGAGTGCCATTTTTTTTATCTGAGATAGATTGCTTGAAAAATACTTTTCTGTCTTTATTTAATGAGTATACACTTCATATTTATCAGTAATTTAATTTGTATAATAGAATTTTATTGTTTGTAGTTGTGTATAATAGAGACTAAGTTTCCGTGTGACAGAAGATTATGGGTCATTGTGATTCAGGTCAATGGAAGTTCACAATGTTGGCAAAATGACTATTTTTAGATGTTGTTGAAGCTGCCACAAGTCTTCCCAGAGTCCTTTATTTAAAGGAAGAAAACTGTATTTCTCAAGAAAAAACTCCTGTAAAGTTTTATGTACTTTATACTGACTCTTTGTCTTCCTGACATATTTAATAGTTCCTGTTAAAGCCACAAGATATTGGATAAAAGACTCTGAGTTGGGCCACTGCTCCATTTGAATAAGTTTTAAAAAGCTTCAGTCTTCACAAACTGGCAGCCATTACAACGAGACCTATCTCTCATGTAACATGTAACAGTTTGTCCTAATATCATTATAATCACATATGAGACTCCTTTGACACTAAAATCTTAAAAAAGGACTAATTACTAGCTGAAGATTGAGTCCTTCTATAATATTCTGTCACCCTAGTTTTAAGCATGCCTAAGATTTTGATTTTCTACTGGCCAGGCTTTTTTGGGGCCACACATGAAATGGAAATGCAACTGGCTTTGTGTGTGCTGATTTGCCAGTGGTGGTTGCTGAGAACTTTAAATGCCCTTTCTACTGGCAGTCCCTGCTCTCCACCCTGTACTCCAAATTATTCATTCAACAGGCATGAATTACTGTGTGGCAGCTCTTAGAATCAAGCTTTCTAACCAACAGCTTTTGGGAACTGAATAGCATTTGTTCACCATGACTTCAGTTTTAGTTTCACCTTCCTAATTAGGTTTCTACCAACTTCTTAAACTTGTATTTATTATTTCAGGTTCTAATGGCATATGCAGTAGCAACAAAGCCCTCCAATAATCGGTTTATAAACACCCTGTGGCTATCTTTTTTAAAAGATTTTGTTTATTTATTTGACAGAGAGATAGAGAGAGCACAAGTAAGCAGAGTGGCAGGGAGTAAAAGAGGGAGAAGGGTCTCTGTTGAGCAGGGAGCCTGACTTGGGACTCGATCTCAGGATCTTGGAATCATGACCTGAGTGGAAGGAAATGACTTAACCGACTGAGCCACCCAGGCGCCCCAACACCCTGTGGCTATTAATGTTCATGCTCCAACAAGATCCCTTCAAATTTCTTATCATTTTTTTCACAATTCATTTTCCTTTTCCTTCCAAGCACCATTACCAGTATGCAACTCTTCTGTCCTCAAGTTACTGAAGCTGCTTGGCCTACAGATTTTGAAGCATCTGTAAGTTAATGTGCCCACCCCTTGGGGTGACCCTTAACCAATGACTGAACGGTATAGCAGCATGAAAGGCCAACTCCCTTGTTTGGGATAAGGATATCCCTGAGACACAACTTATTTTCCAGAGTTCCCAGCAGGACCAGATTAAAGCTACCATGTGAGGAGCTTTTCCTGAGCACACACCCTTCTTTGGCCTCCACTATCTCTTACAACCCCTGACCCCAGGAACACTTCCTTAAATTATTTTAACACACATCCTCATCTCAGGGTCTATGTCTAACTCAAGACATACCTTCAATAGAGATCTCACTAAAACAGGTAAGGAGAGGGACTTAAAAAAAAAGACCCCCTTTTCCCCACTACATCTGTATCTTTGGAGAAAATACACAGTAGAACAATTTCAGGGTCATAGGGTAGCTCTATTTTTAAGTTTTTGAGGAACTTCTACACTGTTTTCCAAAGTGGCTGCACCAACTTACATTCCCACCAACAGTGTAAGAGGGTTCCCCTTTCTCCACATCCTCTCCAACATTTGTTGTTTCTTGCCTTGTTAATTTTTGCCATTCTAACTGGTGTAAGGTGGTTTCTCGATATGGTTTTGATCTGAATTTCCCTGATGATGATGAACACTTTTTCGTGTGTCTATTAGCCATTTGTATGTCTTCTTTGGAGAAGTGTCTGTTCATGCTTCTGCCCAGTTTTTGACTTGATTATTTGTTTTTTGGGTGTTGAGTTTGAGAAGTTCTTTATAGATCTTGGATATCAGACCTTTGTCTGCAGTGTCATTTGCAAATATCTTCTCCCATTCCATGGGCTGCCTCTTTGTTTTGTTGACTGTTTCCTTTGCTATGCAGATGCTTTTTATTTTGATGAAGTCCCAAAAGTTCATTTTTGCTTTTGTTTCCTTTGTCTTTGGAGACAAGTCTCAAAAGAAGTTACTGTGGCCAATGTTGAAGAGGTTACTGCCTGTGTTCTTCTCTAAGATTTTGATGGATTCCTGTCTTCCATCCATTTTGAGTTTATCTTTGTGCATGGTATAAAAGAATGGTCAAGTTTCATTCTTCTGTATATAACTGTCCAATTTTCCTAGCTCCATTTATTGAAGGAACTGTCTTTTTTCCATTGGATACTTTTTCTTGCTTTGTGGAAGACCATAGAGTTGAGGGTCGATATCTGGGCTCTTTACTCTGTTCCATTGGGCTCTGTGTCTGTTTTTGTGACAGTACCATGCTATCATGGTGATCACAGCTTTGTAGTAAAGCTTGAAATCAGGCAATGTGATGCCCCCAGTTTTATTTTTCTTTTTCAACATTTCCTTAGCAATTCAGGGTCTTTTCTGGTTCCATACAAATTTTAGGATTGTTGGATTGTTTGTTCCACCACTTTGAAAAATACCATTGGTATTTTGATTGGGATGACACTGAAAATATAGATTGCTCTGGACAGCATAGATATTGTTTGACAAAGATGAGTCATGGTTGGGATGAGCATGAATGGTTTTAAGGAAGAGGTGATACTTGAAACCGAAGTTCACCATTAAGGATTGGATCAAGTCCACATAATCCAGAAAATATGAAGGTCAGAATCAAAAGCCACAATTGCACTACTGGGTATTTACCCCAAAGATACAGATGTAGTGAAAAGAAGGACCATATGTACCCCAAAGTTCATAGCAGCAATGTCCATAATAGCCAAACTGTGGAAAGAGCTGAGATGATCTTCAATAGGCAAATGGATAAAGAAGATGTGGTCCATATATATAATGGGATATTATTCAGCCATCAGAAATGATGAGTACCCAACTTTTGCATCAACATGGATGGAACTGGAAGAGGTTATGCTGCGTGAAATAAGTCAAGCAGAGAAAGTCAATTATCATATGGTTTCACTTACTTGTAGAGTATAAGGAATAGCATGGAGGACATTAGGAGAATGAAGGGAAATATGAAAGGGGGGTACTGGAGGGGGAGATGAGACTATGGACTCTGAGAAACAAACAGGGTTTTAGAGGGGAGGGGGGGATGGGTGAGACCAATGATGGGTATTAATGAGGGCATGTATTGCATGGAGCACTGGGTGTCATACATCAACAGTGAATCTTGGAACACTACATCAAAAACTGTATGTATGTTTTACAGTATGTATATGTACTGTATGTTGACTAACATAATATAAAAAAAATAAAGACAGTGGCACTATCTCTACGTCAAATAACTGACAATATCTAGAGCCAGAAGAGAAATAACAAATGTGACCACAGGTAGGATTTGCACAACTATCATTAGAAAACAAAGAGGAGACAGCACGGAAAGGAGAACAGTTTTCTGAGCATCAGAACCACAGAATCTCATCACTTGAGACACATCAGACACTTCCAAGTTCTCTCCCAGTGTCTTTTATCATCAGAAGAGGTTACCATAGCATTTTCCATGTATTAAAACTTAATAAATAGTTGCCAATTTGAATTATGAAGACTAGCTTATGCCCACTTAAAGTACGCCTCAGAATGGCAAAACTGAAGGTAGTACATAGTTGGACAACGGAAAGAAAGGTTGAGACACTAGTGCAGTGACTGCTTAAAAGCAAGTAAAATCCCCTTAAGGTCAGAGCTATAAATATGCTCAACTGAGGACATTCAGAATTTAATAGTGAATCCTATTATGTAGGTTGGGACTATGCATCATTAATGTAGGCCAAAATAATAAAAAGAAGTAATCAATTTCATGTGGTTCTACCTAACACAATGTTTTACATGATAGCACACCTTTGATATGAGTTAAATATATAGAATTGCATAGGTCATCTAGTCCAAGTTATGCATCTGAAACAGATAAAAGAGTTCTTAACTTGATTCTACAGACTTGTTTTCAGCATTCCAGTGATGCTAGCTTACTAACTCACGTGATTAGTGATCTTTCGTAGGCCTGATTAATTATAAACATTGTTACTTTTGTCCATTAATCCTACTTACAATATTTGGAGTTGACAGCTAGATTCCTTTTTAATTTTCTCTTCAGAAATTATAAACTCATGCTTTCTTAACACCATTTTTGGTGGGACTCTCTGATCACTCTTCTCTGTAATCAATGTAACTGATCAGTTTTAGAACAGGATGTAATAGCCATATTATCAGTGTTGTGGACTGAGCTTATACACTGTATTTTCTCTGCATTTGAGGGCATTATAAAGCAATCTAATGCTTTCCATTTGATGTCACATGAATGCAAGAATATTTTTTTCCAATTTCTAACTGAAAATAATATATAAAAAATAATCCACGTAGGAAAAAAGTGGTTAGTTAAGTAAGTTTGTTATCTCTTCTATCACCTTTAAATAAACAGAACTCTAGGGGCAGGCCACACCAAGAGGATATCTGTCAAGAGTTTGACAATAATTTAGGGTGAAGAAATAAATAGTTTGTGGATTATAAGACTTTGTCTCACAAGATGATTTCATTCAGTGATTGTATTAAATAACTTTATAAAGTAAATAAAATATAACTATCAAATTTCTTGATTCCCGTTTTTTAGAATAAAACATACTTAATTAGGACTAAAACTTGTTTAAGAATGAATAAAACTGGGGGCACCTGGGTGGCTCGGTGGGTTAAGCCTCTGCCTTCAGCTTGGGTCATGATCCCAGGATCCTGAAATCGAGCCCCCTTCCGGCTCCCTGAGGGGAGCCTGCTTCCCCCTCTCTCTGCCTGTTTGTGATCTCTGTCTGTCTGTCAAATTAAAAAAAAAAGAATGAATAAAACTGAATGAGTGAAAATACAAATATTCATAACCTTAAAATAAAATAACAAGAGAAAGAAAACTAGATACAAGTATTAAAAATATTTTTAAGTACACTGAAAAAATAAAATAAAAATTTAAAAAAAGTTTTAAGTAAAAAGATAGCAAAGAGTCATCTTTAAACTATAACTGCAAGGTAAGAACAAAGTCAACATGATTCTGGAACATGTTAAAAATACAATGATATTAAAGCATTAAGAAATCATTCTATCTTTATAAAGGTAGTTGGTTTTAGTTTCCTAGATAAAACTCTTATTAGAGTATTAGGTTTAATTTGGGTCTCTACTTTAATAAAGGATATAAAGAAATTAAGGTGTATGCCGAAGAATTTTTAAAATACTGAAAGAGAGAAATCTAGTTGTATTAAAAGGCTAAATAAAGTTTTTGCCTACTCAGAAAATATAATAAAAATAATGAATTAGTTGCTGTTTTTGAATGGAATACCATTTTATCTGCAAAAGATCAAATAAAAAGAAAACGGACTTAAATGAAATAGAGAGGGATTCAGTCATATATGAAGAAGAACTTCTTAATTATCTAATTGATGAAAAGTAGAATGGGTTCATCATGTACGGTTTAGAATAGTTTTTTTTCAGCAATTACATTTATAAATACTAGGACTTCAAGGGAACATATGACCATCCTCTCTCTCCTTTTTTTATATCAGGAAATACAGACACAGAAATTTAATTGCTTAACTCACTTCAGCAATCCAGCAAGGACTAGAATTCACAGCTCTTAACTTCTAAGCTTGCTCTGTGGCCTTGGATATAGTATTTAAAACTTTTGTGTGTAAGTTTGTTTTATTTTGTTTTTCATTTGTACAATGGAAATAATATATGACTCAAAAGGAGAACTATGAATATCAAATAAATATTTGGAAAGCACTTAGTGTAATACTGCTCAAACAACAGTAGGGTTTTTTTTGGTGTTGTTGTATTTTCACCACCTTGTGCTTTTTCTTCTAAAAAATAGCATCCAACAATAAAAACCAATAATCCAAAATAATCTAATGAACCATCTTTTATGTAAAAAGTCTGGGTTGGGACACTTTCAAATGTTAGAAGTATATAGTTTTTCCCATGGGGGAAAATGTATTTTTTTTAAATTATGCCAATGAAAAAACTGCTACTAAAATATTAGTATATTTAATAAGTAACTACATGGAGACTATTTCCTCATTTTCATATATTATTTGTTTCAAATCAAGAGAAGTTCTTATCTTTGAAACCACACCCAAAGGACGTTTTATTATCATCTCTACATTATAGATGAATAAACTCAAATCTCCATGAGGTAAAATATCTTACTACTATTCTCTCTGATGTGTTCAATTTACTCCTGACATCCAAGGGCCCAGAATAATTATCAGAAAGGACATGGAAAAACACATTGTTTTGAGGGATTCTAATTTAACACCCCCTTTTAGGAGTACAATTTGGCCCTACCTATACAATTTAAAATTACACATATTCTCCCATTTCTCCCTTTGTTTTGTTTCCTTTGCTGTTGTTTCTGTATTCAAAGTAAAGGGAATATACATATATAATTATATATATATTCATATATGCCTGAGACTTTTGGGAGGAGATGCATAAGACACTGTAGATAGTGGATACTTTTGGAGATAGGCAAGGGACTAAATTATGACAGAAAAATATTAAAATATTAATGTTACTAAGTTACAACTTTCTGTGGTATAAATTGTGTGCATATGGCTTTTTATCATGTGGATATATTATTTTACAAATAATAAGACAAGACAAGAAGATGTCAGAAGCTTGGGTGCATACAAGCTACAATGAATAGAATGGTCTTCACAGTTTTGAATGTTCATCTGGATTACAAGCTCAATGATACCAGCAACCAAATTTGTGAATCAAGATGACAAAAAATATATGGGTAATTATATGGCATGTGATGATCTGAAGAATGAATGATTTACTACAGATATTAGAATTTTTTAAAAAAAATTTAAAAGTGTGGAAAGCGATAAAAATTTTCAATTCTCTGTCCTCATCTTACTAGAATGATCAATAGTACTTGGCATCTTTGCCCACCAAGGTCTACCCATCAGGTCTTTGTAAGGTGATCTTGCCAACACATAAATTAAATTTTTCACTGCTAAAAGAAAATAAAAACTATTTGACAGTCTTTTCCTACAAGCACAACAGAATGCCAGATTGTTACACTGGTTTATAAAATCCTCTGTGATCTGGCCCTGTCCACCTTTCTCTTCCCATTTTTCCACTCTGCCCTTTACTGGCTATCACACAACAGAGTTTTGCTCTTTTTCTCTCTTGAACCTGCATGTTAGCATTGTCTCTGATATAAACTATATGCAACTCAGTTGTATTGATACAAAAAGTAATTCTATTTAGAACTAATATCCCTAAAATATAACTACTATGACGTTTTTCTTAACTTAGATGGAAACTACAAATTGAAAGCATAAAGGTTCATGTCCATTAATATTCCCATGTGTCATCAAGTACCACTGAAATAAGCATTTTTTAAAATGAAGGACAAAAATGCATTTTCCTGTGCCAAGCAATTTTTCTGTGTTTCTTTGCACATTTACCTGAAACTTCTTTAGATATATGCACATTTATCATTCTATCTGAATGACATTTAATATATTAAGGAAAAAAGCTTAAAAAAGTCACATTTAAGATCTAAATCAAATTGTAGCAATTCATTAACTTTATGAATCTAACAAGGTTATAGCTCTTCATAAAGTAGCTGATTTTATATTATAAATTATTTGTATGTTAAATAGATGTGGATTTTTTTTTTTTTTGCTTCACCTATTTCTGGAAAGTTATTTTAAGAGAAATATGGCTGTGGTATTCCAGGTTTCCTAAGCACTTACAGAGTGAATTTAAATCCATGTCAGGAAGGGGAAAAAACAAACATAATTGCAATTCATTAAGAAATAAAATCAAACTTCAAATTTCTACATAATGCACTAATATATGCCAAAACTAGGGTATTGGTTGTTGGAATGGAAAGATGTAGTATTTCTGTGACAGAAATACAAGCAATGAGGGGCGCCTGGGTGGCTCAGTGGATTAAACCTCTGCCTTCAGCTCAGGTCATGATCTCAGTGTCCTGGGATCGAGCCCCACATAGGGCTCTCTGCTCAGCAGGGAGCCTGCTTCCCCCCACTCTCTCTCTGCCTGCCTCTCTGCCTACCTGTGATCTCTCTCTGTCAAATAAAATAAATAAAATCTTTAAAAAAAATAGAAAAAGAAATACAAGCAATGAATAAGTAATGATAGTTAATCCTTGTTGAGGCACATATTGGTTTCTTCATCCTGTTTTCAATACAATTATAAATATAATTATTAAGATATTGGGTACAGGAATATCCAAGGAATTTGCAAAATTCTGATAATCCTCAGAAGAAGCTTAAGATACTGGTAGTAATATCTTTATTTCACAAATAAGGAAGGTCTTAGGAAACTGTGTCCATAATTTGGCAAAAACTGCATGCGAACAAATGACAGAAATTGAACTCAGACTGTCAAAATCTAAAACCCATGCTACTATGGGAACAGAGTGAACAAGGGTATGTAGTGCGAGAAAGTGAGCAAAATGCTCTTTTTAGACTTGAAACCTAGGAGATTAAAATATGGGCTGTCATTAGTGCAAACAAGATTATTTAGAAGAAGAGAGGTTTGGATTTGAGTTTGAAGAAATTCCATTATCAACATGCTGATTGCAGTGAACTTCTGTTGAAGATACAGTTAATATAGTTGATATTGTTTAAGATATTTTCAAGCAGCTGGAAATGTAAGAGTACTGATTTAGAAAATCATTCCAGGGGGAGGGAGAGGTGTGGTTTATTTTAAGAACTGACATCTTCCAAATATCTTCCAAATAACATACTCTTCTCTTTGGTTTATTTGTAGGGACAAACCTAGGTTTACTAAAACATTGTTTGTCACTGAAAGTGTTAAATTCAGATTTCTGATTTCTGGGATATAGATACTTAAAGTGGAACATGAACTTAATATAAATGTTGAGGGAAAAAATAACAGCCTGACATAAGACTTTCCATGGTACTATGAGAAAGACAGGATTTACTTACCTAAAGACATGTAGGATGTGACTTGATTGGCAGTTAAAATGAATCCTTGATGTGCCAAGGTGTATTGTAAGAAGATTTAATGTGTGAGGTACCTAAAAATATGCATTTTCTCAATTTTTTCTTTGTTTTCATTCAACTGTATTATTTAGATATATTGTCCAGACTAGATATTTTAAGCAAAAGAGCAAGAATGAATCTGAAGGGTCCTTATCACCAAGATATAATACAAAAAAATGCTGTTTCTGCATGAAATTATTCTGAGGACAGTTAGTTAGAGTCACAAATGGGTCCATGTCCTAAACAGTGAAGGATCAGAGGCACAGAGAAAAGTTTACTTTGGTAAACTAACCCAGTTGTCTCAACCAGGGGAGATTATGTCCTCCAGTGGAAATTTGGCAAGTGTCTGCAGACACTCCTCAACAGGACATTAACAGGGAGGAGAAATTCCACTGGCATTTAGTGAGTGGAGGCCAGGGAGGCTGGGTGAACATCCTACAGTTCACAGGATAGTCTCCGACAACAGAGTTACCCAGTCTCAAATATCAGTAATGCTGAGGATAAGAAATCTTGCTTGATCCTATGTGAGGTCCTAGGATAATATAAAAGAGATGGACTCTAATATTTTGTTATGTAACATATGTGCCAGTTGTAGGAAACAATTATTTTTACTAGATCATTGATAGTTACATTTCATGTCTGAATTGCATTCTGAGTCATAAATGAGAAACTTACCATTTTACTAAAATCTCCTGACACCAAATGACCCTCACCCTTTAAAAAAAAACATACACACAAAGATATTTGAGAGGATCTTTTTGAATCTGTTTAAAAAATATGGAAATTAAACTTCCATGAACTTTGCTTCATCAGTAAAACTATAGAACCCATTAATAAAAAACTACAGAAACTTAGCTCTATAAATCAGGAAATTCATCAAGTGTAGCTATTATTGCATGTCTGTAAGTATCTGAATTAACTAAAAATTGAAGATTGGAGGGAGAAAAGGAACACCAGCTTTTCATAAGTTACTCATTTCTTTTCCCAGTCTTCATATTAGGATCACTAGGAGTTTCACCTGATGTATAAGTTCATTTCCTTCTATTCTACCCTAGTTAAGTAATGTAAAGAAAAATACTTATTTTCCTTGTTTATTATGTTCCTGTTCACACAAAAACCTGTCCTACAATTTTATCATTATATTTTTAATAATTTCATTTATTTTTATGTTTAAATATCTCAATTTACTTATGTTTATTTGAAAACTTTAAAAATATTTACATTTCTATCAAACTGATCTTTTTGTAAGGTAAACTCAAATTTTAAAATAATATTCTACAGATTACTTTCAGGTATTCAAAGACATTAACTACATTGACGATAGTCACACATACAGTATTTCTTCTCACGTATCTATGAGGTTTTAAAGCCTCCCATGGCAGCCTTGTTTCTCATTATTATGACAATAGAAACATGACTGTACTTGAAATACAAATATGCCTAGTATAATAACACTCCAGCTCCACTGAGGACATTTTTATTCAGGAAAAGCCACCTCATAAAGTTGAAATTTGCCTGCATAATGGGTTTTAAATTGCTCTTTTTTTTTCTTTCTTTTCCTACCTCAACCACACGTTTGCACAACACACAGAGCAGACAGAAGAGTCTGGAGATGTCATTTTCAGACCTGGCTTTCTGAGTGAGCACACACCCTTCAGAAATTTAGATGGCTTCAAGCTCCTTCACCTTAAATAGGTCTCAGTTTTCCCTTGTGAAAATTATTGGTTTTTATATTTTATACACTCTAAGGATTTCTCTTGTTATAAAATTCTATGTTTACTTAAGAGAAGACTAAGGGGTGACCTCACAATTATTTTTGATGAAAGTGACTGATGATTATTTTTGCAGGTTGGATTTACATAATGCATAAAATTTTAATGCAGAGCAACTCTAGTTGCCAATAGAAAAAACATATAAACAAATATATTATATTATATTATATTTATTATTTAAGGAGATAGAAGTTTATTGAATACACTGCAAGGGAGTGGCAGGCAGGACAGCAGAGGAGAGCTGTTGACCACACAAACAATTTTTAAATTAAACAGAAGAGAAATAGGTTTGATTCACTATTGGCATGGGCTACAGAGAAAAACATTTTGGAGTTACCAAAATGGATAAGAGCTTATGTTTTGAAATCAAACAAATCTGAAATATAATCTTTGTCATTTTGTCATTAACTATGTATCCTTGAGAAGTCCTTTACCTTTTTGAGTGCCCATGTCCTCATCTAAAATATGTGTATAGTAGTACCTACTTTGCAAGATCAAATATGTGTAGTGCCTGGCATATAAGTGTAGTGAATAACACAAATATAATCCTCTCTATAGTTAAGACAGTAATCAACATTTATGTCCTCATTAATATAGATATTTTAATGCCTACATGTAAGAGTACATGTAAGAGTTTATAAAGGAAGCTCTGCAGTTTATTTTCAAATTTGAAATATTACTTTTTAAAACTTACATTTGAAATTGCATGTAGATGTAATCTTGTAATTCAATACAAGCAGGCTAATATTGCTATCAAAAATTAAAATGTAGGGGGGCGCCTGGGTGGCTCAGTGGTTAAGCCGCTGCCTTCGGCTCGGATCATGATCTCAGGGTCCTGGGATCGAGCCCCACATCGGGCTTTCTGCTCAGCGGGGAGCCTGCTTCCTCCTCTCTCTGCCTGCCTCTCTGCCTGCTTGTGATCTCTCTCTGTCAAATAAATAAATAAAAATCTTAAAAAAAAATTAAAATGTAGGGCACTGGGTAACATACTACAAAGAATACAGCCAAGACTGACTCTAGTTGTGGGGCCTTGAACAACAGGTTTCAGTTGTACATTTTTCAATAAAAGTTGGTTTAGACTGGTTATCTAAACAAGCCACTTTCTGTTTAATTCCATCATACCTAGTCTTCCTACAATTTGAGAAATAGTGTCAATTTACCAAAATCTATATGGAAATGTTTCCTTAATAAAAAATACTTTAAGGCACATAAGCATAGACAAGTTATGAGCAAATAGCCCTCAAGATTTGCTTTACTTTTCTTTCTAGTTTTCCAAACAAAAGGCCTATAGATGATTGATAAGCTACTTCCTGTCAAATGCAACAGCAAATCCTTCTGAGAGATTGTCAGTGGGTTTGATTCTTCAATCTCTCTTTAAATAGACTCCATAGGGCAGCCTACACAAAGAACACAATGGCAGGGAAGACATTTAGAGTCAAGTTGGAAAGCCTTGCATCCTTTAGAAGTAGTAGCATTTTTTTAAAAGTATAAAGTTAATAATACCCAAAAAGGAGATTTCTACAACTAAACTGAGAAGCCCAGTCTGGCATTATCAGTTTGTCAGGTCATAAGAGGTCGAGGAGGGCACCACTGCATGTGCTATGAAGAGTTTGAAATATTTTCTTTTAAAAAGTGTATACAATATTCTCTTAACCTGACCTAACCCCTGATACTCAGTTAAAAGCTGAGTGGCACTTCTTTTCAGGTAAAAATTTCCATTAAAATAAACCAAGGTCACATCCTGCACTAGTCTGATTGACAGGAAAAAGGCCTAGTAAGAACTTCATAGAGGTGAAAAAAAATGCAGTGGTTAAGTTATTAAATAAATGCTAAAGCAAATCTACTTATGTCAACTTTAATATTTGAACTGTATAACATTTTCCACCATTAATACAATTCTCTCCCTGAAAAACAGAGGTCTGGATATATGTAGTCTTTATGTTTCCTCATAGCCTTTGGAGTTGAGAAAAATAATGTCCAATAATGTATGATAAAATTAGATACACACATATTCTATATACTTTTCCATAAGTGTTCTTAGTGCTCACCTAAATGTTATACTAAGTCCAGAGTTGGAGGATTATAATATTTTTCAGGAACTTTATAAAACAATTGAATTGAAGTGAACCAAAAACGAGTAAATTTTATACTAGTTTACCAATTATTCTGTTTTTTACTTATCCTTTACTAAACACAATTAAATACTAGCTATAAACTTGTCAATTTCCACCAAAAAAAAACCCTCCTGGAATTTTTGTTGGGATTTTGCTGAGTATTAGATAAATTTCAATATAATTAGTATATTATCTATTTTGAGGCTTCCAATCCAGAATTAGAATATATTTCTTAATTCATCTAGATATTCAAATTTCCCTGTCAGTTTTCTCTAGCTTTAATGTTTTTGTCTTACACATCTTTTACTAAGTTTATTCCCAAGTATATAGTGATTTGGGGCACTATTGTAAATATAACCTTTATTTTTTTCTCTCAGGTTTTTATTTAAGGTCCAGTTAGTTAACATAGGACAAAATAAATAATATTAACTTCAGGTGTAGAATTTAGTGATTTATCATTTACATACAATACCCAGTGGTCATCACAATTGCCTACCCAAAGGATAGAAAAATACTGATTTGAAGGGATACATGAACCCTGATGCTTATAGCTGTATTATTAACAATAGTCAAACAATGCAAAGAGTCCAAATGCCCATCAACTGATAAATGGATAAAGAAGATATAGTATGTATATACAATGGAATATTACTCAGCCATTAAAAATAATGAAATCTTGCCATTTGCAACCACATGGATGGAACCAGAGTATATTATGCTAAGCAAAAAGAGTCAATCAAAGAAAGACAAAAGCCATATGATTTCACTTATATGTGGAATTTAAGTACACAATCTCTTAAGTGTTACTGGTTTTTTTGTGAATTAACTTTCCATCCTATGATCTTGCTAAATTCACTAATTTCTTTTCTTAATATTCATTTGTGGATTCACCACAATACTTCTATTAAATAATCATGTCATCTACATAGATTTTCCTTTAACATCTTAGGACTCATTTCTTTTTCTTCACTCACTGCTATGGCTAGGAGTCCCCAACACCAAGTTTAATAGAAGTGGTGAAGGGGGGCATTGTTAATTTCTGATCTTAGGGGAAAGCATTCACTCTTTCACTATCTTTCACTATTAGCTTCAGGATTTTTGGTTTTTGAAGATGCCATTTATCAAATTGAGGAAGTTCTATTTCTAGTTTGACAAGTATTTTTATCATGAACAAATATTTGTCTTTGTAATTATTCTGTATCTCTTAAAGTTAGGAAATTATTTTTCTCCCTCATTCTCATAATGTTTTTGAATTACATGAATGAATTATTTTAATATTAAACAAAACTTGCATTCTGAAGATAAACCCTATTTAGCCATGATATATTAGCTTTTTTGTATGTTTCTGGAATAGAATTGCTAATTGTTTAAGATTTTGCATCTAAGTTCATAAGGGATACTCATAAGGGATCTGTAGTTTTCTCATAATATTGTGTGATGTTAGCATCAGAATAATGGTGTCTTCATAAAGTGAGTATAGTAAGTATTCCCTCCCCTTCTATTTTCTGACAGTGTTTGTAATTGTCATCATTTCTTTTTTAATGTTGGTTTGGTTTGAAAAATGAAACCATAAGAGACTGGAATTTTCTTATGAGGAAGACTATTAACTATAAATTCAATTCTTTAATAGATAGACATGGCACTATTCAGGTTGTCTATATATTTTTGATTGAATTTGTTAGCTTGAATCTTTCAAGGAAACTGTGCATATCATCTAAGTTTCAGAATTTGCATAAAGTTGTTCATGATGCTTTTTTACTATCTTTTTAATGTCTACAGGTTCTGTGGGGATACCCATTTTACCATTTATGATACTGGTGATTTTCATTCAATCTTTTTAAATTCTTGATCAGTGTACCTAAAGGTTTTGAATTTTGTTACACTTTTCCAAGATCCAGATTTTGGCTTTATTATCTCCACTATGTAATCTGCTTTATTATCCTTTGGTTGCTGCACCTAACTTAACTATATTTTTCTAATGGTTTTGGGCTGTTTCTTATTTTTCTGCCTTCTTGAGACAGAATGTTAGATCAGGGAATTTAAGTAAATTTTAGTTAAATTCTTTACTCATTTCTTCACTAAAAAAATGTGTGTGTGGCTATCAGATTTCCTCTAGGCACTGGTGTGTGTGTGTGTGTGTGTGTGTGTGTGTGTGTGTGTGTGTGGCTTACCCACTGTGCTCTCATTATTGATTTCTAAATTAATTCTGTTGTGGTTAGAGAATATATTTAGCATGATTTCAATATATTTAATTTTTACGAGGCTTGTTTTATGGCTTACCATATAGTTTACCTTTGTGAATTTATCATGCATAAATTAGGTCACAGTGGTTTAGAGTATTGCTCTAAATATCCATGATTTAACTAAATTTTGGCTAGTTATTCTGTTTTTGTTTTTGTATTGAGAAAAGGTGTTAAAATATCCTTCCATGAATCTAGAAGTACCTTTTTTCCTCCATAATGCTCTCAACTTTTATTTTGATGCCTGTAATTAGGCACATACATGTTAATAATTTTTGTCTTCCTGATAAATTGACTATTTTATCTTTATAAAATGTCCTTTTTTAACTTCTAGAAAAAACTGTGCCTCATATTTTATCTAGTATAAATATTACAGTTATAGCCATCTTAGATTTACTCTTTGCATAATTGTTCATTTTAAATTATTTTTTAATTTTTTTAAATTAAAAAAAATTATTATGTTGAATTAACCAACATATAGTACATCATTAGTTCTTTTTTTTAAAGATTTTATTTATTTATTTGCGAGAGAGAATGAGAGAGACAGCGCATGAGGGGGAGAAGTCAGAGGGAGAAGCAGATTCCCTGATGAGCAGGGAGCCTGATGCGGGACTCGATCCTGGGGCTCCAGGATCATGACCTGAGCTGAAGGTTTATATTTAAGGTGCATCTCTTGCAGACAGCACATAGTTGGGTCTTGCTTTTTATCTGATCTAATAGTACGTGCTTTTATAGGGATTATTTAATCCAATGTATATATTTCCATCATTTAGTTTATCGGGGGGGGGGTTGGCATCTGTTGATTGCTTTTTCCTTTGAAATTGGACCTATGTTTCCTGGCTCTTTGTGTGTCAAATAATTCTGGATTGTATCATAGTCATTGTGAGTATCAGACTGTGGACATTCTGGATTCATTGCTTACATCGGTTACATTGCTCTAAAATGTAGTGATGTATTTTTTTTTCTCTTAGTAGTTAGTTAATTTGATAATACCCAAACTGAAAAGAGTCCTAAGGGGTTAAGTGGCTTAGACTTCAATTTTATTCTTTTAGCCTTAGCTGGAACCTGTTTCCAATTTGCCCTACATGTGCATGCTTTACAGCTTTGGGCTGAGTTTAAACATAAAATTTAAGATTTCCCTTCTCTGAATCTTTCCTTTGCAGTGTTCCCTACTTGCTTTCCTACCAGAAAAACTCCAGATTGACTGTAAGAGTTTTAGCTGCCCCTGTCTTGCCCTGACTGCAGTAAAAAACAGGGAAATCACTCCCTTGTTTACTTGGTCCAAGTTTTGGTTCCCCTTTACAGATATGTTTGTATTTGTGAAGTCCCCAGAGCTCCAGGTATTTTGCCTTTTTTGCTTGCTTTTGACTAAAGTTCTTAACTAGTATTTGAACTGGTATGCATATTAGGCCCTTACTCCTCCATGCTGGAAGCAGAAAACCTTAGTGGAAGCTTTAAAAGAGATAATCATCTGTTTCTATAGAGGCAGACTACATTTATTTGGAATTTAGCAAAAGCACGAGCAAAGTGGATCCTTCAGGAAATGTGTGTTAAAAAGTGTTCTTTCTTGGGCAAATTAACAGTAAAATGCCTATTTACGATCCAAGTAGATCCAAGCAGTAGCTGAGGCAGTTAAACAGGTGTTTGGAATTTGAAGATGAGGTCCTGAGTTAGAAATACAGTTTTGGGGGGGCGCCTGGGTGGCTCAGTGGGTTGAGGCCTCTGCCTTCGGCTCGGGTCGTGATCCCAGGATCCTGGGATCAAGCCCCGCGTGGGGCTCTCTGCTCGGCGGGGAGCCTGCTTCCTCCTCTCTCTCTGTCTGCCTCTCTGCCTGCTTGTGATCTCTGTCTGTCGAGTGAATAAATAAAATCTTTAAAAAAAAAAAAAGAAATACAGTTTTGGGAATCACCAATATAGAATATATAGAAATTAAATTAATGATACTGGATAAAATTATGAAGGGGATAATTACAGATAAAAGTCTGAGGACTGAATCTTGTACTACTTCAGGGTTCAGGAGCCAGAAAAATAAGGAACCAGGGAAAGTGAAAGAGGAGAAAAACTGATGTGGATGTGTAATGTAGAAGAAGAATCAAATAAATGTTCCCCCCAAATTGGGTGAAAGTATTATGTCAAATGCTGCTGATGAATAAGATGAGGACTGAAAATTTGTCAGTATATTACTGATGACCTTAAAAGAACAGTTTTATAAAATGGTTGAAATAAACTTCACCGGATTCAAGTAAAAAACTGGACAAAGAAAGGTGGAAAAGCTAGGATATATACAGTCTTTTTGAGGGTATTTTCTATAAATAGGAATAGAGAAATGGGACAGTCTTGAAGGAGAAAGTAGCAAGTTAGGACAGATAATCACTTTTAATGAGAAATATTACAAAATGTTCATTCTTTAATGGGAATAATCTAACCAAGAAGAAAAAAATATTGAGGATGTTGGACATCAGTTTGTAAACATTTTCTCTAAATAACCAGATACTAAATATTTTAAACTTTCTGGGCCATGTGGTCTCTGTTACAGATACTAAGCTCTGTCACTATAGCACAAAAGCAGCCATAGATAAAGTGAGAAGGCCTAGCTGTATTCCAATAAAACTTAATTTACTAATAGATGAAAGGCAGGATTTGGATTTTGGGCCATAGTTTACTGGCCCCAGGATAATATAAACCATCAAGTTCTTGAGTAGGCAAGCCTTGATAGGATCCAGTTCACAAGTATATAGATTATCATTTGATGAAAACAGAAAATCCATCCAATTTAATCAAATATAAAGAGGAATATGGGTTTTGATGAAAACGGAATGGAAGATCATGGTTGTAAAAGCATGTAGATCTTTTCTGATTGCTTGTATTTTCCCATGTTAAAGAAATATTAGGTCATCCACCTTACCTTAATTATCTAATCCATCTCTGGATTGAACATCTTTAGCTTTCTCTCCCTCAAATCCACACACTGCTACCACTAACACAATCACTACTTTCTCCTTAAAAATATCTCTTCTCTACATATAAAGCTGTTAATCATGAGTACGGCTTTATCAAAATGATAAATGAATACTTTTTCTCTACATCTAGGCTCTGATTTTGTTTGTATTGTTTCAGTATGAGGCAGGGAATAAACAGTGGCAAACATGGCCACTGGCAAGTAGATCTGACTTATAACATCATTAAAGGAAGTGTTTTAAAAAATTAATGCCTCTTTCCTTCTACCTCAAAAATAAGTCCAGGATGGGGATAAATGTCTTGTCTTGAGGCATGGTGATGAAATATGCATATTTCTCGCTTGGGTCCTGTGACCCCTGTCTGTAATTTTAAAACTGATATTAATTGATGTTTTTTTCAGTACATGCTTCACACATTGCTAGTTTGCAGTTTATAATTAATGTATATGTTAATTTAAATTGATCAAGAGAATTTACAGGTGTGTACTTTGATATTGGCACCTATTTGTACTTCAATAAAATGCAGTGACTTGGCCATTTCTGGCCTGGAAACCTATTATGTATCTGAGTAGTCAAGGGGAAACACTGATGGTGATCCAGTGGGTATTTAATGCAATTAAGATGTGAAAACTACACTCTTCAGTTTGTTACCTCCTAGAAAGCACATTTATTTTATACCAGGGGAAAGAGAGAAAAATGTAAACTAATGCCTTTCCATGGGTTCTCCTATAACCCCAATTCTACTTTTTATTGATCACTTAAAAAGATAGAGTGGTCTAAGAAATCAAGCTGTTAGAATTATTTTGAACACTTAATTGTACCAAACCAGATTCTAAATATATGCTAATCCATTGTTTTTTCCACTTGAGATAGTTCTAAAAGTATGCTTACCACTTCTTTTTCCTAGGTTTGTATAGCCTAAGAGGACAAAGAAGCCTGCTCAGCAATTCCTTTCCTAGCTGTTTGTTTTCAACTCCAAAGAACTGTTCTCTATGTATGCTTAGTTCAGTAGAGAAATATTTATTTCTATTGTATAAAGTGACTGTACTTCAACATCACTAAGATTTAGGAAGCATTTGATTTTGGTGAAGGAGTATATTTTTGACAGCCAACATCATTATAGAAGGTGCTATAAACTATGGAGACTGCAAAACTAATAGCAGTGAGGATAGAGGTATTTGAGAAAATTATGCGTTTTGAGAGCTTAAATATATTGACAAGCGATTTCCAACCTGCCCATCTCCCCTATTCCTCCAAATTTTGAAGTAATTGCAAATGTTGGTGAACTGGATTCTATTGGGTTTGAGGCTGTATTACCTCAGTCTTATTGGTAAAAAAAAAAAAAAAAAAAAAAAAAACCTTCAACCACTTTATAAAGCATGTTTAAAGTAGAAAAATGTAGATTAAAAACATCAAAGGCATATATTTTGGGGTACAGAAAGAATTTTCTGAAAATAGCTCCTCACCTGCATGTTGGGGACTTAGAATGTTTTTATCATGGCACCAATATTTATTTTCCCATCCATAAGGTATGACGCTCCATAATTGCTAAGGAAAATAACATAAATGGGGGGAAATGGGCGTCCTAGTAACTAATATCAAATCTATTCTTAGTGAAATTTGGAAAAAATAATAAACACCAGGGTACATTAACTTAAAGGTTTCAAAGTACAGATGAAGACTCACAAGCATGGGAAAGTTACTTAATATCTCTGGATCTCTGGTTTCTCATATCTGAAGCAGAGACATCAATAATACCTACTGCATAGGGTTATTACAAGGAGTTATGTTTTAGTATTTGTCCGTAACTTAGAATACAGCGTCCGTTAGACAAAAAATAATAATAACATTTCTTTTGATGGCTAATCTCACAAAACAAACTGAGGGTTGCTGGGGGGAGGGGGTTTGGGAGAAGGGGGTGGGATTATGGACATTGGGGAGGGTATGTGCTTGGGTGAGTGCTGTGAAGTGTATAAACCTGGTGATTCACAGACCTGTACCCCTGGGGATAAAAATATATGTTTATAAAAAATAAAAAATTAATTAAAAAAACAAAGCAAAAAAAATAATAACAACGTGTGACGGGAAGTTAGTGATACATAAGAAAGTGGCAGAGGAAGAGAATTTGAGAGCATCACTGCCTCAAGCTATGTCATAAGAATTGAATAGGAAACTCACAATTGTATTTTTGTTCCCAGGTTGTTTCTGCCTCACTAAAATGAGAATAACCAGACTTTCTGAGGTGTCTAATGCTAGATTAATTACATCCTTTTCCCCAGGATGGCTACAAATATTTTTGCTTTTCAATCACAGGGCTTTCACTTTATTATTACTGAACATTTTAAAATCACATATTGTATAATCTTAAATGTTATGCTAACTGTTATGCTCCTTTATTGTTATCAGATAAGCTAGAATGCCAATAATTCAACTACCTCTTATCTTTATTAAGAAATCTGATTAGACTTGCGCTGAAACAATTTATTTTATCCAGTTAGGAAGATGCACTATTAGAGAGGTCCATTAACTCTTTCATGATGTTGTGGAATCAGTGGGGAAATCTCTAATTGCTATAGGCACAGGTGAGTGCCATGAGTACCAAATTATGCATGGCAGCAGCAATTTCCTAAAAGACCTGTGATTTCTTAGTGGCTAAAAGCTTTAATGTGCCTCCAGTGCCTGAGTCATTAAGAGAGAATGATTTAGGCACAAGGAGAATCTAACTAAAATGTAAAACCATGAGGCCATTACAAATAATAATATATCCAATAAAAGTGTTTGAATAGTAGTGTCAGATGCAAGCATTTTCCCCATTAATTCTGATGTCATGAAAGATACAAAGCAACTGAAAAGCACAAAGAAAAATCTTGTCATAAAATGGGACAAGAATAATCAGAAATAAATCAAAAAAACTTTTCCTTATATTAGCATCTTCCTCACATTTATAAAATCTTAACTTTGAAAGTATTTAAAATAACCATAGGTTCTATATTATTTGCTTTCCACCCCTTACTATAAACTCCTTTGGGAAATGGGTCATTCAGTTTTTAAAGTGGGGTAAACTGAGACTTGCTATATTTCGGTGGCTGTGGAACTTGTAATATATAATTACGTTATTTTTCTTTAGACTGCATTTATTCTTATAAAAATGTAAATAAAAATTTTAAATATTAACTTTTTTATTTCCTTAAAAATCCATGTTCTCCTTTTAGTGTCTATTGAAATGTGATTTTTAAAAATAGCTTCAGTCATAGTGTACCAACCATGTATGATTCAAAATACATTTTCAAATCCATCCTTTTCGTGAAAGCATATTTCATTCAATTGAAATGTCATAACTTCATCATTACTCTATTATGAAATATTCTATTTTTAGTCTCCTAAATAATGCTGTAATTAACATCTTCTTTTTCCCTGGACTTCACTGGGAAAATTTACATACAATAAAACCAATCTATATTAAGTGTTACAGTTTGATAAATTTTGGCAATTGTATGTATTTGTACAGTCATCCCCATGAACATGATATAGAACTTCTAAATCAGCCTCCAAAGTTCTTTAGTGACTCTGCATTTATTCCCCTCATCCTTTGTCCCAGGCAACCACAGCCTTGCTTTATGTCACCATAACTTAACCTTCTCTAAAATTTTATACAAACAGGATCATATACTATGTAGTCTCTTGTGTTTCACTTTCTAACTTAGCACCATGTTTTTGAGATTCATCATTGTTATTACATCAGTATATTTTTCCTTTTGATTACTGAGTAGTATTCCATAATATGGGTACACCACAATTTATTTATTCATTCACCAGTTATGGGACACTTGGGTTTTTTCTTCCAGTTTGGGGCTAATATAAATAATGCTACTTTGGAAATGTGTATAAAACTCTGTGGTAGTTAATTTTATGTGTCACCTTGACTGGGCCATGAAGTGCCCAGTTATTTAGTGAACATAATCCTAGGTGTGTCTGTGAAGGTAGTTTTGGATGAGATTAACATTTGAATCAGTAGCCTGAGTAAGGCAGATTGTCCTACCTAATGCGGCTGGCCTTCATGCAAACAATTGAAGGACTAATATTACAAAACCCTGACCATTTTTCAAATGAGAAGAAACTCTGCCTGCTTGGCTGGTTGAGCGGGAACATAGAACTTTTCCAGCCTTCAGATCTGGACTGAAACATCAACTTTTCTTGGGTCTCAAGCCTGCCAACTTTCAAACTGAAACACATACCTTTAGCTTTTGTGGGTCTCTAGCTTGCTGACTAAAGATCTGGGGACTTTTCAGCCTTTATAATCATATGGGCCAATTCCTTATAATATCCTTACACACACACACACACCCTAATGGTTCAGTTTCTCTGGAGAACCCTGATTAATACAAAATCTTTGTATGCACCTATTTTTAAAATTTATCTTGGGTAAATACTTAGATGTGGGATTGCTGGGCCATGAGATAAGTACATGTTTAATGCTGATGTTTAAGTGACAAAATTTTTTTTTCAAAATGGCTGTACCACTTTGCATCTCCACCAGCAATGTATAAGAAATGCAGTTGCTTCCTATCTTTGTCAAAACTTAGTATTTCGGGTTTTTTTCCCTTGGGTTTTAGCAATTCTAGTGTGTGTATGATTGTGATTTGAATCTGAATTTCTCTGATGACTAGTGTTGTTGAGCATCTTTTCATGTGATTATTGTCTATACATATATCTTCTTTGGTTAAATATCTCTTTAAACCTTCTGCCAGGTAGAAAAATTTATTTGTTTTCTTAAGATTGAGTTAGACTTGTTCTTTATAGATATAAAGATGTGTGATACATATAAATATAAAGATACATGATCTTTGTCAAATTAGAAGACTTGCAAATACCTTCTTTCATTTTGTGGCTGGCAATTTCATTTTCTTAACCATGCCTATCAAAGAACAAGGAGTCCATTTTGTCTTTTATTTTATTTCATGGAGAATGTTTTTTGTCTTGTTTTAGAAACTCTGTCAAAGCCAATATATCAAAAATTTTATCCTGTGTTTTCTTCAAGAAGTTTTATACCTTTATCTAATAGTAAGGTCTATAATTCTCTTGATGTTAAATTTTGTATATGATATAAAGAGTCATTTATAATTTTTTTTGTTCTACAGATGACCAGCTGTTTCAGTAACATTTATTAAAAAAAGAGTATCCTCCCTCAATTCAATTGCCTTCACACCTATGGCAAAAACCAAGTGACCAAATATATGTGGGTTTATTTTGGAAATCTTCATTTTGTTTAATTAATCTAGTTGTCTTCTATTATGCCAATACCACACTATATTAGTTATTTCAGCATCACAGTAAGTCTTGAATCAGATAATGTAAGTTTCTCAATGTTATTCTCCTTTATTAAAGCTGTTTTGACTACTATAGTTTCTTTTCATTTTCATATAGTTGTTGTAATCAACCTATCAATTTGACTAGGATTTTATTGAATCTATAAATCAGTCAAACTCAGCAGATCAACTAAACTCAGCAATGCACGTTTTGTAATCTTTTGGTATTCAAACCTTGCATATTTTTATAAAATATATTTTTACATGATTTAAGATGGAGTGTAAGTATTTCTTAAACATGCACTTCCATTTTATAGAAATACATTTAGATTTTGTGTACTAGCCTTGTAAACTGCAACTTTGCTAAATGTATTCATTAATTACCATAACTTTTGTTTAGTTTTTTTCACAGATTTCCACACATATAATCAGATCATCTGCAAATACAGTTTTACCTTTTTATTTCCCAGTCAAAAGATTTGCCTTTTCTTTTTCTTTTTTTTTTTTAATTTTATTTGTTTATATGGCAGACAGAGATCACAAGCAGGCAGGGAGGCAGGCAGAGAGAGGGGGGGAAGCAGGGGCTCCCTCCCAGGACCCTGGGATCATGACCTGGGCTGAAGGCAGAGGCTTTAACCCACTGAGCCACCCAGGCTCCCCTGCCTTTTATTTTTCACCCAAACATTCAGCTTCATATTTTTGTACTGTCTGGGTTTTCCAGTATAGTGCTGAACATAATGGTGGTGAATATTATAAAAATTAATACTATTGAGCAAACTGGACATGAGAGGAGAAGAAAAAGGAGAATTTACAAGCTAATTAATTTCACTGTTGCTCATATAGAGGTACCAACAGATACAATTTTTTTAAAAGATTTTATTTATTTATTTGACAGAGAGAGATCACAAGTAGATGGAGAGGCAGGCAGAGAGAGAGAGAGAGAAGCAGGCTCCCTGCTGAGCAGAGAGCCCAATGTGGGACTCGATCCCAGGACCCTGAGACCATGACCTGAGCTGAAGGCAGCGGCTTTAACCCACTGAGCCACCCAGGTGCCCCCAACAGATACCATTTAAAGGAAAAGAAAACTAAGGATATTATATAAATGTATACATTTAATGGTAACCCCTAGAACAAAGATTTTTTTAAAAAATTCTAAATACTAAGAGATACTGCAAAACACTACACATATGTAAATATATACAAGAAAACATACCTCATTTATTTATTAAGTTGCAGATTGAATTACAGAACAAAAAAAATCAGTAAAAGAAACCATTAGCATCCCTAGTAAAGACAAAATAAAGATTAAAACACAAAATGAGAAGTAATATAAATAATCAAAGTCACTAAGGAGATTTTAAAAGTCATTTACAAACTATTTCAGGTAGGGTTATGCAAAAAATATATAAATGAAATAGATAATTATCTAGAAAAATAAAATTTACCAGAAGCATTACCAGAAGAGAAAGTGGAAACAGATAAATTTCCCTAGAGAACTAAAGAAATTTGTAAATAATATAATACCATCTTCTCTGCAATACCACTAAGCTCAAATAGTTTAACATGAAATTCTACCAAATCCATAAAGAACTTACCATTCCAATGGTAATTCACCTATTCAAGAGTACATAAAAGAAAGAATTCTTTAAAATTATTAGCCCAGTAATGGGTATTAAGGAGGGCACATATTGCATGGAGCAGTGGGTGTTATATGCAATCAATGAATCATGGAACACTACATCAAAAACTGATGATGTACTGTATGGTGACTAACATAACATAATAAAAATAAATAAATAAATCATAAAACTGTTTTCATAAAGTGTAAGTGATATTTTATCCATAACTAGAAAAAAGGACAAAAATTGAAAATTATGGAGTAAATTCTCATTTCTCTCTCACAATGCATCTCAATGATGCAATTCAATGCAAATTCATATGATTGATTTCTAAATGCTGAAAGGGCATTTTGACTTGATTTAAACCTGTTTCTTTTAAAACAAAACAAAAACATCTCGATAAAATAGGACTTATATTGTCCAAACAGGATTTATTTTAAAAATTCAGTTTTACCAACTGATTTTTAGATGCCACCTTTATTATATACTAATTTCATTAAAATGAAACACATAGATATAAATATTTTATCTTTTTGCACCATCTGGGTCCTCCAGCATAATGTTGAATATATTTAACATTTTATATTTATAATATTTTATTTAATTATAATACATTTCAGTTAAAATCAGGAAGAGAAGAAAATGCTCAACACGACCACTGCTACTTAATATTATAGAAGATGCTTCAGCCAGTGAGATTAATAAGAGAAAGAAGTTGGAGGTATGACAATATAAAATGAATATATAAATGTATTTCAGATGACAGAGGTAAGGAAGTGCTCCTTAATTCCAGAAGAATGAAGTGAAAATCTACTAGAAACAGTAAGTTATCGGGATATAAAATTAGCATTGAGAAATTAATAGACAACTTCTGCATAGACAAAATCCATTTAACTTTAAAAAGATTCTGTTCTTTAAAGTAGTAACAAAAAAGAGAATATATCTAGAAATAAATCTCAAATGAAACCTGTAACTTTTATGAAGGATCTACATAGAGTTGAACAAATAGAAAACTACACTATGCTTTAGCTAGGGAGATGCAATAATAAAAAGATGTCTATTCCTCCTTAAGTAAATGTATATATTATAAAATCTATAAACAGCAAATTAATCTCTAGTATCAATAGTGTGGTTGTTGCTGTTATTGGTTGAAAGTTTATATAAGAAAAAAACAATCAAACGTAGATAGTAAAACATTGTTTAAAAAAAATCAACTAAGGGGCACTAACCACACAAAATTTAAAGTATATAATAAGATTTTAATAGTTAAAATGATGCTATATTAGTAAATGAATAGAGAAAAGAATGGAATAGGATGGAAAGTTCAAAAATAGACTGGAATAAATACGGAAATTAGTATATAATAAAGGTGGCATCTAAAAATCAGTTGGTAAAACTGAATTTTTATAATAAATCCTGTTTGGACAACTGGGAGCCATTTAGGAGAAAAGAGATGATTTTTGGATCTCTCACAGTATACACCAGGGTTAATTTCAATTGGATTAATATTTAAAAAGAAAAGAAACCCCACAAATATTAGATGTAAATATGGGTGTAGTTTTAAATATCTGTTATTGGGTAGCACTTGCTAAGAGTCAAAATTCAGAGAACTTAAATGAAAAGGGCAACAAATTTTACTAATTTTTTTTTTATCACAAGCAAAGTAAAAGACAAATGAAAACCAGTGAACCATCTGTAGAGTTTGTACCACAAACAGAAGACTAGCCTCCTCAAGATTTGAAGAGCTTCTAGAAATAAAGAATAATAAGATCAAGAATCCAATAGAAAAATTAGCAAGGGATATGAACCTGAACCTGGCAATTCTCAGAAAAACAAATACAAATGTTTGTTTGTTTGCTTGCTTGTTTTTAAAGGGGAGGCAGGTAGAGACAGAAGGAGAAGGAGAGAGAGAATCTTAAGCAGGCTCCAGGCCTGGTGTGGAGGAACTTGATCTCATGACCCTGAGATCATGACCTGAGCTGAAATCAAGAGTCAGACACTTAACTCACTAAGCCACTGAGGTGCCCCACAAATGGTATTTAAAAACAGATAATAATTTTCTGATTTTTTACTTATAGTAAGAAATGGAAACACACTATAGAAATGCCTTTTCTCACCTATCATGTTCCAAATTGTTTTTTAAAAGTCATAGTTGGTTAGGCTGTGGGAAAACCACATTCCCATACATTGCTGGTGAGAGTGATAAATGGCATAATTCCTATGCAGGGAAATCTGATATTATACACCAAAATACAAATACAATTATCCTTTGAGCCATGATACCTGCTTCTGTGTATTTGTCCTACAAAAATGCATTCTCATTGAGGCAGTGTAGTAGTAAACAACTGGAAGCAATGTGTGTACTGATAGAAAACTGGTTAAATAACTCAGGTTACATCTATACAATAGAATATTATGTATTTGTAAAAAGAATGGGTATAGTCTTTATGTACCAAAATAGATCGATCTCTAATAAAATTTTATATTTTCCCAATTAAATTTTAAAGTAAAAAAGATATGAAATACTACATATACTACCAATTTTCTAAAAAATCAAGCTAGTGAATATATTTTCATATATGTATGTATTTGTATAAAATACAGAGGAGATAAAAAAAAATCTAATAAAATATTTTTCAGTACAGTGGAGTAGAATGGGTTGGAGAGTGGGATGGTAAGAAGACTTCTGAGCATGTATTTTATATTATTTTGATTTTCAAAACATGTATATGCATTACATAGTCAAAAAAATTTTTTTTAAAGATTTTATTTATTTATTTGACAGAGAGAGATCACAAGTAGGCATAGAGGCAGGCAGAGAGAGAGAGAGAGGAGGAATCAGGCTCCCTGCTGAGCAGAATGCCCGATGCGGGACTCGATCCCAGGACCCTGAGATCATGACCCGAGCCGAAGGCAGCGGCCTAACCCACTGAGCCACCCAGGTGCCCATAGTCAAAATTTTTTTAATGATTTTATTTATTTATTTGATAGAGAGAGATCACAAGTAGGCAGAGAGGGAGGCAGAGAGAGTAGGGGAAGCAGGCTCCCCGCTGAGGAGAGAGCCTGACATGGGGCTCGATCCCAGGACCCTGAGATCATGACCTGAGCCAAAGGCAGAGGCTTAACCCCCTGAGCCACCCAGGCGCTCCCATAGTCAAAAATTTTAAATAGTAAAAAATAATCAACAGGTGTTTGTCCCTGCTCTCTGAATTTGAAATACATTTCAAATAATAATTTACACTGATTTTTTTCTACTTGATTTTAAGTCATATGGTTACATGTATAAAGAAGTTATTGATAAATTTGATATTAGAGGATTTACATGTCTCCCAAATATAAGACAAGAGTGTTCTATTAATGATCATGTCTATCTTTTTGTGAGGAATAGTGTCCCTTGTATTCTTCGCTGGTATAAACTATTTGGAAACTGAGTTTATAACAGGTTGGAATATAAAAATTGTTTAATTTTCTTCTAGGAAGAACCAGGAATAAAAAGTTTTTACTCCAGCTATAATTGCAGTATAACTGAGTAGGTTGTCTGCCTACTAACTGAAAGAACGTATTAAGTTAGGAAACAGAAAAGCAGGTTATAAAAATTCATTTTGTTCATACATTTTTAAAAACACAAAACATGTAAGCATGTTTAATTCTCCACTGCAAAAGAATGTATTCTCCAAATAACAGAACTATATTCACATTTGTTAACAACATGATAGACTGTTGCCTAATTTTAACTAAATAGAGTTGATGTGCTTGCATATTCTAGGTATATACCTATTTTAAATTAACCCATCTCACCTATACTCTAAAATGGGAGAAAACAAGTAATAGTTTAGCCAAAAGGAGCCATCTTGGAAATAAGTAAGTGTATATACTCTGTTTCTTTTCTTTCTGTCTTTTTTTTTTTTTTAAGGTTTTATTTATTTGACAGAGAGAGACAGTAAGAGAGGGAACACAAGAAGCGGGAGCAGGAAAGGGAGAAGCAGGCTTCCTGCTGAGCAGGGAGGCCGATGCAGGGCTCAGGGCTGGATACCAGAACCCTGGGATCATAACCTGAGTGGAAGGTAGACACTTAATGACTGAGCCCCTCAGGCGCCCCTATACTCTGTTCCTGAGAAAATGGAGTAACACCTTGAATATTAAAACATATTTAACACTAAGTAAGGGAAACAAAATATTAATATTGTTATAGGATTCAAACCAAATACTGCATTCAGATTCCATGTTTGAAACTCCTATTTTTAAAAATAAGAGACATGATAATAACTTGTACCACATGCAAATTGCAGGACAGAAAGACTCCATCCACAAGGACAAACTGCATGGATCAAGTTAGAATCTTTCAGTAGCCCTGCCAGATTCATCCTATGACAGTTAAATTTGTAATATGTAGGAAAATGCAATCAAATACTAATCTGATTTCTAAAGGACACACAAACTGTCTAAGGGATGCATTCCTCTTCTAAAATACTTCAAAACACTCTTTACTATTAAGATGAAGGCTCAGCTCAGCAATCCTCAAATGAAGACTACAGTGAGTAAATAGTAGCCAGGACTGAAAATTTTGTTTTTCTCTATCCAAAACCAGACTTATCTGCAATAATTATAAATAATAAATTTGACCTGCTGAATGTAGATGCTGGCATTTCAACAAGGTAATATATTTACATTTTAACTCTTTATTATCAGATTTTATGTTTTATAAAGATCATGCACTGCATTTTAAATGCCGCTGAAAAACACAGACACACATGTACATGCTGGTAGTGTTACAGATAGAATAATATAACTTGCAAACTAAAATTATCATAAATGAACTAAATTTAATGCTAAAATAAATTTACAGGAACAATATGAAATATTCTATGAAATTGCTCACAACAAAATGTTGTTAATCTTTTAAGTGTAAATATATAAGATAAAGTAAATATCTATAAATATTAATAAATATAAATTGGAACCTTTTATTTTTATTGAAAAATAAAATACTGTGAATATAAATGTCCTTTCCACTTATTTTCCATCTATAATGTAGCTACTTTTGAAAAGAACAAGAATGAGTTAGCAGCCTATCTTAGTGGTTTTGTATTAGCTAAGTCAATATAGTGCTACCTTCTGCTTGTGTACTTGACTCAGTCTAACCAAACAATATCACCACAGAGACCACAGGCCATCAGGTGCCAGTGGCCCTCAGGACATCTCTTTCCTTTCCCACCCTCCAAAATAAATTTTCTCGGGGGTAGCTAAATGATATTCTCTCCTTTATCAGTTCTCATAACCTCTTACTTTATTTTTTTTAAGATTTTATTTATTTGACAGACAGAGATCACAAATAAGAGAAGAGATCACAAGGCAGAGAAGCGGGCAGAGAGAGAGAAAGAGAGAGGAGGAAACAGGCTCCCTGCAGAGCAGAGAGCCCAATGTGAGGCTCGATCTCAGGACCCTGGGATCATGACCTGAGCCGAAGGCAGAGGCTTTAAACCACTGAGCCACCCAGGTGCTCCTCTTACTTTATTTTTAATATGTATGAAACTTGGGGGATCAGTTCTTAACAACTCTCTTTTTACAGACTAATTCACAGTCCTACTTAAGCTCAAATATTATGTAGCCCCTTCCTTTATGCCATTAGCTAATATCAATTATGTACTTCCTTCACGGCAGTAATGAGACATATGTCATCTCATGTATTTCTAAAAATGCATTTAGGTAGGCACAAACTTTAAATAAAATTAAAAATTTAAGTATTACTTATACAAAACTGAGCAAATCCCATGTGAACAGCATTAGTCATTCACAAAATTAACACATCCACATGAAGCACGCAGACCAAGAAATTATGTTTCCATTACTCAGAGGCCCCATCATATTCCCAGCCTTTTCCTAAAAGACGATGAGTATCCTGACTTCCAACAAAAGATTATTTGCCTGTTTTGAAATATTTTACAAATGGAATCACATAGTATATATTCTTGTACATCTGGCTTCTAATTTGCTTGAAGAGTTTGTCATATTTATCAGTGTTTGTTGTATTTACCGTGTGTTTTTGTAGTAGCATTCCCTTTTCCTTTGCCATATAGCATGCCATTGTATGAACACATGACTCATTTATCCATTTTATTGTCAGCGATATATGGTTTGTTTCTAACTTTGGGATATTATGAATAATAGTATTATTCAGTTCATGTGAACTTTCTTTCCTATGTCTTTTAGTGAACATATATGCCTCTTTCCATTGTGTATGTACTTAAGAGTGGTATTGTTGGATCAGAGGATGTGCATATCTGCAGATTTAGTAGATATTGCCAAATAATTTTCCAAAGAAGCTCTATAAACATATACCTTAATAAGAAGTAGATGAAAGCTCCATTTCTCCACATCCTTGCCAATAATATTGGACATTTTCAGTCTTTTTAATTCATTCTAGTGAACATATACATTATAGATTTAATCTGAATTTCCCTGGTTACTAATGAATTTGAGAATTTTTTCATAGCATTACAAATTACTTTTGTATTCTCCTTTAGGAAGGTTATTAAAAAATCTCTTGTCTCTTTTTCACTATCTTTTCTTACTAACTTACAGGTCTTCTTTGTGTATTGTGTATACATTACTTGGTCAGTTACACAGATTTTAAATATACTGGTTTCTTAAGTGTATTTTCATGAAGAGAAGTTCCTACTTCTAAAATAGCCCAACATGTTTATCTTTTCCTTTATAGTTGGAACAATCTTCCCATTTCCCCAAGCACACGAAGCTATTCTCCTATGACATATTTAGTGAGAACTTTTTCATAATTTCAGTCCTCATGTGTGTGGTTATGCTTCTGGCCTTTCTGTTTTGTTCCACTAATCTATTTGTCTGTCTCCATACCAACACCATACTGTATTAATCATAATGTTGATTATCTATGAGTATTAATTCTCCAACTTTGTTCTTCTTCAAAGTTGTTTTAGCTACACTTGAATTCTTTATAAACCTTAGAAGCATTCTTCAATTTCCACATTCCTCATAACCCCTACTCTCTTTCTTTCTCTCTCTCTCTCCCTTTCTCTCTCTCTCTCTCTCTCTCTCTCTCACACACACACACACACACACACACACGCTGGGAATTTTATTTTGATTATATTGATTTTATACATCAAATTTAGGAAAATTGACACATTTTCATTAAGAAATTTTCCAATCTACGAACATGTATGTCCTTTCATTTCACTTTTATCCCCCAGATGAATGAGTCTGAGAAACATTTAAGGCAGTTTTCAGATGAGACTATGGATGGAGCAACCAGTCACTTGTAGTAGTGGCCAGTTCAATAACATTTTTTTTTTCTCCCTCTCCTTTCTTCTCTGCTTGGATTCCTCTCCTCCTCGCTGAGGCTTCCTGAGGTACATCTTCTAATAAGGAACTCACACATAGCTTTTTTTTTTTCTTTTTTTAACAAAGTCTGCTTTCTTGCCAAGAAATCTCACCACCATGTTTAAGGGAAAGCCACAGACTTTTCAAATGGGCCATGTGGTTCTGAATAGTCTAGCATCTTGCTACCTGCCTGAACTCATCTCTATCTCCTCTGCCTTTTTTGCAGAATGGCCTCTGCTGAATTCTGACTTCTGTGCTTCTTCAACCATTTCAAGCATCCTCTCTTCTCAGAAAAGTCATACTTGATGTTTCCCCTCATTCCAGATTTCAAGAATGAGTATATATATTCATTCATAGACTTCAAGGATGAAAATAACCAAGTTAAGTAGCCATATATATATATATATATATATATATATAGCCATGTAACTTAAATGTGTGTGTGTGTATATATATATATATATATATCCATGTAACTTAGTTATTTTCCTCCTTGAAGTCTATGTTCAATCAGTACATTCTCCATGATGTCTTCTTTTGTCCAAACTTTGCAAAACCATAACCCCTAACCCCACATTCCTATCCTCATCTCCTGCTTAACTTTTCTACTTAGCATTATCACCTAATATCAGTATATCAAGACATGGGTTTTTGTCTTCCTCGCTCTTTTATTTGTTGCATCTATAATACTGCCTTTTAGTAGGTGTTCGATAAATATTCTGTAGAGTCAAATATTTGGAAAAAAGTGTAAAGAGCATGCTTCCAGTAAGTAAGAAATTGTCTGAGTTAATAACCATGGAAAGGGTAACTTATTAAGTTTGAATTAAAACATAAATTTTAAAATAGGTGGAATATAAAGCTCCCTGGAGATATAAAGAGAGTTCTATAACACACTTCAGGTTTAGCAAGATGAAAATGAGGAGGCTTAAGTTCTCTAGGGTGAGATAACAAAGGAGAATGGGAGAAAGCAGCTTTAGGGAGGTATAATTCATATGCCATACAAATCATCCATTTTAAGTCTATGGTGTGATGAATTTTAACAAATGTATTCAGTCATATAACTACCACAGAAATCATGATATAGCTTATTTCCATCATCTTCCAAAATTTCCCTCATGCTACTTTGCATTCAATCCTTGCCCATGACCCTGGCTCTAGGCAAGTGATGGCTGATATTTTTAAATTATTTTTTTCAATCACTTTCCTAAACCAATTTTGCTGCTGTACCCCTAGCTGGGTATGAAATGAAAAACATTGAGTCCTAAGAAGTATATCCATGGGTACCCAAAACAGAGGACTCCATGGTTGGGTTAAGCACTGCAGGAATGGATCAGCTTTCCTTGAAGATTTTAACTGGTGACTTTTGTAGGTATTAGCTATAAAATTGTAAGATTAGTTATCAAAAAGGTCTGTGTATGGCAGTGGTAAAACAAACATTAAGGAACATATCAGATAATCCTTATTTGGATTTAGAAGTTGAACTGACCCTCCCTCCCCATGACACCTGCCAACATTTAGGTCTTTATAAGCCAGATGTTTTCAGCAAATTGGACAAGGGAGTTGGTTAGGGCAGGGAGGAAGATAATGGATGTTCTGTTAATTTAGTCCTATGATATGATATATAAAACTGCACATTTTATTTTTGAAAAAACTTAGTTTAACTGTATTTGTAATTCAAGCTGTAGAACATGATCACAAGATGATATTCAGATATTTAAAGTAAATATATTATGATTCTGGTGAATATTTGGAATGTAAATCTTTGTTTTTGAGTCTAAATATATTTCATTCCATTGGCTTTAGCCTGGCCTTCGATTTTAGCTCTCAATTTTATATCACTGGTTTTTAACGTCATTATTCAAACTGTTGGCACTAGTGCTGAAATGTTTAGAATCAAGAACAGAGGCTTGAACCTTGTGACTACAAAATTTACTTTAGGCTGGCACTAATAATAATAATAAAACCTTTACATAGTGCTCACTACATACCATGAAATGTTCTGAGCATTTTAAAAGTATTAATTCATATAATATTAATTAATGAATATCAAGTGTATTAATTTTTTTAATCATATAATTCTCTCTGAGATAGTTGCAATAATTAATCCCACTTTTCTTATAGGGTTACAGAAGCACAGAAATATCCAATAGCTTTTCCAAGATTTTATGACTAGAAAAGGGCAGGATCAGGATTCAAACCCGTCCCCTGGATTCCATGTTTTTAAATACCATGTTTTGAGTGTATCTATTGTGGCAGTTTCAGATCTGATAGCACACATTATTGCATAGTTTTATCTTCTCCACCTCAGCTCAGAAGTATTTTAAAGCTGCTGTGAAGTACCTTGCTGAGGTTAATATGCATTATTATTTATTATTTTATTATTTTATTATCATTAAAGTATTATAGGGATGCATGCAATAACACATGCATCGCTATAATACTTTCCTATTGCTGCTGTAATAAATGATTACAAATTTAGTGGCTTAAAACAACACGAGATTATTATCTTATAGTTCTGCAAGTCAGAAGCCTAAAATGGGTAGGCAGGTGTTCATTTGTTCTGGAGGCCATAGGAGAGAATATATTTCCTTTTCTTTTCTAGCTTCTAGAGGCTGCCTACATCCCTTGCCTCATGGTCCCACATAACCCAACCTCTCCTTCCATCATTACTTCTTTGTCTCTGATTCTGACCCTCTTGCCTCTCTTTTAGAAGGATCCTTAAGATTACACTGGGCCTATCTGGATAATCCAGAATAATCTCCTCATCTCAAAATCCTGAATTTAATCCCGCCTGCAAATTCCCTTTTGCCATGTAAATTAATATATTCACAGGTTAGGGGGCAGGGGTATTATTCTGCCTACCACAATTCTCCTGTTCATATGAAAAGGGAACTCATCACTCAGAACAAACATGTTCCATGGTCAAGCACCTATGACATTTGTGTTCAATAACAGTGCACTCTCTCCCCACAGTTCAAGATTATTTAATAAGCCTTGGACAATCTCGTCTTCAAATGATTTTTATTACTGTCCTTATACATAAATCATTAGCTTGACGAAAATATGTCTGTTCATGTTCTAAAATAAACAAGCTCTGTGTATTCTCAATCCTGAAGCTTTTTAACCTTTCCCAGGAGGACTCTTTCTCTTCCTTTTGCCAGTTGTGCCTTTGTTGGACCTGGCATCAGTTTCTATGCACTGTTGGGGTACATAGACTCACTGCTGGGCAGTTCACATCAACTCTCTGTTTATACGGTTTGTTTTTTCTTTCTATTATCCCCCCCCCCCCCACACACACACACAGCCAACCCACCCTCCATGAATATTGAATTTCAAGATCTAGAATTGGGATGGGTCAGCTCCTCAACTCTTTGAAGTTGTTTCCCCAGCTGTCCACACCTTTGGGACACTTCTCTCTTCTGGACTTTTTTTTTTTAAGATTTTATTTATTTATTTGACAGAGATCACAAGTAGGCAGAAAGGTAGGCAGAGAGAGACAGGAAGGGAAGCAGGCTCCCTACTGAGCAGTGAGCATGATGCAGGGCTTGATCCCAGGACTCTGGGATCAGGACCTGAACCAAAGGCAGAGGCTTTAACCCATTGAGCCACTCAGGCGCCCCTATTCTGGACTTCTTTGATTATAACTCTCTTTATAGCTCACTTGGTAATGAACACATGCTATTGGAGTGACTTCCCCTTGGAATGTAAGTGGCATAACACAAATGAATGACAATATGTACTAATTGTTTTAAACAAACTCATTAAATCTTTTCTGTTCCAAAAGAGCACTACCTTTCAAAGTAGTCACTCTGCAAAGTGATACATTTATTCCAAAGAATATGATATCACACTATATTTACAGTCTCATTTTTGACACTGACTTTAGGGGTTATTTAGAAGCCATATAAGAAAATCACCTATGGTGTTTCAGAGCTTCAGCTTGTACTTGACTAAAATTGGCTATAGAAATCATGTACACTCTAGCTTTCTCATTCACATTTTTGAAAAGTGAATGGAAGCAACCAACTACTATCACTGACCTCTTTCCTTGTAATGTAGATTCACTTATTTTTTTCTTGTTTTTGATGTAATGTTCAACAATTCATTAGTTGTATATAACTTATTTTTAAAGTACTTTGTAATCCCAGTGTTCATAGCAGCAATGTCCACAATAGCTAAACTATGAAAGGAGCCGAGATGCTCTTCAACAGATGCATGGATAAAGATGTAGTCCCGATATACAATAGGATATTACTCAGCCATCAGAAAGGATGAATACCCACCATTTGCATCAACATGGATGGAACTGGAGTTAACTGGTTAACTGGTAAGTTAATCAGATAAAGATAATTATCACTGGTTTTACTCATATGTAGAATATAAGGAATAGCAGGGGAAGTGAGGAAAACTGAAGGGGAAGAAATCGGAGAGGGCAACAAACCATGAGAGACTCTGAACTACTGACTCTGGACTACTAAACTGAGGGTAACAGAAGGGAGGGGGCTGGAAGGATGATTTAACCAGGTGACGGTTATTAAGGAGGGCACGTGTGGTGATGAGCACTGGTGTTATATGCAACTAATGAATCACTGAACACTACTTCAAAAACTAATGATGTACTATATGTTGGCTAATTGAACATAATGAAAAAATAAAAATAAATACAGTACTTTACAACCACCAACTTCCCCAACTCCCTGCAACAAGATTCTCTATTAAAAGTTGGACTAGAAAAAATGGTTAATGTCAGAAGCTAAGGTGGGGATTACCTAACCCATCCCAATTCTAAATCTTGAAATTCAATATTCATGGAGAGTGGGTTGGCTGTGTGTGTGTGTGGGGGGGGGGATAATAGAAAGAAAAAACAAACCGTATAAACAGAGAGTTGATGTGAACTGCCCAGCAGTGAGTCTATGTACCCCAACAGTGCATAGAAACTGATGCCAGGTCCAACAAAGGCACAGATTCAGTGGTGAAACACAACACCAATAAGAACAATGGCCAGCACTTCTGTAAAAAGCAGGCCCTGATCTCTGTCCAAGCCTACTTATTGCATGATGACAAGAAGCCCAAGAGTACTCACCTTGTTTGAGCATTAAGGTAAAATTAAATAAATAAAATATTTTAAGAAAAAGATTTTATTTATTTATAAGAGACAGAGAGAGGAAGTGCGAGTAGGAGGAGGAGGCAAAGGGAGAGGGAGAAGCAGAACCCCGGGCTGAGTAGAAAACCAACAGACCAACTAGGGCTCCTGCTTGATCCCAAAAACCTGAGGTCATGACCTGAGCCAAAGGCAGATGCTTAACCAACTGAGCCACGTAGGTGCCCCAAATGAGATTATTTTCTTCATTTCCTTTTTGAATAGTTAATGGTTAGTTACCCTGATAGCAAACCCAGACAAATACACTAGAAAAAAACAAGGCCAATATCCCTATTCTTAATGAAGATATATGCAAATATCTTCTATAGAAAACTAGCAAACAAAATTTTATAGCAAGTTAAAATGATCATACACCATGATCATCTGGGATTTAGCCCTAGAATGCATAGGCAAGAAAGCAAGAGGGGTATGTTACACATGAGCAGTGACTGCCCAACAATAAAATGTGGCCTGCCATCTATACATCAGGAGGAAAGACTACCCACAGTAATATATATTCAATAAAGTATACCTTTGGTTACTTTTAAATCTAATGTTCATAATTCTCTATCATGGTGGAGGGTAAAAATTCCATTAGATTACACCAGACTCTTTTTGTATTTTAGTCTTATAGCTTTATTTCACATATTATCATGCATACCTACCTTACAAACTCTTAGAAATAATGTTCTGTTATTCATTTAAATTATATAAATATCTTTAGTGAGATGTATGAATATTCAGTTTTCTATGTTCATTATGTTTTATTAAATGCATGATTAATAATTGATGAAAATTAAAGATAATTTAGTTTTCAAAATTATATTTTTACTTTCCTGAATAGTATGATTCTATAGCTCTCGGAATTATGCAACCCATAGAAATGTACAGTATATATCAAGAGCTCGAACTTATGCAAACCCAAATAGTTTTTAATTTGAAGCAAAGAAAATAATTAGAGTTGGGGTCCATATTCAGCTTTTAAGATAGGTAGTAGTCATCTGTTCTTTGGAGATATTGATACATTTTTGGCATAAATGAAAGAAACACAGACTAATTATAATGAAATGACTGCTATTTTCTATCTATGCAGATGCTTCTCTAACTTTAAAATTATTCACATCCTCCTGGGACAGGGCAACAATTAGGCTGACAGAGTAGGTTGGAAATAAAATGTAAAGATAGAATAATACTAAATAGAGAAGTACTAGATAAAAAAGCAATTCTGGCCAGATGGAAAAATGAACAGCAATAAAAGAAATGAGAAGTGACTCCCTTTTGTGTTTAAAGTATTCTTTCTGTCTGTTGGGGCTACTCTTCTGAAAACATGAAGCCTGATTATTTTGTTGCCTTCTGAACTCATTTTAAGTTATTCACAACACATTCTTTGCATACTGTTTCTTTATTTTCAATCACATCATGTCTATTTAATGAATTTTGAATTACAAAAATGCATGCATGCTGGTAAGCATACTTCTGAAGTGTCATCAACCCTAGTTGGGGCTTTGAAAGTAAGAGGATGTGACAGGAGATTTGGTCAGTTTCCGTGACTAAGTCAAAGGCTCTGTCTCCTATTTTTTACCACACATTCACATTAAGAGTGAGGTCAGAAGATTCCTTCAGAGTTATGCAAGTAATTCAACTTCCCACATTACGGATGTAATTTAGAAGTAGTGATCTGAAAACAAACCACTGTGCAACAGCCAAATTAATCGCACTTGGTTGGCAGTAAATTGGCATCCACTAAAAGAACCATAAAGTTAGGACAGCAAAAATCTAAGAATTCTGATTAATTATTTAGAATACTAAGACATTAAAAATAAACACTAAAACTTCAAAAGTATTAAAAACAAATACTAAAATATTAAAGCATTGAAAACAAATATTAAAATATACTGTGATCTCAGCTTAATTAGATAAGATACTATGTAACTTTAAAACTGCCTAAGGCACCAGGAGAGGCTCAAATTCCACAAGTATCTGAAATTTATTGTATTCAAAATGAAACCAGAAATCACCTCTTCAAACCTCACCCCATTCTATCCCTCCTATTGACCCTAAATCAGGGTCACATAAGGGAGATGACCAAAGTAATGGTGTTCCTTATCTTTCTTTCACAGTCCTTGTCCAGTAAGTAGATCAACAGCATTTTCAGTCAGTCAAAGTGAACTCAACACATTTCTTGTATTTACTTTGTGTTGCCACCTCCATTAAGTTCAAGCCTAGATCATCATTTATCTGCAATATACTGATAACCCTTAAAGTTACTTCTTTCATTTATTTTCAACAAATCTTTACTGGGTGCCTATTCTGTACACTCTGCCAAAAGCTTTAATTAAAAAGAATCAATAGAAGTACCTACTTTCGGGGCGCCTGGGTGGCTCAGTGGGTTAAAGCCTCTGCCTTCGACTCAGGTCATGATCCCAGGGCCATCGGGTTCTCTGCTCAGCGGGGAGCCTGCTTCCTCCTCTCTCTCTGCATACCTCTCTTCCTCCTTGTGATTTCGGTCTGTCAAATAAATAAATAAATCCTTTAAAAAAAAAAAAGAAGTACCTACTTTCAAGTAATTTACTCTTGAGTAGAGGAAACTAGACACATAAAAAAAAATTAACACTGGTATTACGTATCTATTTGCAAAACAGTCCTTCCAGAAAGAATACCAGAAATTGTTCAAATTTAATTAGTTTCCAAACATTTAATCTTGCCTCCATCTAACTTATTTCCCATCCTGAGATTAATGATTATAAATGGAAACTCTATCCTTACTTAAATTATTTAAGTATCTATGCATCATCTACTAGATGGAATCCAACCTGGTCCCTATAAACCTTTATAAGAAAGTAGCAATTGTCAAAGTGTGCTTCGGGACCCATGGTGGGGGGATGTCCCTGAGACCCTTTTAGTAGCTCTGAATGGTCAAAACTATGTTCATGATACTCCTAAAATGTTATTTGCCTTTTTTGTCCTATTTTCTCACAAATGTGCAGTTGAGTTCTCCAAATACTGCATAACTTGTGATACTGCAGCTGATTGCCTGAAGAAGCAGAAAGGAGAATCTAAATGTTTTCTTAGAAACCAGACAATAAAAAAAATGTTATATTGTAAAACAATGCCAATCATCCCATTAAATTTGTTTTGCTTGGGAAAAATCAATTATCATTTATAAAAATATATTATTTATGTTAGGATGTAATGGGTTTATTATTCTCATTTTAGTTACTTAAATATTTCTGAGATGGAGAGGAGATGGGAATTGGGGGAAATTGGAGGGGGAGACAAACCATGAGAGACTGTGGACTCTGAAAAAAAACTGAGGGTTTTGGAGGTCATGGGGGTGGGGGTTGGGTGAGCCTGGTGGTGGGTATTAAGGAGGGCACATATGGCATGGAGCACTGGGTGTGGTGCATAAACAATGAATTTTGGAACACTGTAAAGGAATTTTTTTTAAAAAGAGAGAGATAAGGGAAAAAGTATTTCTGAGCTTTAATTACTAATACGACAGATATCAGTAGATGTAAATCATGTAGATATAAGTACTTTGGGATTCTCAGTTTTTAAGAATGCAAAGAGGTCCTGAGGCCAACAGGTTTGAGAACTGCTACAATAAAGCATAGCAAATTATAGGCTGGCCTTGTCTCTTATTGTTGTTTACACTTACTTGGTGCCCCAATCACACCAAGACTTCCCGTTTTCTAGAATCTATCATGCTGTCTCCTCCCTCCCATCACAGACTGTCTGTTAATCTTCAACTGTTCCTCATGGCTTCTCACCTTGCAGCATCCCACACAGAAAAGGGACTGAGGCAGAATGAGGATGAGGCAGGGGTGTGGGCATGCATATACAAGGACCCAGAAGAAAATTCATGTTAGGTGGCAGTGCTGTTCTGTTGTTCTTCTTTCAATGTTATGCTGAAATATCTTTTCCTGGCCCGTCAAAGTCCTATGCCTACCTCAGAACAGCCTCTCTTGTCACTCTACTTTCAAGGGATCCTCTGTTAATAATTTCATTAACATATATTTTGCTATTTTAATTATTTGTTTATAATGGAAATTGTTCCAGAATGTAGATTTTTTCCCCCCTCTTTTGATTCCAAATGGCATCTTGAAGTTTCTGGACTTCCTGAACATTTGAATAGGAATCACATATAAATGTAAGTTTTGCCAATACCTTATGAAATCTTCATAGAAATATTTCTATTAATCTTAATATTCACTTCACTTCATGATACTGGTTTACAAGTCTGTCACTCAATGGGATGCTATTTCTATGAACACAGAACACAAGACAATCCCATTAAATGAGAGGGGTAATACAATATTTTAGAAATGACTGTCTCTTGAATCCCCAAACCCACTGACATAGTCAGGTAAAGGTTTCTCTTTGACCGCCACTTTCAGAATTATATTGATTTTGCCATATTGCTGGTTTGTAAGAATAGCTACAGAAATGTCCTGGGATATTCAAATGGCTCTGGATGGTTTCTCCAAAAAAAACATTTCTTCTTATTTGTGGAGTGTAACAAATAACATGGAGGACAAGGGGAGACGGAGAGGAGAAGGTAGTTGAGGGAAATTGGAAGGGGAGGTGAACCATGAGAGATTATGGACTCTGAAAAACAACCTGAGAGCTTTGAAGGTCAGGGGGTGGGAGGTTGGGGGAGCCAGGTGGTGGGTATTAGAGAGGGCACGGATTGCATGGAGCACTGGGTGTGGTGCAAAAAACAATGAATACTGTTACGCTGAAAAGAAATAAATAATTTTTTTAAAAAATAAATAAACACTATTCAATTAAAAAAAATTCTCCTAGAGTAGGAAGTCCTCTTAGATTTAGGAAATAGCTTCTGGAAAAATTGAGCTTATCAGTCAGCCATGTCTTAGAGTGAGTTACTTTTATCTTTTTAATCAAATTGCTTTTACTTTAATAGCTTAGATACAGATTACAGTGCTCTGGGTATCCTGTCCTTCTAAGCTTCATATATACTTACAGGCTATAAGGTAGTGAAGCAAAAGTGAACTCTAGTCCTCTCCAGTTGAACACACTTGTTGATCATAGCAAAAGTTGACTCCACTGGGGCCTCCAATCTGCTGACCCTATCAAATTTTCCCTCTTCATTATCCCCGTCTTGTCCTTAATCGCCTTTTTTTTTAAATAGCTAAATTCCATGGTTAATTACAATAATATCACTATGTAGAATCTAACCCCCTTTGCCCCCCCCAACTTTCCATTATCCTCAACTAGCAAAAGAATTCAGAATTTAGTTTGAATCCAAATATTTGTCTACTCTACTCCTGTCCTTGAGTGTCTGAAATAGAGAAAAACAAATAACCATGCTGTCTCTTTTTTTTCCTTTTATGGTGTAAAATCACAAGTGAACCTTCTTTGTTCATAAGCAACAATTCCCCATTCCCTTGCTGGACATTCTCCCATTCTCTGAGTTGACTATTCAACACCTTCTTCTGCTTCAAAGATCCACACAGTTTCAATCTTCTCCATTCTTAGAAACCCTTCTTTCTTTATTCATTAGGCGAACAGAACCAATTAGAATAAAGTATGTACACTCTTCCATCACCAAATCTAACAACCTACTTGCCTCTGTGCTACATATTATGTCCCCTTTCTGCTACAAACCCTCTGCCTGCATATTGAATCTTATTCCTTCTCTTCTACTCAAGACTTTCCTCCTGAAAATTCTTCTGTCTTCCCTGCATTAGCAATTTTCATCCTTACTACTAAATCATTGTTACTAGTATATAACATTCTGATAACTAAGTTTAAAAAAATTCTCTTGACTCCATTCCCCCTTGGAACTCCAATTCCTTTCTCTACTATGCAATAAAACCCCTATAAGAGCTCTCTTTACCCATTGTCTTCACTTCTTTCTCCTCTCTTCCCAGACTTCTCTGGTCAAGCATTTGTTCTCACAAGTGCTATAAAACAGCTCTGACAAGTCATGTGTTATCACCCTGTTACCAAATCCAATGATCAGTTCTCAGCCCTAATTTTAATCTTTCACAGTTGATCACTTCTCTCCTTGTGAAATAGTTTCTACACTTCCTTCATATTCTCGTGTTTTTCTCCTGCATAACTGGCCACTCCTTTGGCTCCATATGGTAAGATTCTCTTTTTCTTCCTAAAATAAATACTCCAGTGCCTAACCCTCAGATCTTGTTCTTTTCACTGTCTACTCACTTTCTAGGTGACTTTCTTTATTCCCAGTGACTAATGACTTCCAAATTCATTTCTATATTTATAATCTTTTCTATAAACATCAAACAACTCTATCCAATTGTCAACTAATTTTTTTTGTCTCAGTGTTTAGTGGATATTTTTATACTTGACATAAATAAAACAAAACTCTTGATTCTTCCACTCTCATCTCTCTAGACCTCATTTCAGTAAATTTCTCCACCATCCACTTACTGTTTCTCGTAAACACTTGGGAGTTATCACTGATTTTTTTTTTTTTAAGATTTTATTTATTTAGGGGCTCTTGGGTGGCTCAATGGGTTAAGGCCTCTGCCTTCGGCTCAGGTCATGATTCCAGGCTCCTGGGATTAAGCCCCGCATCGGGCTCTCTGCTCAGCAGGGAGCCTGCTTCCTTCCTCTCTCTCTGCCTACTTGTGATCTCTGTCTGTCAAATAAATAAATAAAATATTTTAAGGAAAAGATTTTATTTATTTATAAGAGACAGAGAGAGAAAGTGAGAGCAGGAGGAGGAGGCAAAGGGAGAGGGAGAAGCAGACCCCCGGGCTGAGCAGAAAGCCAACAGACCAACTAGGGCTCCTGCTTGATCCCAAAACCCCGAGGTCATGACCTGAGCCAAAGGCAGAAGCTTAACCAACTGAGCCACCTAGGTGCCCCAAATGAGATTATTTTCTTCATTTCCTTTTTGAATAGTTAATAGTTAGTTAATAGTTAATAGTTAGTTACCCTGATAGCAAATCCAGACAAAAACACTAGAAAAAAACAAGGCCAATATCCCTATTCTTAATGAAGATATATGCAAATATCTTCTATAGAAAACTAGCAAACAAAATTTTATAGCATGTTAAAATGATCATACACCATGATCATCTGGGATTTATCTCCAGAATGCAAGAATGGTTCAACATAAACAAATATGATATACCATATTAACTGAATGAAGGATGAAAACCACATGATTATCACAATAGATGCAAAAAACCATTTGATAAAATTTAATACCTTTTCACGATAAAAACTCTTAACAAACTAGGTATAGAAGAAATCGGCTTCAACACAATAAAGGCCATATATGAAAGGCTCACAGCTAACATCATACTCAATGGTGAAAAATTAAAAGATTTTCCTCTAAGATCAGGAAAAAGACAAGGATGCACACATTAGACAGCTCTACTCAGCATAGGACTGGAACTATTAGAGAAATTAGGCAGCAAAAAATAAAAGAAATAAAAGGCATCCAAATTGGATAGGAAGTAAAATTGTCTGTTTATAAATGACATGATCTAATAATTGGAAAATTCCAAAGACTCCACACATACTCTGTCTCTTTCTGTCTCTGTCTCTCTCACACACATGTACAAACACATACGCGCACACACACACATATCGTTAAAACAAATACATTCAATGAAGTTACAGAATCCTACCTTCTCCACATGATTTGGTGGGAAGTACCAGCCGGTGAGCAGAAGGAGAAGAATAAATCTGGAGAATTTGGTTCCCTGGCTCCCTCCTTATGGGGCACTGAAGATGGCTAATGATAGCTCCTGTCAGATCACACTCTGCACACCACTCTCTCTGTTTTAGGTTAACTGCTATCTCCCCTCCCCACCTTTAGGCCTAGGGCTATAATATCCTGTTCACAATAGCCCTGAGGTCCTGATCTTTTCCTTGTGATTTCCCTACAGGCAGGCTTCTCTCACCTTTGTAAATAACAAGCCCACTTACTGAGCTTCTTCAGATTGTCCAAATGATATGTTCTTTTGCCAGTAGCCTACCTCATACTCAGATTTGACTCATCAGTAAATGCTGTAATTTCCACTTCCAAAGTATATTCCAAAGCTAACCAATTTTCACCACCCGCACTATCCTCACCTTAGTTTAATCCACCTTAATTTCTTACCTACATTACAGCAACAGTTGAATACTTCTGCTCTCTTTCCACTCCATCGTATTCTCACAGCAGCCAGTGCCATCTTTTTAAAAAGGAAGATAATGACATTATTCTGCTCACAAACTTCTAAAGGCCACAGAGAATGAAATAAACATTAAAATTCCTTATGATGTTCAACAAGGCTCTTCATTTGGCCTTTGATTCTTGCAGTCCCATTGCTTACACTCTCCCTAATGCTTACTTATATTGCTTCAGTCACAGTGGCCTCCTCAAAGTTCCATAAACATTCATATTGTAATATTAATTAATTAATTATTTTTTATGCTACTATTTTAAAGCATTTGCACTTGAACGTGATTCTATAGAGAATATTCTTATCTTAAATATTTGCAAGACTCCATTTCTCTTTTTCTTCAGCCCTCTACTTAAATGTCATCCCATTAAAAAAAGGGACTTTCCCTAAATGCATTATCTAAAATAAAAGCATGCAGTCTGTATCTACTTATGTACATTTATTTCTCTCCATAATGTTCATCACTGCCTCATATGATGTATCTATGTATTGACTTGTCAACTGTCACTTTTTTCTGCTATATTATTACTCCATGAGTGAAGAAACTACCACTTTTATTCACCACTTGTAATATTACGCCCTAGAATATTACATTGTGTGTTGAAGCTGTAATAAATTTTTAGTGAATGAATGGGAATGTAAATAAACCAAATGAATCAATTAAATTAAATTAAATTAAAAGCAAATTTAGGGATGCCTGGGTGGTTCAGCGGGTTAAAGCCTCTGCCTTCTGCTCAGGTCGTGATCCTAGGGTCCTGGGATCGAGCCCCACATCGGGCTCTCTGCTCAGCGGTGAACCTGCTTCCTCCTCTCTCTCTCTCTCTGCCTCTCTGCCTGCTTGTGATCTCTGTCTGTCAAATACATAAATAAAATCTTTTTAAAAATTTTTTTAAAAGCAAACTTAAATGAAAAGCCAATTCACAGGCAATGTTTGCTTAATGAGCATGTAGGAAAAAAAAAGTCAGATTAATACAATAGCATCAGGTTACAATGACCTGATTCAACTTCTAACAGTGGAACTGTTCCTTGCAACAGAACAAGATATTTCTGAAGCAAATTAATAAGGCTTCCATCCCCGGACATTGCCAGGGTGGGGATACTAAGATTTGATGCTCTAGTTTTCCTGTTTTTGTGCTCTATGGCCAAGCAAGACCCCTTGTTAATGAATATTATCTCTTTAAAAAACTACTATGTGATACATCATACTTAGAAAGGGGTATATAAATGTATATGCCAGGCAATAAATAATAAAAAGACTAATAAAATACCTATATTCGGGGCAAGCTATAAATATTACCAAGAATTTTTGAAGCTCCCTCTCCACTAGATTTTAACTTCCTGCCCTCCAGTAAAGGTAATAATTACCCTGAAACTTAAGTCCATTATTTCCTTGCCTTTTAAAATAGTTTTATTAATGTGAAAACTGTAAAGATCTGCACAAAAATGAAATTATTAACTATTCTTTCACTTGTATTTCCACTGATCAGTTTTTAAGATTCATCCATGTTGATGTATTTAATTCATTAATCCTCACATTTGCACATTATTCCATTATAGGAATATACACTGAATTATTTATGCATGTTACTCTCGATGGCTTTCAGGTGGCTTTAAAGTTGTTGTGTTACTCTTTACAAATTGCTGTGAATATTCTTTTATGTGTCTTTCCCATTACTACCTCCTTGGAAACATTCTCTTTCTTTAGAAGACTTTATACTTCTATGTTTAATCAATTTTGTATTGATCTTGCAATTGCTCTGAGGGAAATCTTGTTTTCCTCATTCTGGCATTCTTCGTCAGTCGTTTACTGTAGCCCTTCGAAAATTTACTGACATTACCTCAGATAATTCACTTGGAGAAGCTCTGAACTTAACACAGCAGTGCCAATTAACTGTCTCCGAAGAGCTGTTTTCTTTTCCTAAAAGGCCCCTAAGAAGCCTCTGAAATATTCTGGGGTATATTTAAAATATTTTGATAGTTCTATGACATCACAAAAGAAACTTTTCTTATATTGAATTGCATTGATGTCCCCTAAGTATCCTAAATTGAATTAACTCCAAATATACCGAATCTCTGGTGGAAAAAGAAGAAGGTTGTGCCTCTATCTCAAATTGATGAAACAGTTACTAATTTCAATGTCCACTTTAAATTGACCAGTTGATTTCAGCCTTGATTACATTGAGGACTAAATTACTCTTCTCCCTAAGAAAGTCTGCCAGATGTAACAAATAAAAATACAGGACACACAGTTAAATTTGCATTTCAGATTTTAAAAATGAGTAGTTTTTGGTAGAGGTATGTCCAATGCAATATTTGGGATCGACTCATACTAAAAAGTATTTTTAAATAAAAAATGCAATTAACTAGGCAACGTGTATTTTATTTATGACATTTCTACCATTAGAGCCGTCAAGGTTTCCCTAAATCTGTTTGATTTGCTCAAGATATTTTCTGTACATCATAAACTCGCTCGCTGTGGGGACCTTCGCAATCTTTCATTGTGTTTGCTTGTTCCTTCCTTTCATACTGCACATCACGTTCAGGCAAAGCACTGAGAGTCTTATGATAACTGTTCTGCCTAAAGAATATCACTTTTGCTGATAGTTCTCTGAGAATATTTTCCAAAGTGCAACATGTTCCCATCTAGGACAGAACAGTACGTCCAGAGGCTGAGAAGTGAAAAACAGGGGCGGGGGTGGGGCGGAGGGCTTGGAAAAGTCTGAGCAGTCCTGAGATACCGCGAGATGCTGGACGGGATAAAGTGTTCTGAACCTCACCAGCTCCCATACTTCAACGGCTATAGCCCGTTAAGCAGCGTTCCAACTTTGGCTTTCGGCGTCTGACTTGCCGTTAGGCCTGATCGGTTTTCCTTGGTCTGTCCCCAGCCGGGCCGGGCCTACTCCTTCACTTGGACTTTTGGGGCTTTTTCCCACTCGACACCGGCTACAGCTAGCATCATTTAAGATGTCTGACAACGGGAGCAGCCCAGATGGCCTACAAGACTCAGAAAAAAGAAGCCTGCTCAATAGCCCGGAGGAGCGGTCTGAAGCGGCTGAGACGAGAGAGACATCTTCAGACACGGAGCTAAGCTTGGATTTGACCGCAGATGACGGCATCCTCTGCGAGGCCACCCCAGAAAGTCAAGGCACAGACGCAGAAAGTTCAGCTGAAAACATCAACTTTGAAAGCACCGAAGATTCGGACCAGTTCTTCATCTGTGAGGAAACCGTCTTCCCTTACGACCCAGAAGACGAGGAGGAGCAAGGAGCGGAGGAGGAGAGAGGAGCGGCAGGAGGACACCCTCAGGTACAGTGCCCTGAAGCTAACCGTGATCAGTATCTATCAGATGAGGATCGGGCCCTGGAGGAGTGGGTGTCCTCCGAAATATCTGCCCTGCCCCGCCCTCGCTGGCAAGTTGTTTCCGCTCTTCGCGAGCGGCAGCTGGGTTCCAGTGCCCGCTTCGTTTATGAGGCCTGTGGCGCAAGAGTCTTTGTGCAGCGTTTCCACCTGCTCTATGAGCTTGAAGGCCATCATGGTTGTGTCAATACTGTGCACTTCAACCAGCGTGGCACCTGGCTGGCCAGTAGCAGTGATGATCTTAAAGTGATAGTGTGGGACTGGGTGCGTCAGCAGCCAGTACTGGAGTTTGCGAGTGGCCACAAAAATAATGTCTTTCAAGCCAAGTTCCTTCCTAATTGTGGTGATTCCACCTTGGCCATGTGCGCCCGTGATGGGCAGATACGCATAGCAGAGCTGTCTGCTTTACCACACTGCAAGAATACCAAGCGTGTGGCCCAGCACAGGGGAGCCTCCCATAAGTTGGCTCTGGAGCCAGACTCCCCTTTTCAATTCCTAACTTCAGGTGAAGATGCAGTTGTTTTTGCCATTGACCTCAGACGAGGCCGGCCGGCTTCCAGAGTGGTGGTAACCAAAGAGAGGGAGAAGAAGGTGGGGCTGTATGCGATCCATGTGAATCCTGCCAATACTTACCAGTTTGCAGTGGGTGGAAGAGATCAGTTTGTAAGAATTTATGACCAGAGGAAAATTAATGAGAATGAGAATAATGGGGTACTTAAGAAATTCTGTCCCCATCACCTAGTCAACTGTGATTCTAAAGCCAACATCACCTGCCTCGTGTACAGCCACGATGGCACAGAGCTCCTGACCAGTTATAATGATGAAGATATTTATCTCTTCAACTCCTCTGATGGAGATGGAGCCCAGTATGTTAAGAGATACAAGGGTCACAGAAATAATGCCACAATCAAAGGTGTCAATTTCTATGGCCCCAGAAGTGAGTTCATCATGAGTGGCAGTGATTGTGGTCACATCTTCTTCTGGGAAAAGTCATCTCGCCAGATCATTCAGTTCATGGAGGGGGACAAGGGAGGCACCATAAACTGCCTTGAGCCCCATCCTTACCTACCTGTGCTGGCGACCAGTGGCCTAGATCATGATGCCAAGATCTGGGCACCCACAGCCAAAGCTACCACTGAGCTGATTGGGTTAAAGAATATGATCAAGAGAAACAAGCGAGAACGAGATGAAGATCGCATACACCACACTGACCTGTTTGACAGCCACATGCTTTGGTTCCTCATGCGTCACCTGACACAGAGAGGTCATCGCCAGCACTGGGGAGCTCCTGAAGCTGGAGCCATGGATGCAGAATCAGATGCGTCTTCCAGTACCTCCAATTCATCTGAGGAAGACGAGAACCAAGACCGTGTGCAGTGCCTGCCGTCCTGAAGCCTCGGCCTCGTCCTCAAGCCTGGTCCAGCTAGATGTTGCTTCAGTAGGCTGGACTTTAAAATTTAAAGTTTAAAGTTAAAAGTTTAAAGTTTAAAATTCATTTTAACTAATAAATGTTTTTGTTTTCTATTCTCTACCATAAAAACCATCTTTTCTATCTCTTTACTCTTTCTTCACATTCTTCCTCTCCCATTCCTTTTCTCTCACTTGATTTCTTTATTCCTCTCTTTACCCATTATATCTCTGTGTAAGAAAATATGTAAGGTGTTTTGTTTTTTATTTTTGCCTCTTTTCATTTGTTTTCTTATGACTTAGCTCTTACAGCTAACTTCTAAAGGTTCTGGTAAAAAAAAATTAATAGTCTTACTAGGTCTATCTTCTCCTTTCTGATACCCTGAAATCTATCACCTTTTTTTTCCATCTTCAGTAGTTTAAGGTTAATTTCTTCAGTTGACTTGAAAATTTCAGAAATGTGTTTATTCTTTGAAAGTAAAGCAAAATAAAGCAAACCATGGTCTTGTTCCTTTAATGCGGACACTTGGCCATCCACACACACCCATGTACACACACACACACAGACTCTCTCTCACTCTCTCACAGAAAAGGAAAAGGGGAGAGAGGGTGCATAAATTCCTAACAAATAATTGATGCTTCTGGAATAAATAATTAGGGATTGTTGACACTTTCTGAATACCTGTGTTAATATTATTTTGAGCAGAGACTGGTAAAACTTAAACTTAATCATATGACATTGTTTATTTTGCACTCTCAATTCTCTTGAACTTTCATGGCGAGAATTCCCACAGGATTTCCTTCCAGGAAGACCTCTTGGGACAACCATTTCCTGTAAGATACTAGCCAGGAATATAAGAATTCCTAATATTTGAGAACATATATTTGAACTGAATTTAACAATAACTTATTTTTGCAATAAAGAGTTGCTTATCCTTACAGATAATTGATACCACTGGAAGAAAATTCCCATTAGACATCCATGCACTGCTTAAAATTCTCTTCACTTGCTTATAAGAGGTTAAATTGCTTTTAAAAATATTTTGTTTTAAGCCTTATTTAGTGTAAATTTTGCATGCTGGATGTTCAATTAGTGTTCAGTAATAATATTCATTTTTGTTTTACACCTGTTACTTGTGTAGGTGAATGCAGAGGCTTTGCCTTACCCCCCAAACCCCTGTTTTCCTTTGATAATAACTCCTTAAAATGGATATTATCGCTGGCCCCTTAAGCAAGTTGAGACATTTACATACTGAAATTAGACTTTGGAATGGAAAATAACATTCAAATTTCCTGTTCACTGATATTCAAAGTCAGAACGACTGCTTGGGGATCTGGGAGATTGGGGCAGCCCCTACCAAGGTGTGCTGTTAGGAAAGAACCTAAAGCCCCCAAAGAACCCAGTGAGTCTGAACTAAGCACTGCAGTATAAAACAGGACTTAAAGAAAATGAAATTATAAACTAGCAGTCCAAGTTTGGGGCATCCCTGCATGACTGGGTGAGATGTATACTAGCAACATCAACAGAACATTCAAAAACACTTTGGGAATTTCTAATGACACCGGGTGACAGAACAATGACAAGAGCATATTAATTATCCAGGGTTGTTGTTTTTTTTCACCTGCTGTTTGGAAGCAGTTCTGAATGTATGGGTGGGGGAATGATACTGTGAAATGAAACTTTCTTCACAGTTTCCTGCATGGTTCTGAGATTTTTTTTTTTTTTAGATTTATTTCATTTTATTTTGGAGAGGGAGGAAGCAGGTGCATGGGGACATGAACGCATGAGGAGGGGGTAGGGGGCAAGGGGCAAAGAAAGAGGGAAAGAGAATCTCAAGTAGATTCCCCACTAAGCACGGAGCCAGCCTCGGGTTTCAATCCTAGGACCCTTGAGATTATGACCTGAGAACCAAGAATCTGATGTTCAATCAACCGAGCCATCCAGGTGACCCTGTTCTGAGATTTCTTGTGCTACATGAGATATTGGAGAGATTTGGAAGGCAAAGGTAAAGTAGTAGCTTTATATATATATTTTTAGATTAAATTTATTTTCAGCATAACAGTATTATTTTTTCACCACACCCAGTGCTCCATGCAATCCGTGCCCTCTCCAATACCCACCACCTGGTACCCCAACCATCCACCCCCTCCCCGCCACTTCAAACCCCTCAGATTGTTCAGAGTCCATAGTCTCATGGTTCACCACCCTTCCAATTTACCCCAACTCCCTTCTCCTAACCCCCCCTGTCCTCCATGCTATTTGTTATGCTCCACAAATAAGTGAAACCATATGATAATTGACTCTCTCTGCTTGACTTATTTCACTCAGCATAATCTCTTCCAGTCCTGTCCATGTTGCTACAAAAGTTGCGTATTTTTTAAAGATTTTATTTATTTGTCAGAGAGAGATTAGGAGAGCACAAGCCAGGGGTGGCAGACAGAGGGAGAAGCAGGCTCTCTGCTGAGCAAGGAAACTGATGTGGGACTCAATCCCAGGACCCTGGGATCATGACCTGAGCCAAAGGCAGACACATAACTGACTGAGCCACCCAGGTGTCCCAGTAGTTAGATATTTCTTTTTTTTTTAAGATTATTTATTTATTTATCAGAGAGAGAGAGGGGAAGAGAGCGAGCACAGGCAGACAGAATGGCAGGCAGAGGCAGAGGGAGAAGCAGGCTCCCTGCCGAGCAAGGAGCCCGATGTGGGACTCGATCCCAGGACGCTGGGATCATGACCTGAGCCGAAGGCAGCTGCTTAACCAACTGAGCCACCCAGGCGTCCCTAGGTATTTTTTTAATGCTGAGAAAGTAGAGGTGGGGGCACTTGGTCACTGATCTGCTGGCTTACTTTACTGTGAGGCAGCTGGGTCTAGAGCTATACCAGCTCCCCTCATATCTCCCATATCTTAGCTTCACCAGTTCCATAAAAGAGTGATTACCTCTACAGGGCACTTACTCATCAAAGTTGGAGGTTTGGAGGCAGTGAAAGATCAACATGGGTTCCAGTCCTTGTAAGTTCCAGCTACTCCTCATGGATTTAAATCTATCCGTGTTTCCCCCTATTTCACACCCATCTCTTCTTCTTGAATGCTGAACTGACTTAAGGCTCCAGCACCTGAAGCAGACAAAAACCTTATGAGGACTGCTTAAGCACAATTATATAATATGACGTCTCTATTATATAAGTCACTTGCTACCTGTGTATCACCCTCCCCTCAGTGTTTCTGCTTCTTTGTTTGAACTGTGTTGGGTGCAATCACCCCCACCTGCTTTGGACTGACTTAAGCCTCTAGATTACTTAAACAATTTGCCATTTGGAGGAGTAAAAGTCCTCTAAAGACAGAGGTTGGATTTGAATAAAATAGTTTAGGTAGATAGATAGATAAAAGGGACTCAGATAATTAATTTGAAAAATAAAGTTATGATTATAGGTGAAAGTAAAGCAGGTAAAGTAAGTCCCAGAAAATGGAAGTAATTTTTAAAATTTTAATTTATGCAAACATTGGTCCTATTTGATGTATAGAAGAGAGCAATACAATATCACTACCAGCCTTCCATGAGATGGCAGGCAAAGCTAACAATTCTATCAAATAAGCAGGCAAAACTGCACCTTTAAATTTAAATTTTCAACACCAAATATTTTCATTTCAATATGGAATTTCTACAGGACAGTTCTGTGTAAGTCCTCATGGCCTTTATGCAGTATTATAATTGTCTCCTAATTATGCACAAAATTTAACTGCATAAAATTGTGACAGATGCCAAACTATACTTTTAAAAAGACATCTTCTGGCAGCCATTCCTTAAAAAAACAGGTGTGGAAAAGAATAGACATAAAAAAATTTAATGGAGCCTAATTGCTAAATGGCAGGCCAAAAAATTTGGGTGAATTTTGTTAGCTTGATAGCAACCTTCAGCAGTGCTCATTCTACCATGTTGTGAGCCAAAAACATAATGCAATAAAATTACAATAGACTGGATCTTAGCCACCCTGTGATCAACTTCTGTGAACTTCACTATCTTAATTTATTTCAACTTCAGTCTCTTTGACAGTGAAATGAGAGGTTTAGATTTCTATATTTAATTTTCAGAGTCTTATGGAGCACTTAATATATATTCTTTTAATGGATAGTGCAAGTTCAGATATGGATGTATGACAGTTCAGGTTCATGAGGAGCTTAGTACACTAATGCTGTGTTCTAGGGAGAACTAGAGGTTTTCGCATGTTTTCATTGAGGGGATTAGGTATTTTCCTATCCCGCTGCTTTATTCAAAGTATAATGTTATTTTTCCTTCCTAGCTTTGCAGCTTCTTTATCTCTAACTCCATTATAAAAGCAACCACCTATGGAAATTAGATACACATATGCTCTCAAGTATATTCAAGTGTAATTTCTCAATTTTTCTTTGGGAAAATAAAAAGCATGCTAAAATGAAGAACAGGAAACAAGTTCAGAGAAGTTAACCTTCCAAAGTCATTGAGCTAAGAAGATACGGAGTAGGGACTCAAATAGAATTTACAACTAAATTAATCCTACTTAATAATGGTGCATAGTGTCATTGTTTTGGTACAAGGTGATTCGGTTTGGTTGGCAGCAGAAATTGAGAACCCATATCTCAAGATTCTTTCATGACATTTAAAAGACTTCTTTGATCTATTAAGGTGGCCATGGTCTCACTTTGGACTTCTGCCAGCTATCCGATACATGTATTAGCAACTCAAACCCCTGAAATTAAATTGTAGGCTGCTGAGGAAAACAAACAAAACAACAACAATGATGTACCAAAGAGAAACAAAAACTGAAATACAAAATAGAAAAACAGTACATGCTGGAGTAGGGACAGTATTTCTAGCCTGTGCTACACACTGATCATTACTAAAAAGGTTATTGCTCATGAATCTCTGTCTAGAGTCAAATTCAAATTACAGCCAAGTCTGCTGATTGATTCTTTTGATTATTCTGCTAAGCAGCTGTTAACAACCCAGACATTCTAGAAATTCTCTTTCTCAACTGACAGGTATGACCAACACTGTGAAGGACTGAGACCCATGATAGGTAACCATAAGATCTTCAATCAAATAAAAAGCCTCTCTTTTCTACAGTGAGTTCCTCTCTCAGTAAGAGACAGGATTTGGGCCTTAGGTATTAACCCTCTTAAGACTAATAAATGATAACTGATCATCACTCCCATAAATATTTTTTAAAAAGCCTGCATGTATGAATTATTGGTGAGTAAAGATACCTGTTATTTTTTTTCTATCTTTAAAAATATGTAAATACATTTATTTTAACATAATCAGATAGAACCAAATATTTTGGAGGAAGGATGTTTTTTGCACATGCTTTCTCATAGTAGTTTCCTCTCCAAAAACATCTTTAGAATTTTAGGGTGATGGAACAACTCTGTATGGTACTGGAGTGGTGGATATATGATTCAATGCATTTGTCAAAATTCACAGAATTTTACATCACAAGGAGAAAACTTTAACATATACAAACTAAAAGAATTTCAACCAGGATGTCAGGAAATCTCGGAATGTAATACACCCTACGACAAATGAGTCTAACACTATTACAAATTTATGACATAACCTCACTGAAGCAGGTGGGAGAAAAGAAGCAGTCTAAATTACTTTGTCAAAATTAAAGACAAAAAGAACTGTACCTAAAAACTTTACTCCAGCTGGCAAATTTGTTTCTCATGATGATTCAGGTTAAGCAATAATTCTCAACCTACTTACAGATGTAGCTCATGTTTAATAAGCAAGTAAATGGATGGTGAGAACTAGGTTTCTTACTCTAAGAGAGGGCAATTATAGATAAAGCAAGGAGGAAAGGCTAAGTGTACTCTGTGGTAACTGAATTCAAATTGGGAGATACCAGTATGAATTCACATTTAGGTTAGCATAATATATATGCAGATGGATAAATGCTGAAATAATTATAGAAATGTGTGTATACGTGGGTTATTATACCGATACGTATTTCATAGATCTCTCTACTGACAGGCCTTGGGACCCCTGACAGCCCTGTAGTAATGAGTACCACCTGCACCTGGATCTTAATTTCTAATACATTGTCCAAAGAAAGGAACCAGAGATCCTTGGAAAAATGTCTGATTCCAAAACAAGGGCAGGGAATATACAAGACAACCCTGGAGCATCTTGTAGCGCTGAACAGCTACAGTATGTCAAAGTGAAACATGAAATAATGGCATTCCCAATGACCAAAGATAGAAGAGTTCGATTTTAAAAATAGTAATGTGATATTACATTATGACCTAAAGTATAAGACAAATATTCACGAGTCCATCCTGATATAAAAAATAAGTAAATAATTTTGGCATAAGGTATAAATCTCCCTATAGAATAATTCCAAATATCATAAAAGAGGTAAAGTTTGATTTCCCTCCTGCTTTTAAGTATCTTGCATCCAAAAGAACAGATTATAAAAAGAGAAAAAAGAGTAACTTTACAGTAAATAAATCCTACAAACATTACTCAAACACATGATGCTGGTTAATATCACCAATGATAAAGTCACATCAATATCATATGCCTCTAATATGATACAGGAAGGGCATTCACCTCCATGGCTATTCCTCCTCAGAACCCATAACCTTAGTCTATACGTGAGGAAAATATCAGAAAACCCCCAATTAAGGAACATTCTACAAAACACTTGGCCAGTACTCTTAAAAAATTTCAAGATCACAGGAAACAAGAAAAGGCTGAGAAACCAGGAGTCTAAGGAGACTTGGTGACTAAATGCACTGTGGTATCCTAGACAGGATCCTGTAACAGAAAAAGGATATTAGTGGACAAAGTTGAGAAAATCTGAATAGAGTCTGCAGTTTACTTAATAGTCACAAACCAATGGTGGTTTCTTAGTTTTAACAAATAGACTAAAGTATTGTAAGATGTTAACATTAAGGGAAACTACGTGAGGGTTATGTGGGAACTCTCTGTATTAACTTTGGAACTATTTTTTTTCCCCACAAATCTAAAATTATTTCAAAATAATAAAAAAATGTCAACAAATCCGTGGAAAATCTCTAACTTTAGTAGTCCTAATAATTGTATCAGCAGAAATAATTTGGTTCCCTTGATTTTTGAAGTCTCTGCTTATATTGTAATTCACGCTGAGTAACTTCCATTACTTGTGACCTCTTGAAGGTGTTCTTTCTTTATTATTTCTCTATTTTGTTCGATGATGTACTTCTGGTAAGTTGCTACTAATAAAAGTACAGTAAAAATTGAAATAAAGATGAAATTTTAAAGGACAACATTTTGTAAATTCTTAAAAGATAGAAATGTTCTTAAAGAGACACTTTACCAAACTAACTGTAAAGTATTTAGTATTTAGGAGCTGCACAAAAATGTATGCATAACTTCTTTCTTTAAACCACTGATAATTTAATAAGAAATTTATCTCTGCAGTAAGTAAAATTTTATGGACATCTTTAGAACAGAAGTGGAGTGGAAGCCAGATTTGTGTTGGATGAAGGTATGCAGGAGGAAAGCAAGTAAGATAGTGAGTATAGGCAAGTCTTTCAAGAAGTTTTGCTGTGAAGAGGAAAAGAACAATGGAGTGATAGCTGGAATAAGATATATATTTAAGGGATCATCATTACACTTTATTTTTAATATGAAGGATATTAGAAAAATTTATATTAACCATAAAACATGAGAAATAAATGAATGATGTGGGAAAGTGTGGATTTCAAGTCCTGGAGGAGATGTTACGCAGAAACCTTTGGAGGAAGGCTCTTTCCCACAATCAGACCATATGGTATGAATTTGGTCAAAAAAATTGACAGGTTTGAGGGTAGGAAGGAATGGGAGAGCTTGATGTTATTGCTTTGACTCTCTGCCGTATAAAATATGAGGTAAGTCCATCAATTTAGACTCCTGTGGAGGGAATTACATAATTCTAAAAAGAGAAGACAACTGAACCTAATCTTCTCAAAAAAGAGGGAAATAAACTTCCTAGGGAAATATAATTTTTTTTCTAGGAATTTAGACTTTTTGAATAAAATTGTAACTGAAGAGATTTTTCCTTGGCTATCACACTAATGGCATTTTATTTGAAATTCAAATATAGCTTGGAAGTACATAAAAAATGATGTGTGGCACCCCACTGGAGAAAAAAGAGGTACCTTTGTCTCATTTAGATAATGGGCATTACCATGGCATCCATGATTTCTGTGCAGTGTCAAACTGACCTGATTAAATATCCAAACTGAAATTTGTACTTCCTATCAAAATACTTATACAATTTTTTCTTGATTATACCAACATATGTACATAAAAAGAGTGCTTACAACTTCACTGCCACATAAATCTAGGCCCTTCCTAGAGTCATCAAGTAAGAAGCCTTCTGCAGAATACCACGGTGGAGAGCCATGTTCTACTACTTTTAATTATTTTTCATTTTATTCATTTAAAATTTTTTTTAAGATTTATTTATTTATTTAAGAGAGGGATAAAGAGCTCATGCACTAGTGGGGGGGGGGGCTGAGGGAGAGAGAGAGAAATCCTCAAGCAGATTCCCTGCTGAATGAGGAGCCTTACATGGGGCTCCTGGGGAAGGATGCTGAGATCATGACCTAAGCCAAAAATCAAGAGTCAGACACCTAAGTGATTGAGCCACACCAGCACCCCTCTAAAAGTTGGACCAGAACTTGATAAACCTCTGCAATGAGTATTAGAAGTCCAGACATGAGAAAATGACCATTCCGACATAGTTCAGCATGAATGATAAAAAAAAAAAAAAAAAATCAGTGAAACAGTTCCTTCCCTCAATTTCTAAACAAGTACAGACAGGTTTAAAGTACAGAATGGGTTCTAATGGGATTGTCATTAAAGGATGAAACTGTCCATTGAAGTCAGAAGCCACTTTAGGGCAATTTCTGTATTACAGCAAGACAATAAGCTATTTATTCTTAAGTGAATATAGGAGTCACATAGAAGCGTTATGTAAATGGTCACTTTGATAAACTCTCATACTAGTTTTAATTAAAAAGATGCTCTCAGATTGTGTATATGTGCTATCATATCATCAACAATCAGTCTTCAATGTATTTTGCACTACTTTTACTTCGTATTTCTCCTTCACTTCTTCTGGCTTTTGCTGGGATCTCCTAAGCAAAGTTGAATGATGGGGATATTGGGGCACATCTGTGTTTGTTCCATTAACGAAAATGTTTCTAATCTGTACTCATGGAACTTCTTTCATTCTTGTCATATATTTGTGCCTCAACTCTTTTTTTCTTATTTATATTTGCCAACTTTTTATGTATTTTACCAATCTTTTCACCATGTCATGTTTTGGTTTTAGTGTAGGTGAGATTACTGGTGTGTATTTGAATGTTTTATCTTCTACCTCATTAATTTCTGCACTTATACATGCTTTGTTTCAATTTATTTGGGTTTTTGTTTGTTTTTCTTTTTTTTCTTCTTAAAGAGAAAAAACGTTTTTGATTTTTTAAATCAAATCCATTTAACTCTATAAAATTTCTTCTGAGTATGATTTAAACCACTTCCCATAGGTTTTTTTAAAAGATTTATTTATGTATTTATGCATTTATTTCAGAGAGAGTGTGTGTGCAAGCAGGGAGAGGGAGAGACAGGCAGACTCCAGGCTGAGCCTGGAGCCCAATCTGGGACTTGATCTTATGACCCTGAAATCATGATCTGAGCTGAAATCAAGAGCTGGATGCTGAACCTACTGAGCCATCCAGGTACTCCCCCCCATAGGCTTTCATATATAGTGTCTTCATTATTTTTTAGATAGCATGTGATGTTAGTTATGACTCTCTCATTAAAACAAAATTAAAAGTTACACTAAACAAAAATACTACTTTTAGTTATTTTCTTATGATGATTAAGAAGTAATTAATTTTCATGATCAAATATCCAAACAATGGAGAACAGTATAAAGTAAAATGAATTCCCCATGTCTTCATACTCTGTTATCAGTGGTAAGTGGTATTAACAATTTCTTAAATTTTTTTACAAAACACATTTTATGCCTATGAGAGCACACGCCTTATTTTTTACAAAAAAGAGATCTAAATTAGTTATCCATCACTGTGAAACACATTAGCCCAAAATTTAGTGGCTTAAAACAGCCAACTTACTTTTATTTCACATCTTCTGTATATTCACATCTTCTGCACGTGACTTAACTGGGTCATCTAACTCAAAGTATCCCACAAGGCTTTAATCAAGGTGTCAGCCAGGACTCCAGTCATCTCAAAGCTCAAGTGGGAAAGGAACAATGCTTCTGAGACCACTCATGTGGCTCTTCTGTGGCCTTTAGTCCTTGCTAGCTATTGGTCACAGACAATTCCTCGCCAAGTGGGTCTTTCCATGGGGCAGCTTACAACAAGGTAGCTGACTTCCCTCAGAAAAAATAAGTGAGTCAGGAGGGTGCAAAAAATATACTACAATCTGTAACCTGATCTCTGGTACCTCTGCTACATTCTATTCACTAAAGTGAATCACTAAACCCAACCCATTTTCAAAGGATAATACCAGGAAGACAGAATCATTGAAGGCAGTTTTAGACACTGCTTATCTCAGGATCATATTATGCATTAATTCCCTCAAAAATAGTTTTTATGCCCTTTCATCTTTTTATTTATCTAATGCTTTTCAGCCACTGCCAGCATGCCGGGATAAAGAAGCATTAAACAAGCAAACAACAACAACAAAAAAATACATAAATAAAGAAGCAAGAACATAGATGAGAACTCAATTTAGTAAATATATTTAGGTATGATTACTAAGCATATGTGAAAAAATATATGGTTATTAGCATACCTCTCAATGTTACAAACTCATTTTGGATTTGGCTAAGTAGAAAAATGGGCTAGCAAGATCCTCTTTTTTAAAGATTTTTATTTATTTATTTAACTGTCAAAGAGAGAGAGAGAGAGAGAGAGAGAGAGAACAGAAGCAGAGGGAGTGGGAGGGGAGAAGCAGGATTCCCGCTGAGCAAGGAGCTCAATGCAGGGCTTGATCCCAGGGTCCTGGGATCATGACCTGAACCAAAGGCAGATGCTTAATCAACTGAGCCACCCAGGTGCCCACTAGATCCTCTTGAGGATGGAATCAAGGGCCACAGAGAAATATAGAATTCCTCCTGGGAAAGCAGAAGGGTCCAAATGGGTAGTCAGTGGTCAGAAGTGTAGAACAAACTTAGAAGGCATTGGTGTTCATTTAACACAAAATATCTGAAATCATAATGGGGCAAATTCTCCTGTTCTCTAATTCCCTAGTTCAAGCTGGGAGATGAGGACTCAGACAAGGGAGAATATAAGCTCAAAAAGCAGCTTCTACTGTACTGTGTCAAACAATCAATCACCTTATTTGTTTTTCCAGGGCTTTTCCTTGGTCCCTATCAACACTTTAGAGGCACAGAGCACCACTGGATTAGTTTCAGTCATTTGGGGTATTCTTCCTTGTACATGTGATCTACGTCACCCATGCCTTCCAGTATTCCTTTACTGACTTTGTTTCAACGTGAGCACTCCATATATTTTCCAACAGAATTGTAGATTTTCTGGGTAATTTTTGTATATTATTTTCTTAACCATAACATTTTAAAAGTGACCAATAGATCCATATTATAACATTTCTCTAGTTTTCTATACCATCATTGCAAATCCTTTTTTCCATAGAATAACTAGTATGAAAGGCTGAAGACTTCTTATCTTTCATGGAGTAACCATTCATATTTTTATCTCCTTCTGGAGTTTTAGATGTTTCATGATTAACAATGCTATCACTTTCAATAGTGAAATTCTACATACTTCTAGCCACTGCCCTTCTCCAAGAGCTCATCAAGATACTCTGAAATCCCACCATTGCCTTCATCAAAATAGCCCAGGATATACATGTGATTCACTTGATTTAGATTTTTTAATTTTATGAATAACTTTTTCTTATGATTTTTTAATGAAGAAAAAGGTTATAAACCTAAGGTACATGATGGTCAAAAATAGGCATAACCCTTCTTAACTACTGTTAACTAGGGAACTGCAGTAGGAGCTGGAATGAGAAAATAGGTTAACATTTGCTCTACATAGAACATTTGGCTTCAGTGTGCCCAATAACAGATTAGATTTACTAGTTATGAGACAATTAAATGAGAACATTCACTTGTTGATATTTCATCAGTTTGGAACTCCTTTTACTAGTTATAGCATCATGGTCAAAAGAACAAGCTGGAACTATTTTTTTTTTTTTTTTACCTTTTGTTTATTTATTTTAGAGACAGAGAGCATGCATGCATGGGCGGAGGAGCCACTCTGAGTGTGGAGCCCAAGGTGTGCGGCTCATTCCCATGACCCATAAGATCATGAGCCATGTGATCATGACTTGGACTAAAACCAAGAGTGGGATATTTAACTGACTGAGCCACCCAGATACCCAAGCTAAAACTATTTTTAAAAAAGATAACTATATGAGGATATTTAATCTGTAAAAAATGAAATGTATAATCACCTCTTAATTATAGAATGAGGGGAGTGAATCAAGTGGAAGCCAGTCCATAAAGTGAGATAGATCTCTATTATTGATACAAATAAGAAACATGTCAGAAAGAGTATTGAATTTGTTTGGGGTCCTAAAAAACTTACCTGCAGTGGCTGAGGAGGGCCTCCCATGTTTAGAAAGTTCTGGAGGACTTTGATCTCCTAGATTAGTTACAATGAATAAGGTGCTATGTTTGTGGGAGTTCACCCTGAGACATTATCCTTATTTAAAGACCTTAAGAAGATGTTTGAAAAAAGAAGAGGGTAATGTAGAAGAATTGAAATTCTTGAAGAGTTACAGTGTTCAGATGTTAGGAAACCTGTTGAGTCTTACAGCCTTTGGCAAGGCTGCATCCTCTGTTTTTGAGGCTGAGAGAACTTCCCTGAAAAACTTCAGAAGATCATGAGGAAGAAGGTCAGTTGCTGTTTATGAATAATGGCCTTTTGTAATAAACATCCATACATTCATTACACAAGGCAAAAGACATCCCAGGTCATGCTGTGCTCCCAAATTTCTTTTTTGGCTTCTTGGCAAAATACTGAAGATAATGAACTTAATTACTTTCAGAAGTATCATTCACAAAAGTGGTTCTTTCAAAAATACATAAAAATATTTATAAGATTGATAGAAACTTATTTTAAGGAAATCTTTCATCCCCTCATAAAATTATCTCTTTGAGTGAATTTATGATAAATAAATATCACAATTTCATTTAAAATACTTCTGGCCTAATTATGGGTAGCTGCTTTTCTCATATAATTAATAAATATGAGATTTTAGGTGTATTAGATTTTGCATTTTAAAAAATTTCCTAGGAAAATTAGAAGTCATTCTAATAATGACTATACTTCATATAGGAAGAAATCTGTTCCTGCTCTTAACTATTAAACTAGGTCATAAACAAGCCAATTTGTGGTAGATACCAAGAAAAATATAAACTATAACTAAGGGTTTTAACGATTATAAAAACCTTCAATTGTAGAAAGAAAATATCTGCTAAATCTATGAAAAGCAAGGGTTAGTACCCTCTCCCTTTGATTCACGGTCCAGTTAGTGCCCAAGAATGATAGCTAAGCAAGATCTTTTTTTTTTTAAAGATTTTACTTATTTCATAGAGAGAGATCACAAGTAGACAGAGAGGCAGGCAGAGAGAGAGAGGGAAGCAGGCTCCCTGCTGAGCAGAGAGCCCGACACGGGACTCGATCCCAGGACCCTGAGATCATGACCTGAGCCGAAGGCAGTGGCTTAACCCACTGAGCCAACCAGGCACCTGCTAAGCAAGATCCTAATTTTAATACAAGTTCCCCCTCCAAATAGGCTTCAGTGAAATTGTTATTTTAGAATAAATTTACAGAAATAACATCTCTGGGAAAAATGATATACAAAATAAAAGTTTTTCTTGTCCCTAAGTTGCCCTTCATACATTCAATTTTGACTGCCAGCCATAACTTTAAACATCACTGGTTTCCTAGTACTATAATCAAGAAAACCATATTTTGAAACTTTTCTTACAACAGTTACTCTCTTTATTCTTTTGTTTCTGATATTTTTATAATAGTCAAAATATATTACTTCATTGCATTTAAAACAATGAAGAGTCTATATTATGAAAGGAGAAAAATGAGAATTGCTCTTCTCTTTCAGTCATCCCATATTATGCTCTTTTGGAGTTATTAATGATTCCCAGAAAGAGACAGAGAAATGGGACTGTAGGAAAGGAAAGAAGGAGTGAGAGAGGAAGGAAGGGAGGGAGGAGGGATAAGAGGAAGGAAGGAAGGAAGGAAGGAAGGAAGGAAGGAAGGAAGGAAGGAAGGAAGGAAGAAAAGTTATATCTCTAAAAATAACTTCATCCCAGGATCTTGCATAGCCAAAGAATATTTTCCCCCCAAGGCCATAACCATAATGTGCAAATGGTACCTTTGATTTTCTAAACAAATCTGTTTACTGACATAACACACCAGTTTGTCCTTATGCAAGGAACTATAGTCCTTGGAATTAATGCTCTCTCATACATTTAACTACTAGATTGGGGCAAGAAAACACTGAATGTACATTGTCTGAAACAGAAGTAAATGTCATATCACAGGATATTCTCAGAGATGAATTAACCATCTTCTCTACAAAGGCTTTTACAGATGGCCTTATTACCCATAGCCTCAAAATAAGAGAAGCTATCTGAGTTATTTTAGTTATTGACTGCAATTAGATGTTGGTAAGGGAAACCCAAAATATCAGGGGCTTAAACACAATGCAAGTTTGTTTCCTCTTACTTACAAGTCCAAAGATGGGCAGTTCATGGATTATAAAGGTTACAAGATTTAATATCCCAGATGACTCCTACCTAACTTTATGCCTTGCCCTGTATATCATGGTGGAGAGATGCTCTATGAAACTTTAATAAGCAATTGTGTTGCAGGCTGGAAGGGCAAAGCAAGGGAAGCAAGAAGAAGAAAAAAAAAAAGCATCTATATTGAGAAAGCAAAATCTTTCCAAGAACTGCACAGCCAACTTCTTACATCTCGTCACCTCCCCCAATGTAAGTGCTCGATAATTGACATATTTTAGATGATCCTATGGTCACGTGTAACATACAGAGTTTCTATTAGTAAGAAGAAAGGAAAGGGAAAAACAGATACTGGGTAGACTTCCTGCAACAAGAGTGTCAAGACTGTTTCATAAAGCAAGGAATTCCCAACAGTGCAAGGACAGCTGAAAAATCAAGTAAATTAAAAGTGAAGAAACATCCATTAATTTTAAGAACCATGAAGTTATTAGTGACCATGACAAGGAAAGGTTCAATGATTGATGCAGGAGAAGTCAAAAGGAGTGAGGTAAGGCTAGCACTAAGAGGTAGACAAGTAAGACGTGTTTTTAAGTAAAAGCAGACTTTAAAAAAAGAATTTTGTAGACTGCACATATGCTCAAAGAAATTTTGGAGGGTGATGAGAATGTTTCTGGATTATGGTGTTGGTTGCATACATTCATAAATTCACTACAAACATTACTGAATTGACACAACCTGTGAATTTTATGATATGTAAATTATACTTCAATAAAACCTAAAAACACAACTAATGATAATAACCTTCATAGAAATCTGGCTCTGAAGAAAACAAGAAAGATGTGGCATTTTTCCTCTTTTACTGGGAAATCCAAACACTTGGTTTCATTGTTTTTACAGATTTTATTTATTTGATAGAGCACATGCATGCCTTTGGGGTGGAGAGTGGGTGGGGAGGTGCAGAGGGGTAATTTCAAGGGACAAAGTGACTCCACACTGACTGCGGAGCCCACCTGGTGTTGTATCTCACAGCCCTGAGATCATGACCAGAGCTGAAATCAAGAGTGGGACACTAAACCAACTGAGCCACCCAGGTGTCCCAATTTGGTTTCAATTTTATTTTTTGGAGGGAGATGAGGGGCAGGCAGTTTTTATCAGGATGCAAGTTACACTGAAGAAATGAAAATTTTGTTTCTTTTTGTCAGAGAATGAAAAAAAGAAATACAAAACAGGACAGAGCAAAAATTTGAAAAACCTTTCCCTATTTGGTCTGCTGTCACTATTTCCCAAAGGTCAATGCACTTATCAGTCTAGTGTTCTATCTTTTTAAAGTTTTATGTAGGGGCACCCCAGTGTTCATAGCAGCAATGTCCACAATCACCAAACTGAGGAAGGAGCTGAGATGCCCTTCAACAGATGAATGGATAAAGAAGATGTGGTCCACATATACAATAGATTATTACTCAGCCATCAGAAAGGATGAATACCCACCATCTGCATCAGCATGGATGGCACTGGAGGAGATTATGCTGAGTGAAATAAGTTAAGCAGAGAAAGACAATTATCATATGGTTTAACTTACTTATGGAACATAAGAAATAGCATACAGGGCATTAAGAGAAGAAAGGGAAAAATGAAGGGCGGGGGGAATCAGAGGAGGAGATGAACTGTGAGGGACTATGGACTCCGGGAAACAAACTGAGAGTTTCAGAGGGGAGGAGGGTATGGGGATGTGTTAGCCCGGTGATGGGTATTAAGAAGGCCATGTGTTGTAATAAGCACTGGGTGTTATATGCAAACAATGAGTCATGGAACACTACATCAAAAACTAATGATGTATTGTATGGTGATTAATGTAAAAAATTTTTTTAAATGTTATATGTATATACAAACATACAAATGTCAGTACAAATTAAGTGGAGCCTAAAGTCTATATAATACATTGGCTTTATTAAGAAAAATAATACAAAATTATATAATCAAGTTCAAATGTATATATATATATTTTTTTTAATATTTAAATTTCAATTAGTTAATATACAATGTAATATTAGCTTCAGGTATAAAATATAGTGATTCAGCCTTTTCATACAACACCCAATGATCATCACAAGTGCGCTCCTTAATCCTCATCACCTACTTAATTCATTCCCCCTCCCACATCCCACTCCAGTAACCATGTTTGTTTTCAATAGCTAAAAGTCTGTATTTTTCAGCCATAAAAAGGAATGAAATCTTGCCATTTGCAATGATGTGAGTGGAGCAACAGACTACTATGCTAAGTGAAATAAGTCACCCAGAGAAAGAAAAATACCATATGATTTCACTCATACATGGAATTGAAGAAACAAAACAAATAAGCAAAAGAAAAAAATAAGAGACAAAAGTGTATATATTTTTTTAATGGAAAAAGAAATCACAAGGAATTTCTGGAGGTTTAATAATTCAGATTCATTTCTCTTGAAGTCTCTTTAGACAATTTTGTAGAAATGTTTATAGAAAAGTGATTTTTGTGCAAACTAGTTCCTAGAATATACTACAACTCCAAGCACTCCTACAGACTTAGGGACTTGTGCAAGAGAGAGACCCTGAAACTTAAGCTTTATTACTCTTAGAAAATCTGTCACTGCATATATATAGTGTGGGTAGCCGGTGTATAGAACTTAGTTGTGCAAAAAAAAAAAAACCACAATTCTTTTTATTTTCTCATATCCACTTTGTTTTTATTGAAGATCTCCATTCTACTGGAGTAGTGGAAACTTGTTCTCAGTGAGGTGGGGTTTTATCCTTTTTCTTAAGAGATTTGGTCAAATTTCCTGGAGACTTAAAGGTGCAAGGGAATGAAAATAGACACTACTTGGTAAGGTCATTGAAGAACCAGGGGGTCTGCATCCATTGTATAGCCATTTTTTTAATATAATTTTTTATTTTCTATAAACATATATTTTTATCCCCAGGGGTACAGGTCTGTGAATCACCAGGTTTACACACTTCACAGCACTCACCCAAGCACATACCCTCCCCAATGTCCATAATCCCACCCCCTTCTCCCAACTCCCCTCCCCCCAGCAACCCTCAGTTTGTTTTGTGAGATTAAGAGTCACTTATGGTTTGTCTCCCTCCCAATCCCATCTTGTTTCATTTATTCTTCTCGTACCCACTTAAGCCCCCATGTTGCATCACCACTTCCTCATATCAGGGAGATCATATGATAGTTGTCTTTCTCTGCTTGACTTATATAGCCATTTTTTTCCCTTGGTTCTTTCTTCCCCAAGGGTTGGCCTCTTTCTCTGGGACACTCCAATATTTAGACTCTTACATAAGAGGTTATCTTCAGAATAGCTCATACAGGTTTTTTATAACCAACATATGTACCTGATATGTCAACAGCAGACCAGTACTGGTCATTCTCTACCACTCTATTTTCTCCCCACGTCCGAAACTTATAATATATTCTGGGTAGAAACAGTTTTAAAAATGAAGAAATGTTTCTCATTCTTACGAGTTTTCCCCCATTTTCATCAAGGTAAACATGTTCTCTACCTAAGGACTTTAGATTCTAGGTGTCTTTATCCAGAAGAAACTTGAAGCCTCTTTTCTTTCTCATTCCTCCCGTGAAGCTATGAATTTAGGAATTTGAGTGGGGTAGGTTCGGGGACAGAGTGAGAGAGGTATGAAAAGTAGTGGATAATTACCAGGAAAATAATTTGTTAAAATTTAATAAATAATCTGATCATGTTTTCCAACATATAAAAATATCATCAATTATATTATTACATTAAACATATGCAATTTAGTTTCAAAAATTTTACCACTTGATTACATACATTATTCTATGGAATATCTTCCTCATTTCTTTTTCCTGATCATATTTAAACTTTGAGTATTAGCTGACTTCACAGGGAGACTATGAAGATTCTGCTGTATCACTTTTGGAGCCCAAGAGTGGATGCATTATATTATTCTTTTGATACACACTGCAAACCCACTACGTGAAAAACAATGTTCCAGGTGATGGGAGTGCAGTGGTTCACAAAAAAAGATCTCTGTCTTAATGAAGCTTTGACTTCACTGAGAAGAAGGATAATAAAGAAGTATATGCATTTATGATGTCAGGTAGTATAGGTAAAGGCTGTAAAAAAGAAAAAAAGGCAGGTGAGGGGTTAGAGAATGAAGACCGTAGTCAGGTAAGGTCTTTTACAGAAGCTCTGAAAAAATTAAGACAGTGTCCTGTGATTATCTGGTAGAAGTTCCCTGACAAGAAGAACAAGTGATGGAGGCACTGAGGGAAAATCAGGGTCCCTGCGAAGAAGGAGAGCAGGCTAGAGTGATGGGAGATGGAGAAAAGTTTCAAAGCCAGATCCTGCAAGTCAGGTACAATGCTTTAGGCCTGTATAAGAGCTTTGGATTTTATTCTCACTAAGTGAGATGGGCTCTGAGAGTTCTTTTTACTCTTGTTGCTTAGCTTTGTTTCTTAACCAGTATGTCATGTTTTTCATAAATAGAGCACAATGTCACTACTTTTAGGACTGACAACTTAATTTCAAGGCATACATATTGAAGCATTACCAGGTCTCATTTGCATTCTAAATTTAATAAAAATAGGATGAAATATAAATAAAGTATATCATTTTATTTTTAAGACTAGCAGTATATAGCACATGAATTTGGTAACAAATAGGCATTTAGCTTAGAATATGCTGCACTCTATATCAGGCAAATAGGCAATTTCTCCTTCCTTTAATCACATTGTCTGACAGGTGACAGACACCTTCTATAAAAAATATAATAAAAAACTTTTAGAAAGCATATTTTTCTTAAAAAAAGAAATTTTCAAGTCAGTGTAGTTCGTGCTAGTATCATAGAAAAATATTTGTAACCATAAGAGACTCTTAATCTCACAAAACAAACTGAGGGTTGCCAGGGGGAGGGGAGTAGGGAGAGGGTGGTAGGGTTATGGACATTGGGGAAAGTATGTGCTATGGTGAGTGCTGTGAAGTATGTAAACCTGGCAATTCACAGACCTGTACCCCTGGGGCTAATAATACATTATATGTTAATAAAAAAATTAAAAAATATAAAAAATAATTTGTGAAGATTTTTCAAATGGAAATTTCAAACTTAACCATGTAAGGGTTTCCAAGCTGAATCACTCATCTGGAGAGACAATCAGAAATACCAGATAAGGGGCGCCTGGGTGGCTCAGTGGGTTAAGCTGCTGCCTTCAGCTCAGGTCATGATCTCAGGGTCTTGGGATCAAGTCCCGCATCGGGCTCTCTGCTCGGCAGGGAGCCTGCTTCCCTCTCTCTCTCTGCCTGCCTCTCCATCTACTTGTGATTTCTCTCTGTCAAATAAATAAATAAAATCTTTAAAAAAAAAAAAGAAATACCAGATAATTTTTTTTTTCATGATTAAGTTGTGTTGCTCAAAAAATGATAACTAAGCCGCAGCTTATTCCTTCAACTGGCCACTGTACATTACTTTTACATCATTTATATTAAGTATCTTAATAAATCTCTTGGACTGTATTCTAAGGAAATAGAGACATGAAGAAAGATTCAGGTTCAAAGATATTTATACTAGTAGGATAAAAGAAAATTTCACAAAATCTTAAATCCCAGCAATAAGGCAATAATCAATAGATTGTGCTATTTTGTATATTGAATTATTACCATGATAATGAATGCTCAATATTCAATATTCTATGTATAAAATAAAGGAATGAAATCTCTGTGGTTTTTGTGTTCCCATTCAAGTGTATCAAACTGTCAAGTTTGATTCTTCAAGAAATTCACCTTTCAATTTGATAAATCCAACATTTGCTTTTTTCCAATGTTACCATTATTAATCTTAATTTCAGAAATACAAACACTATTCATTGATTTGCTTGAGATCATTTGGGATACTTCCTGGATTACTTTTGTCTACATGTACTCCATTTTGTTTTAAAACTTAGAAACCTGATTAAGCAGTCACAAGGACTTTGTCTCTGTTAAAGCAAAATGTACTATTAGTCCCATGTTTCCCTCAACATTTGTGGATATATGGTTATCCATATATATATCCAAAGAGCTTGTCCAGGTCACATATTTCTAAGTTTACTTCCTTCTGATTAAACAGTAGAATGTGCTTCCAATAGCTCATTTTTTAAACAAAGAACATCTTACTTGTTACCAGTTTTATTTGATCTTACCTAATTTTTCCATTTTTTTCAGTTGTCCATTTAGATTATATTGAAGATGTGAGTGTCATGCCAGTCTCTAGAGGTATTGTTCTATTTTATTACTTCATCCCAACCTTATTTTTTCTTCTTCTCTGTGTTAAAATTTAAATTACCAAACATCAGTTCCTGAAACTACCGGTAATTAACCAATTTAATGATAATTTATAATTATGAACTTATCATTGTATTTTATTGCATAAGCAAAAGTGACATTTTCTTAGATGTTTGCATGTTATTGGTGTAGAATGAATGACTTTAAGAAAAACAAATGATAAATTTTATGTTTTCTTTCTATGAAATGAATAGTAAACTGAAAATTCAGTATCTGTGTAAACTCTAAATGTGCTTTTGCTAAATTTGCCTATAGTGATGTCGTATGTTCTGGCTTTAAATCTTGGAATGATACAATTAAAAGACTAAAGGTTATAATATTTAGTAGCATTACCTCTGAGAAATGTACTAAGAAATCAAACAGTAATGAGGCAAATCAACATAACTACTTCTTTTTCATGGTTTGGGCAGTATTTCACAGACAGAAGGACTATAAAGTAGGTGTGAGATCTCAGCTCCAAAGTCAGCTATAATTAGGCATCTGTACCAGAGAAAAGTCAGAAAGATTTTTCATGGCAGAATAATTTCCATGTAATGTATAATTCTGATATTCCAGCAACTGCCTAAATGACAATGAAAGGTAATATGTGCTGTAATGGCTAATGGAGCAGCCTTTGGAACCAGCCTTCAGTGCAAATCCTGGATCTGCCATTCGCTAGCTGTTTGACCCCTCTGCCTCAGTTTTTCTTCTGTACAATGGGAATGACAATAATATTATTCACTTCATAGAGTTTTCTCAATGTTATATGGATCACTAATGTGTATAAAGCACTGGGAAGTATTATAAATTGTTCTTTAAACATATGCTATTATTATTTTGATCCCTCTTATTGTTACCTATTTATTTTTCTCATATTTCAAAAGCATTGCCTATGGCTTATGCTGAGTTGGCAACAATTTCAGAAAACAAATCAAACAAATAGAAAGGAAAATACAACAAAATAAACTCCTGTAACCAGGGGGACCTGGGTGGCTCAGTGGGTTAAGCTGCTGCCTTCGGTTCAGGTCATAATTTCAGGGTTCTGGGATCGAGTCCCGAATCGGGCTTTATGCTCAGCAGGGAGCCTGCTTCCCTCTCACTCTCTCTGCCTGCCTCTCTGCCTACTTGTGATCTCTATCAAATAAATAAATAGAATCTTAAAAAAAAAAAAACCTCCTGTAACCAGACTTTAGAAGATTTTACTGACATTTAAAAATTATTCTTAATTCCAAAGCATCTAAGCAAAAGTCTAGCTTCTGTTTTGTTTTAAAAGCTTAGTTTTATGTAGATCTGCTCGGAATAAAGATGGGAGAATATACATTTGGTTAAGCTACAAAAAGGCTAAAATGTTTAGTCTCCTTTTCCACTCATCATCTGGAAGAAAATTATGTCATGATATACCTTTATCCAATGCTCTTGAATTTTCTCCAGTGTCTTTACATAACTTAAATACAAAGAACCAGGGTTTATTTTAATATAGGCATAACTACAACTGAAAAATGATCTTATTCTGTGTTTTTCAAAGTTCTTTGGACCACGAATTAAAATAATTTTTTATTTTATCAGTGAATATACTAAATCAACAGGGATGATTTTTTTAGTGAGCTTTATTCAAAAAATACTTCCTAAATGTTTAATATAACTTTCATCTGACATGATGGAAAGGGAACATCTGTCACATCAACTGGCTTTTTAAACTCTACATTGTATGCATCCCCATGGAGTCTTTATTCTGGTGTCCAAAGTTTCCTGAAATTCAGTATATATACTGAAAAATAATTTATTAAAATTGAGTAAAAAAAACTGAGTAAAATCAAATCCTATTGTAACAACTTTAGTTACTTCTTTTTATATATTTGTTCATTCTAATTATAAAACTAACACAAAGTCATAGTAAAATTTTTGAACATTGCAGGCACTATTTGAAAAAATAACACACGGAGAGCAACTTACTGGTAGTAAATTCATTTCTAGATTGTTGATCTATCCATCAGTCTTTCTATATATTCATATAGCTATCTTGGGTTTACATCAGACATATAGCCATTTCTTTTGTTTTTCTAAAATTACACATTATTCCATGAATATTTTTGTATTACTTCTGTTTTCAGAAAACTTGATTATAAGGGTCCCATGATAATTACTCTTTTAGATTTTACTGGGACTCTACCCTTGTGTGTCTTGTCATATTTCCTTGACTATCCCCTTCTTTTACTTTCTTGGGTGGTAGGCAAGCTATTTCAGGTCATGCCTCCCTTTTTTGAACTTGGATGGAAGAGTACATTATGAAGAGCAGACTCTAGCTTCCAGAGTGGTCACCAAATTAGCAGCAGATTAGGTACCTTGAGGTCTGGTGTAGAGGAAATAAGAAACTGAAGAGAGCAGGTTATGTAAGTACTGCCCTTTTCTTTATTCTGTGGATTACTCCCAGGACTGGCTACCCTTTAAGAGAAGTCTCATATGCTAAATGAACATTCAAAGCTACCTGATCTGTCTCTTTGTGGCTTAGTTGATCCAGTAGCAAATGTGGCAAGGTATTGCTTGACAATGCTTTGGATCTTAACTCATTTCCTTTTTTTCTTTACCCCCAATGCACTGGGCTGACACCTCCCATGTGAAATGTAGGCAAATTAATTCTTCCTTCAGGTTCCATTTTCTTAAGCAAATTATTTTTTCTTAATTTATTTAAAATATTTTCATTTCCTGGAGAAGCTACATCCATTGTTTTGGTATTATAAATATTTAATGTAATAGTATAATGGCCATTTTGTGCATGTCTTTGACTGCATTTCTTTCTATTTTACAAGACCGATGAGAAATGCCCTTATTAAGGCTCTTAAAATATGCACTGTAAGTGGATTTTTCAGAAAGGTTATGCCTATACACACACACACACACACACACACACACATTATATACACTATTTATTGTAAGTGGATTTAAAGTTATGCATATATAAGCATATATACATAATATGTATATATATATATCTCCCCATAAAAACTGAAAAGAAGTTTCAGTGTCAAAAATGTATTTATAACTTTAAATTTTGCCAATCTAATGATCTTAAGTGGCATTTAAAAAGTATGTCATCATTACTGAGATTGGATATTTTTTCATATATTTACTGGTCATCCATATTCTTCTATTTGTCAGTTTGTGCTTCAGTTATTTATATGAAATTAAGTTTATGTTGCTTTATAAGTATTCTTTGATAATGAGAGCATCCCTTACTAATTTTGACAAAAATATATTTTATGTTTATATTTGCTCTTTTTTACAACATTTAAAAAATAATCACATTAACAATCTATACCATTCTGTCACCTACCATTGTGTTCATGTATAGAAAACTTTTCCTCATATAAAAAAATGTTCATATATATTTCATAAAAATAGCTATTTATTACTTTTCTAAATAGCTTGACAATTTTTACTTAATAACACTTCTTTTCTGAGTTAAGATGGTGGGGAAGTAGTAGGGCGATCCTGGGCTTTTCTCCTCCCTGGAACCCGTACTGCATTGAGGTCAGATCACATGGAATACCCAGGAAATCAATCTGAGGATTGGAAGAAGATTCTCCATAGTTGGAGGGAGACAGTGTGGTAGGCTAATTTCCTGGGGTACAGATTTCTAGTTTAAAGTTGTTCTCTCAGCATGCACTCTACCTTCATCTTGTTTGCTGGATTTCCGAAGAAACAAGTTTATCTTGCTCCTCTATAGAATCCCCGTTTCTAATCAAATAAGTATGGTATGTCTCAGCCACCAAAGATTTGCTGTATGATTTTGTTGCCAAGACTCCCGGGTGAATTCCAAAAAGGCACTGTAGCTGGGACATTAAGTAAAGGGAGGAGCAAGATGGCAGAAGAGTAGGAGACCTAAATATCATCAGGATCCAGGAGTTCAGCTAGATAGTTATCAAACCATTTTGAACACCTATAAACTCAACAGGAGATGGAACAGAAGAAGAGCAGCAATTCTAGGAACAGAAAAGCGACCACTTTCCGGAAGGTAAGACGTGTGGAAAAGTGAATCCATATTTTATCCTTTCATTGTATTTAACCTTGTTTTTAATATACTTATAGATTTTTTTTTTCTTTAAAATTTTGGGATACAATTTCTTCTAATAGATCAAAATATACCCTAAATCTGGTGCATGGCTTTCCTCTAGTCCACAGCCTGATCACATTATTCACTCTTTTTTTTTTCTTTGTTCAACCAACTTCTTATCTTATCAATTCCTTTTTTAGAATCTTTTAAAATTTTCATCTTTATGGTCATATTCCATCCTTTCATCCTGTTTACCATTATTTTTGTATAAATATAAGATTTTCTTTCTTTAAAATTTTAGGAGGTAAGCTTCTTCTAACAGACCAAAATACACCCAAAATCAAGTGTGGGGCTCTGTTCTATTCACCAGTCTAAACACACACACACACACACATATGGAACATTTATATTTATATTATACTTATATTTATATATAAATATTTTACATATTATATATATATATATATATATATATATATATATACACACACACACATATATATGTATGTATATATATAATTTTTCCTCCCTCTTTCACCTCCCCCCAGTTTCAGATCTCTTCTGACTTGTTTAGTATATATTTTCCTGGGGTCGATGCTACTGTTTTAGTATTTTTTTTCTCTCATTTATCTATTCTTACCTGGATAAAATGGAAAGGCAGAAAAACTCACCACACAAGAAAAAAGAACAAGAGGCAATACCAATGGCTAGGGACCTAATCAATACAGACATTAGTAAGATGTTAGACCTAGAGTTCATAAAGATGCTAGCTGGGCTTAAAAAAAAAACATAGATGATAATAGAGAATCCTTTTCTGGAGAAATAAAATCCCTTTCTGGGGAAAGAAAAGAACTAAAACCTAACCAAGTTGAAATTTAAAAAAGCCATTAATGAAGTGCAATATATAACGGAGTCTCTTATAGCTAGGATAAATGAGGCAGAAGAGAGAATTAATGATATAGAAGACCAAATGATAGAGAATAAAGAAGCTGAGAAAAAGAGACAAAAAACTACTACACCATGAGCGTAGAATTTGAGATAAGTGATACCATAAGATGAAACAATATTAGAATGATTGGGATCCCAGAAGAAGAAAAAAGAGAGAGAGGGGTACAGAAGGTATATTGGAGCAAATTATACCAGAAAATTTTCCTAATCTGGTGAAGGGAACAAGTATCAAAATCCAGGATGCACAGAGAACCCCTCTCAAAATCGGTAAAAGTAGCTCCGCACTCCATCATTTAATAGTAAAACTTACAAGTCTCAGTGACAAAGAGAAAATCCTGAAAGCAGCTCAGGACAAGAGGTCAATAATGTATAATGGTAGAAATATTAGATTGGCAGTAGATCTATCCGCAGAGACCTGGCAGGCTAGAAAGGACTGGCATGATATATTCAGAGCACTAAATGAGAAAAATATGCAGCCAAGAATACTATATCCAGCTAGGCTGTCATTGAAAATAGATGGACACATTAAAAAGCTTCCAGGACTGGGGCACCTGCATGGCTCAGTGGGTTAAGCCTCTGCCTTTGGCTCGGATCATGATCTCAGGGTCCTGGGATCCAGTCCTGCATTGGGCTCTCTGCACAGTGGGGAGCCTGCTTCCCCCTCTCTCTCTACTTGTAATCTCTCTCTCTCCCTGTGTCAAATAAATAAAAATAAAATCTTAAAAAACAGTTTCCAGGACAAACAAAAACTGAAAGAATTTGCAAACACCAAACCAGCCTTACAGGAAATATTGAAAGGTGTCCTCTAAACAAAGAGCTTAAAAGTAACAGACCAGAAAGGAACAGAGACAATATACAGTAACAGTCACCTTACAGGCAATACAGTGACATGAAATTCATTTCTTTCAATACCTACCCTGAATGTAAATAGGCTAAATGCCCCAATCAAAAGACACAGGGTATCAGAATGGATAAAAAACCAAGACCCATTGAAATGCTGTATACAAGAAACTCATTTTAGACCCAAAGACACCTCTAGATTTTAAGTGAGGAGGTAGAAAACAATTTGCCATGTTAATGGACATAAAAAGAAAGCTGGAGTGGCAATCCTTATATCAGATAAATTAGATTTTAAACAAAGCCTATAATAAGAGATGAGGAAGGACACTATATCATACTCAAAGGGTCTGTCCAACAAGAAGATCTAACCATTTTAAATTTCTATGCCCCTAACATGGGAGCAGCTGATTATATAAACCAATTAACAACAAAATCAAAGAAACACATAACAATAATACAATAATAGTAGGGGATTTTAACAACCTCCTCACTGAAATGGACAAATCATCTAAGCAAAATATCATCAAGGAAATACAGACTTCAAATGACACACTGGACCAGATGGACATCCATATATTTAGAATATTCCATACCAAAACGACAGAAAACACATTCTTCTCTAGTGCACATGGAACATTCTCCAGAATAGATCATATCCTGGGTCACAAACCAGGCCTCAACTGGTACCAAAAGATTGGGATCATTCTCTGCATATTTTCAGACCACAACACTTTGAAACTAAAACTTAACCACAAGAGGAAAGTTGGAAACAACTCAAATACATGGAGGCTAAAGAGTGTCCTACTAAAGAATGAATGGGTCAACCAGAAAAATTAAAGAATTTTAAAAATTCATGGAAACAAATGAAAATGCAAACACTACTGTTCAAAATATGTGGGGCACAGAAAACGTGGTCCTGAGAGGAAAGTATCTAACAATATAAGCCTTTCTCAAGAAACATGAAAGGTCCCAAATATACAACCTAACCCTATACCTAAAGTTGTTGGAGAAAGAACAACAAAGAAAGCCTAAACCCAGCAGGAGAAGAGGAATAATAAAGATCAGAGCAGAAGTCAATGAAATAGAAACCAAAAGAATAGTAGAACAGATCAATGAAATGAGGAGCTGGTTCTTTGAAAGAATTAATAAGATTGAAAACCCCCTGGCCAGAGTTACCAAAAAAAAAAAAAAAAAGAAAGAAAGAAAGAAAAAGGATCCAAACAAAATCATGAATGAAAGAGGAGAGATCACAACCAACACCAAAGAAATACAAACAATTATAAGAACATATTATGAGGAACTATACACGAGCAAATTTGACAATCTAGAAGGAATGGATGCATTCCTAGAGAAGTATAAACTACCAAAACTGAACCAGGAAGAAATAGAAAACCTAAACAGACCCATAACCGGCAAGAAGATTGAAGCAGTCATCAAAAATCTTCCAACAAACAAGAGCCCAGGGCCAGACATCTTTCCAGTGGAATTCTACCAAATATTTAAAGAATTAACACCTGTTCTCCTGAAACTGTTCCAAAAAATAGAAATGGAAGGAAAACCTCCAAACTCATTTTATGAGGCCAGCATTACCTTGATCCCAAAACCAAAGACCCCACCAAAAAGGAGAATTACAGACCAATATTCCTGATGAACATGGAGCAAAAATTCTCACCAAAATACTAGTCAATAGGATCCAACAGTACATTAGTACATTAAAAGGATTATTCACCATGAACAAGTGGGATTTATTCCTGGACTGCAAGGTTGGTTCAACATCTGCAAATCAATCAATGTGCTATCATACACCAATAAAAGAAAGAACAAGAACCATATGATACTCTCAATAGATGCTGAAATAACATTTGACAAAGTATAGCATCCTTTCTTGATCAAAACTCTTCACAGTGTAAGGATAGAGGGTACATACCTCAATATCATCAAAGCTATTTATGAAAAACCAACAGTGAATATTATTCTCAATGGGGAAAAACTAAGAGGTTTTCCCCTAAGGTCAGGAACATGGCAGGGCTGTCCACTATCACCACTGCTATTCAACATAATACTAGAAGTCCTAGCCTCACCGATCAGACAACAAAAAGAATTAAAATGCATCTGAATTGGCAAAGAAGTCAGACTCTGACTCATTACAGATGATATCATACTTTATGTGGAAAACTCAAAAGACTCCACTACCAAACTGCTACAACTCATACAGTAATTCAGTAAAGTGTCAGGTTATAAAATCAATGCACAGAAATCAGTTGCATTCCTTTACACCAAGAGCAATACAGAAGAAAGAAATTAAGGAGTCGATCCCATTTATAATTGCACCCAAAGCCATAAGATACCTCAGAATAAACCTAACCAAAGAGGCAAAGAATCTCTACTCAGAAAAATATAAAGTACTTATAAAAGCAGTGGAGGAAGACATGAAGAAATGGAAAACCATTCCATGCATGGATTAGAAAAACACATATTATGAAAATGTCTATGCTGCCTAAAGCAATCTACATATTTAATGCAATCCCTTTCAAAATACCAGCCATTTTTTTTTTCAAAGAAATGGAACAAATAATCCTAAAATTTATATGGAACCTAAGAAGACCCCAAATATCCAGAGGAATGTTCAAAAAGAAAACCAATGTTGGTGGCATCACAATTCCAAACTTCAAGCTCTGTTACAAAGCTGTAATCATCAAGACAGTATGGTACTGGCACAAAAACAGACACATAGATCAATGGAACAGAATAGAGAGCCCAGAAATGGACCCTCAACTCTATGGTCAACTAATCTTTGACAAAGCAGGAAAGAATGTTCAGTGGAAAAAAGACAGTCTCTTCAATAAATGGTGTTGGGAAAATTGGATAGCCACATGAGGAAGAATGAAACTGGACCATTTCCTTATACCATACACAAAAATAGACTCAAAATGGATGAATGGATAAGGAAAGTGTGGTTCATATACACTATGGAGTATTATGCCTCCATCAGAAAGGATGAATACCCAACTTTTGTAGCAACATGGACGGGACTGGAAGAGATTACGCTGAGTGAAATAAGTCAAGCAGAGAGAGTCAATTATCATATGGTTTCACTTATTTGTGGAGCATAATAAATATCATGGAGGACAAGGGGTGTTAGGAGAAGGGAGTTGGGGTAAATTGGAAGGGGAGGTGAATCATGAGAGACTATGGACTCTGAAAAACAATCTGAGGGGTTTGAAGTGGCGGGGGGGTGGGAGGTCGGGGTACCAGGTGGTTGGTATTGTGGAGGGCACGGATTGCATGGAGCACTGGGTGTGGTGAAAAATAATGAATATAGTTATGCTGAAAATAAATAAATTAATAAAAAATAGAAAAAATAAAAGTGGTCAAACAAAACTGAAAAAAAAAAAAGGATGAAAGACCTCATGTGAGACAGGAATCCAACAAAATCTTTGAGGCAAACACCTTCGACCTCAGCCACAGCAACTTCTTCCTAGAAATATCGCTATAGGCAAGGGATGCAAAGGCAAAAATGAACTACTTGTGACTTCACCAAGATCAAAAGTTTTTGCACAACAAAGGAAGTAGTCATCAAAACCAAAAGACAACCAAAAGAATCGGAGAAGATGTTTGCAAATGACATATCAGATAAAAAGTTAATATCCAAAATCTATAAAGAACTTATCAAATTCAATACCCAAAGAACAAATAAACCAATTATGAAATGGGCAGAAGACATGGACAGACATTGCTGCAAAGAAGACATCCAAGTGACTAACAGACCCATGAAAAAGTGTTCAGCATCACTGGGCATTACAGAAATACAAATAAAAATCTCAATGAGATACCATCTCAAATCAGTCAGAATGGCTAAAATTAACTAGTCAGGAAATGACAGATATTGGCAAGGATGCAGAGAAAGGGGATCCCTCCTACACAGTTGGTGGGACTGGAAACTGGTGTAGCCACTCTGGCAAACAGTATGGAGGTGCCTCAGAAAGTTGAAAATAGAGCTACCTTATGACCCAGCAATCACACTACTGGGTATTTACCCTAAAGATACAAATGTAGTGATCCAAAGGGGCAAATGCACTCGAATGTTTACAGCAGGAATGTTCACAATAGCCAAACTATGGAAAGAACCTAGATGTCCATCAACAGATGAATAGATAAAGAAGTTTTACACACACACACACACACACACAAACACACACAGGAATACTATGCAGCCATCAAAAAACCTGAAATCTTGCCATTTGCAATGAAGTGGATGTAACTAGAGGGTATTATGCTAAGCGAAATATGTCAATCAGAGAAAGACAAATATCATATGATCTCTCTGACATGAGGAATTTGAGAGGCAGGGCAGGGGGTCATGGTTGGTAGGGAGGGAAGAAATGAAACAAGATGGCATAGGGCAGGAGACAAACCATAAGAGACTCTTAATCTCAGGAAACAAACTGAGGGTTACTGTGGGTTGTGAGGGTAGGGATAGGGTGGCTGGGTTATGAACATTGGGGAGGGTATGTGCTATGGTGAGTGCTGTGAAATGTGTAAGCCTCATGACTCACAGACCTGTGCCCCTGGGGCAAATAATACATTATATGTTAATACAAAAATAATAATACTTCCTTCCCCTACAACTTTTCTAGACTCTGTAGGGAACTTCTCTTTTATCATAGTCATCATCATCAGAATGGTATATAATTTTATTAAGGTAGTTTTAGATACATCTAAATTCAAACCTTAACAAATTATGTCTTGTTGTGAAGATAATAAATGCATATGTTAAAGAAAATATTACCGAAGACACTAAAATTTAAAAATTGAAAGTGCTGTCCTTTCCCTCTCTCTCACACAAACACAAAAACACAATGTAGTGTTACCCATGGTTAATGGTTTTTTGAGTTTAGTTATGGTAGTTATCATTATTACTTCAAAAATAGTTTGATTTACCAAATATAAAATGTGCAGTTTTCATTCTCTCTTCTCAGGGGAAGTAGAGAATGTATGACATCTACATTACTTCCCTCCTGTCTTCACTGTATTCTTTTTAGTTCTTCTGGTGTTTTCATTTATTTGTTTTTTTAATAAATGAGGTACTTGAATTTGCATTTCTTATTGTCTCACCTCTAAAAAATAACACCCTGTTTTTATTTTTATATTCTGTAAATATTTATTTATTTATTTTAACAAGGAATGGCAGAGGGACATAGAATCCTGAAATAGTCTCCCCAATGAGTGCAGAGCCTAAGTAGTGGTTCAATCCTAGGATCCTGGGATCATGACCTGAGTTGAAATCAAGAGTCAGTCAGACACCCCTTCCTGTTTTTGAAAGAGGAAATTAAAATTAACATGTTTCCTCCTTTGCACCTCTTTTCCATACTTATCGATTTCTGTTCATCATGTATTTTTGATGTGACATTTTTGATGTAACATCTACAGTCATTTCTCTATAATTTTTAAAGATTTTCTCTATATGTTGATATTAAAGCATGAAAAGCAATAAATATCACTTTCCATTCAACTATCCAAATGTGTATCATACAATTAAATAGTACAACTGATCAGACTTTGAACCATTATTATTTTCTGCAAAAAGGAAAAATATGATGCACATATAATGGGTTTTCCTTAAATTTATTTTTAATTTTCTTTAAATTTTCTGTCATATTCTGATGTCAGTGTTTTTTATAGTCCATATTGTCTTCTTTCTTGTTTTGCTAAAATGTCATTTGGGCAACATTTTCATAGGTATAAGATTTCTCTGTCCTTAATTAAGTCTCTGAAAATGTATTTATTTGACATTCATGGCTGATAAATGATATGACTGGGTATAGAATTTTAATTACAAATATTTATTTTTCATAAAAATTTAAATTTAAAGATACTGCTTAATTTTTTGGAACAGCTTGTTTTTAATGAAAAGTTACCTTCCCACACTTCTCTTTTCTTTGCAAATAAGATTACTTTTTCTGTATAAAATCTGTAGGGTTTTTTTTAATGTTTAAGATGAAATTTGATAAGTGTAGTCTTATTTTATTTACTCTGCTAGGCAGTGAATGGACCCTTTAAATGTGAGCATAAACCTTTTGATAAAGGTTTTTCAAACCTTTCCATAATTCAGGGATTCAATTTTAACTTGATTAGTTCTTCCTTTCTCTGGGGTTTCCTGAATCTATACATCACATCTCGCACTTTCTTCTTGACTTTGTCTCAATTATTCTGAGAGATTTCTAGGTCTTCAATTCAAGTTTAAGATAGGTACATTTGTATTTAGTCAGTCCATTGAATTATATACTTCCACGAATGTAGTTTAAATCTCAGATTTTCTTTAAAGATTTTATTTGAGTGAAAGAGAGAGGGAGAGAAAGAGAGAGAGTGTGTGTAAGTGCATGCACAGGGGAAGGGGCAATGGGTGAGGGAGAAGCAGGCTCCCAGCTGAGGTTAAATCAGCTGATAAAATCCCAATGTGGGGTTTTATCCCAGGACCCCAGGATCATGACCTGAGTCAAAGGCAGATACTTAATGGACTGAGCCACCCAGGTATCCCTACATTTCAGATCTTCTTTGTTTTCTTGTGTCATGGAAGCAATATTCATCTCAGTTGTCTCTCAGGATGTGAATTAGATTTAATTTATTTTTTTTCCTCTGCATTTTTTCATCCCTTACTTCTGTTACTCTGTTTATCTTTGTCCATTTCCTTCATGCTTTGTGTTTTCCTCAAGTACACTGTCATATGTGTTGATTTATTTATAAATGAAGTAATGCATTAATTGTCATTGATACATAGCATGCTGGGATTCACAATGGTGGTAGTTGTGTTTCCCCAACAGAACTTTTCCATAATTCAGGCTGTTCACTGATTCTGTGTAAGTAAACATATTTTACTCTGTGGCAGTTATTCACCTTTTTATGGATGATTTGAGCAGTTAAATAGGCATACCCAAGGTCTTCATAATAGCTAAACCAAAGAGTTTTATTCTGGGAATGAAAATATCTAATATTTTTTTTCTTTTTTTGTCCAACACTTTCCTTTTCATAATCCTTTGAGGCTTGTCTCAACTTCAGTTTAGCTTCTTTGCCAAGTCACAATACACTTACTTGTAACCTTGTCCTAGAACAGACTGCTATCTAGAAAATTTTCTTGAACTTCATTCTGAGGGCAAAATTCAATACAGCCAGTTATTCTATTTATGAGCTGTAGACAGAGCAACACAAAAATTCTGGGTGTTGTCAATAGTTTCTTAAAATAATTATCTTGAGGAATAACCCAAAGCTCAGTCTGGCTTTGATAGCTGCTGACTCTTGGCTTAGTCTTCCCAGGATTTCCTTGAGAAGATCTGCTTACTTGTGGTGTTAGCTTTACTTTTGGCACTTCTGAATTTGCTATTAGTCTAAACTCATTGGCTTTCTACCTACCAATAATCATCTTATCTAAAAATACAAAATTGTCTTAACTGACAATTCTACTATAGTTTATATGTAATAAATATATTATACATATAATACATACAAAGAAGGAGAGAATTTATTATGAGGAATTGGCTCCCGTGATTATGGAGATTAAGAATTCCCCTCATCTGCCATCTGCAAACTAACAGAAACACAGGGAAAAGGTGGTATAACTCAGAGTCTTGAGGTCTGAACACCAAGGGAGCAGATGGTATAAATGGTATAAATCCTAGTCCAAGGACCAGAGAAGATGAGATAAGATGTCCCAACTCATGCAGTGAGTCAAGGTTGGGGGGGGGTGGTTAAAAAAAGCCAAATTCCTACTTTCTCTGCTTTTTGTTTTAATCAGGCCTTCAACTGACTAGATGATGCCCACACACATTGGACAGGACAACTACTTTACAGAGTCCACCAATGTAAATGCAAATATCATTCAGAAACACTCTCATAGACATACCCAGAAATTATAATTAATCTGGTCAGACAATTTGACACTTAAATTTAACCATCACAAACCTGATATGAGTCCCTATTTACTCAAGTCCTTAAGTCTCAATGTGAGGTTGTATAGAATTTCATGAAGTTCACATTCATTTTTTATAGTTACACCAAAGTATTACTAATTTTTTGTTGTTATTATGGATGGGGTATATTTTTCATTATATTTTTATGTTACTTTGATGATGTATAGAATTTTTCATAATATTTACTTATTTTTTACTCTCAGCAATAAAATGCATTTTAAGTTGTAATAATTTTTTCAGATCATTTTCTGATGTACACAATAACATCTTTTGAAAATAATGCTAATTTTCTTTACTACTTTCCAATAGTTATATGTCATTTCTGTTTTCTACATTATTCCATAGGCTAGGACTAGTACAGCAATACCAAAAAGCAAGGTAGGAACATCACCTTTGTATGATTTCAGAATTAGAGATGTCAATTCAGTGCTCGATGGTATAGATAATACAAAGGTATTCATTATTGTGTTAAGCAGGGGTCTTTATATTTTCTATCCCTTCATTTTAAATCAGAGTTAGTATTTCCTTTTATCAATGCCTTTTGGTACATTTTTCCTTTTAATACTTTTAAATCTTCCATTACCTCAAACCCTGTAAGTATTGAAAGTTTGTCATCTATAGTCTGATGATTTTCTAATTTTCTACAAATTTGAGAATGTGATGCTATGCAAGAAGAGAACAACATTAAACTACTCTTAAAAATATATTGATCTGGGGGCGCCTGGATGGCTCAGTGGGTTAAGCCAGACTCTACCTTCAGCTCAAGTCATGATCTCAGGGTCCTGGGATTGAGCCCCGCACAGGGCTCTGCCCAGTGAGGAGCCTGCTTCCCTCTCTCTCTGCCTGCCTTTCTGCCTACTTGTGATCTCTCTCTCTCTCTCTGTCAAATAAATAAATAAAATCATATATATATATATAATCTGTTTATTGGTCAGTATGCTCTAAGGGACATTTCCTACTTTACTCTTAGTATATTCTATCTCAGGGGGCTCAGCCCCACATCTACAAAGCCCATGGTCTTTTACCAATTAGCATCTGACTGATGCTGTCAGATCAATTATATTAATGGGATCTACTAGCAGGATATGTGAGGGTAAGTGGAGAGTGGAGAACAGATTCTAGGATATTTTTCCCACCTCTCTGCTTTACATTACCTTTTTGATGTGGCTCAATATCTTTGTGGCTGTAACTGCCGGGAGTGTTCCTCCTTCCTAAGTCCCAGGTCCTTTCAGAAGGTCCTTACTCCTGTTTCTTTGTAACACTGCTTCCTACCCTTGTCCCTCTAGAACTAAGTATAGCAGTGGCTTCCTCCAGTACTAATAAATAGTCAGATTGCTTTATGGTCCCCTGTTCACCCTATCTGTTCTTCTAATGCTTTTTGGACATAATATTCTCAATATTAAATTCCCTCTATTGAACTCTGTAGCTTAAATTCTCTCTGCCTGGTTTTTGACTGATATATGCTTTTAAATTAAAGTTGTTACTTAATAATCAGATGAGCAAATGATGGAGCAAAAATCATCTAAAAGTCATAACTTCAAGAAAAAATTAAAATATAAGTTGAAAATAAAGACATCAACAGTTCCTTCTGCTCCTCTTTATATCTAATCCCATCATCCAACTAAAAAATCACTTTACTGTCTAGTAAATGAAATAACATTATAAAAAAGGAGATTTACCAGCTCATATATATTGATTTGTGTACCTTAATTCTAAGTCTAAATCTATAAAGTGGATTGCCTCATATGTACCAGAAAAATCATTTAGCCTAATTCTATTTATGTTTGATAAATAACATATAATTAGTGGAACCAGAAGAACATTTTATCAGGTCATAAGTATTAGAAAAGATTTCCTCATTTAAAAGTATATTTTTGGCGCACCTGGGTGGCTCAGTCATTAAGCGTCTGCCTTTGGCTCAGGTCATGATCCCAAAGTCCTGGGGGAGAGCTCCCCATCAGTCTCCCTGCTTAGCAGGGAGCCTGCTTCTTCCTCTCCCTCTACTTGCTGTTTTGCCTGCTTGTGCTCTCTGTCAAATAAATAAATAAAATCTTAAAATAAATTGTTTAAAAATATATTTTCATCAAAAGTCCTCAGGATACATGAGTAAACACAGAAATATCACAAAATAAAAAATGTAACTCTCACCCATATTGTTTTTGAACGTTCAATATATGATCCTGTATTTTTAACATTTTTTCTTAGATTAGTTAACTTTTTAAAAGGCCCATTTTCATTTTTTATGAGGAAGGCAGAATGAAATTCACAAATACAAGTATATCTTAAAATTGGATTCATTTGGTAATACTTTTTGATAGAGAATGGAAAACTATGTAAGAATATAAGGATAGCTGAATTTTCAGCATTGATCTAAGTAAATTTATTTTATTACTTTTATTTTCTGTTTCAGCATAAGATTACAAATAATTTGGTTTTATATCCTTTTATTTATTGAATTAGATTTGTCCTGCATCTGTACTTTCCTTCAAATACTGGCTTTTATTTAAATAATCAAAGACTTGCTAATACATCCAACTCATACAGGATTTAATGTCTTTAAATTAATTAAAATTATTCTAACAACATAATTCATAAACCTTTGAGTAGAGGTGCTACCATGAGTTAGTTTACTTTGGAAAACTACCTTTATTTGCAGGTCCATCTTTGAGAGAATTTAGTTTTATTATATTATGTATAATAACAAATTAAATATAAAGAATTATAATTATCAGTGAATTTTAAATGGAATAAGCATGTAAGTTTTCATAATGCATGGAAGGATACAAAATCTGAAATATTTCAGAAGTATATTTGAAAGTCAATTTGAAGATTGTAAGATTGACACACACACAAAAAAACAATTGCTGCATCTACTTAATGCAGTCTTCTTTGATGAGTTTTCAAAAAAGATATATTTGATTTCTTTCACCTCCTTCACCTCTTTTTTTTTTCATATCTGTACATGCCATTTCTGCCCAAGGCTTTTATTTAAATCGTTTAAGGATTCTATTTAAAAATGAGACATGGGGTAGGGAAGAAAACCTAGGAATTATGGATTCTCCCCTGGGAAACAGAATGGAGAGGAAAGATGGAATTTCACATGCAATTGGCTTTTAGGCACTGTGATGAGGGGAAACACACACCAATTTCTCAAAGTTATGCTACTGTCCATCAAATCTTTTATCCTCAGGACTCTGAAGTCTTAATGTCATTGTCTCTACCAGATAACTCACCACACTGTTACAAAAGTATTTCTTTTTTGGACAGATATCACCATGGGAATTTGGTGTCCCTGAGAATAGGGACAGCATGTTCTATACCCCCAGTAGATAGGATGGTGCCTGCCACATGACATATATTTAATAAAACTTGTTAAGTAAAGTGATTAAGTGCCCAGCTAAGAAGTGTGTAGCATTGTGCAGAATTTCAGTACATTTTTAAAAAGATTTTATTTATTTATTTGACAGACAGAGATCACAAGTAGGCAGAGAGGCAGGCAGAGAGAGAGAGAGAGAGAGGGAAGCAGGCACCCTGCTGAGCAGAGAGCCTGATGCAGGGCTCGATTCCAGGACCCTGAGATCATGACCTGAGCCAAAGGCAGAGGCTTTAACCCACTGAGCCACCCAGGCGCCCCCAGTACAATTTGTTTCTAGAATGTTTTCTAGCATGATTTCTTAGAGACACACATAGATAACCATCCACCTCACCAGCAACCAAGTGTGTTTAACTTTTTGCTTAGCTTTTATACTGTTAATATATTTTAATATACATTTAAAAGGACCTGGAAATAATCTTTTCGAAGCCAAAAACAAACTGAATTTAATGGCTGTCAGAAACTTACAAAGAGCTGTCTTATATATTATTGAATATATAATCCTTATTAAGTCTGCACCAATTTCTGTATTTTCTAGAGTTTCATAACTGGAAAATTTACAGGCAAAGGAAGCCCAAATAGAAATGTGATGAGCACTTTTTGTCCACACTTAATGTGTCAATATTATAAGATGATGACTAAGAAAGCCCTATAAAGTTTACTGAAATGGTAGACTGCAAAATCTAGGACCTGCATCCCAATACACCTAACTAAAAATTTGGAGGAGAAAAAACATATAATCAGAAAGCTAACAACATGATGAGGAAATGGAAAGCCAATATTTTGGAGAAGGCAGAAATTCATAAGTGAAAGCAGTACTTGCAATGTTATATGCTACCCTTTGCAGGTGATTAAGAGGTCGACAATGGCAGTAAAAGGCTCAAAGGCTAAGTGATAAAAAGATGATATCCAGATCCTGCCAAGATGTAGAATCATTTTGTAACCTACCCCTCATTTAGGATAGTTCTTGGGATCCTGTAAACTAGGAGTAATTATGAACCAGAAAGAAACTTGCCCTTGCATGGACTAAAGCACAGTTTTAGGTCATTTAATCTCTGGAAAATTCTCAAACTCTAAAATTGGATTATGGTGATCTTAAATTGCTAATGTTTCCAAACACTTGGCAGTAGGAGGGAAGCTCCCTGGAAGTTGTTAGCACAAATACATGAGATGGTCATATTCATGGGCAGAACACAACAAAGTGTCTAAATAAGTATCCAAACAAATGATCTAAACACAATAAAAAATAACCCAATACATGAGGAGACAAGATGATTGACAGTCCTACAATTAGTACAAATACCATATACAATGACACACAAAGACTGTAAATCAGCTATGTCATCCATGATCACAGAGGTAAGGGCTGAACTTAAAATATTCAGCAAGGAATAGCAAAGTATAAAAAGTAACAGTACAATTTCAAAAAGAACCAATCAGAAATTATAGAACTAAAAGATAACAATGACCAAAATTAAGAAGATAAAGTGTGGATTTTATGGCATATTTAACTCAGCTGCAAAAAACCCCCCAAAACCAAAAACAAACAAACAAAAAACTCCAAAAAACAACAACAACAAAAAAGAGAAACTATTGTGATTTGTAAGATAGATCAGTAGAAACTACCCAGAATGAATCAGGAAGAGAAAAAAGTAAATAAAATACAGAAGAAAAACTAAGAGACTTAATATTTTAAAATATATTTAATGGGAGTTCAGAAGAAGAGAGAAAGAAAATGGAACTTTAAAAGGGCTATGAATGTTCTAAAACAAATAGAATATATCAACCTGCACATTCAAGAGCCCCAATGAATCCTACAAAAGATAAAAGAAATTCAGGCATATGTATAATATATCTGTGGAAAAACAAAGCAAAAAATAAATAACATCTTTAAAAAAGCTCATAGGAGAATCACATTTAAAGGATCAACAGTTTAAAGGGTAGCTGCCTTTGTAATGTCAACTGTGAAAGCCAGGAGCCAATGGAGTTGTAGCTTCAAAGTATTAAAATAAAATGATCACTGATATAGAATCACATATTCTACAAAAATACTTTTCAACAATGAACAGGCAATAAAGACATAGACTGACAAACAGAAACATGAGAATCTATCACCCGCTATCTCACAATAAAGAAAACACCAAAAAGTGTTTTTAAGGTTAAAAAAAATAAGAAAAAAGAAAAAAAAATCTAAAAATAAAGTCTGAGATGCAGGAACGAAGTAAAACCATAAATACAATTAAATCTAAATCAACATAGAGTACATGAAACAAAAATAATAGCTGTCAGTGCTTAACATTAAAGAATTAAACCCCATAGAAATAATGTATACATAAATAAAAAATGGAGGTAACTGTAGTTCAAGTAAACTACATTGTTCACACTTTCTAAGAAGAGGGTAAAAATAAAAAAAAATACTAGTCTTTGGTAATTCAGGGGTGCATGCTATAATTTCTAGAGAAAAAAGAATTTAAAAAATAAGGAATATTAATAAATATCATAGAAAGGGAAAAAGAAATTAAACAACATTTAACTCAAGAAAATGTAAAGAAGGAGAAAAAGTTTCATAAAACAAGTAGGACAATATGAATGGAAATAATAACTTAATATTTATAAACCTCAATACACTAGTTTGTTAAAGAAATATAATGAATGCACTAATTAAAGGAAAATAGATCCAGACTTGATTTAAAATATCATCATTTCAAATGGCTGAGTAAACATCAACATGGATGGGACTGGAGGAAATTATACTGAGTGAAATAAGTCAAGCAGAGAAAGTCAATTATCATATGGTTTCACTTACTTATGGAACATAAGGCATAGCATGGAGGACATTAGGAAAAGGAAGGGAAAAATGAAGGGGAGGAAATCGGAGGGGGAGACGAATCACGAGAGGTTGTGGACTTTGAGAAACAAACTGAGGGTTTTAGCAGGGAGGAGAGTGGGGGGAAGTTGGCCCAGTGATGGGTATTAAGGAAGGCATGTATTGCATGGAGCACTGGGTGTTATATGTAAACAATGAATCTTGGAACATTACATCAAAAACTAACAAAGACATACAAGTAGCTAGCAGACACATGAAAAAATGTTCATCATCATTAACCATCAGGAAATTCAAATCAAAACCACACTGAGATACCACCTTACACCAGTTAGAATGGCAAAGTTTAACAAGACAGGAAACAACAAATGTTGGAGAGGATGTGGGGAAAGGGGAACCCTCTTACACTGTTGATGGGAATGCAAGGTAGTGCAGCCACTTTGGAAAAGAGTGTTGAGATTCCTAAAAAATTAAAAATAGAGCTACCCTATGACCCTGCAATTGCACTGCTGGGTATTTACTCCAAAGATATAGATATAGTGAAAAGAAGGGCCATATATAACCTAATGTTCATAGCAACAATGTCCACAATCACCAAACTGTGGAAAGAGCTGAGATGTCCTTCAACAGACGAATGGATAAAGAAGGTGTGGTCCAGGGGTGCCTGGGTGGCTCAGTGGGTTAAAGCCTCTACCTTTGGCTCAGGTCATGATCCCAGGGTCCTGGGATCGAGCCCCACATTGGGCTCTCTGCTCAGCAGGGAGCCTGCTTCCTCCTCTCTCTCTGCCTGCCTCTCTGCCTACTTGTGATCTCTGTCTGTCAAATAAATAAATAAATAAAATTTTTTTTTAAAAAAAGAAGATGTGGTCCATATATACAATGGAATATTACTCATCCATCACAAAGGATGAATACACAACTTTTGTAGCAGCATGAATTGGACTGGAGGAAATTATGCTGAGTGAAATAAGTCAAGCAGAGAAAGTCAATTATCATATGGATTCACTTACTTGTGGAACATAAGAAATAACATGGAGGACATTAGGATACGGAAAGAAAAAGTGAACTGGGGGAAATTGGATGGGGAGATGAACCATGAGGGACTGTGGACTTAGAAAAACAAACTGAGAGTTTTAGAGAGGAGGGGGGTGGGGGGATGGGTAAGCCTGGTGGTGGGTATTAAGGAGGGCACGTACTGCATGGAGCACTGGGTGTGGTACATAAATAATGAATCTTAGAACACTGAAAAAAAAAACCTAATAATGTAATGTATGATGACTAACATAACATAATAAAAAAAAATCAACCATATGTTGGGGCACCTTTGTGGCTCAGCTGATTAAGTGTCCAACTCTTGATTATGGCTCAGGTCATGATCTCAGGATTGCAATACTGAGCCCCAAGCTGGGCTCCATGTTAAGCATGGCTCCTGCTTAAGATTCTCTCTCTTCCCCTCTCCCTCTGCCCACCCCCAGCCCCCCACAAATCAACCATATGTTATTTATAAGGGAGTTATCTGAAACAAAAGTATACAATAATATTGAAAAAGCATAGAAAAAGTAAATGTGCCATGTAAATACCAATCAAAGTAAGTGATTAATATAGATAATTAATATATATATTAGATAAGATATGTTTTAAAGCAAAAAAGCAACATTAGATATAAAGATTATTTCTGAATGATCAAAAGTTTGATTTGCTGGGAAGATGAAGCTATTCTAAATCATTATACCTCAAATAAAATGTACTCTGCATACACAGGCAAAATTTGACAAAATTACAAGAGGACGTAGAAAAATCTATAAAAATAGTGAAAGATTTTAGTATGCTTCCCTGAACTGAGAGATCAAGCAAGCAAAACATTTATAAAATAATATTTTAAGAGTTTTAAATTTGATGTGAAGGATATACAGAGAACGTTTTATCCAATGGATTAATCACATCCATTTTTTTCAAGCACATGGGGAATATTTAAAACCACTAAGTAGGGAGCCTGGGTGGCTCAGTCAGTTAAGTGTCTGCCTTGGCTCAGGTCACAATCCTGGGGTCCAGGAATCAAATCCCACATCAGATTCCCTGCTCATCGGGGAGCCTGCCTCTCCCTCTGACTACTGCTCCCCCTGCTCATTCTCTCTCTCTCAAATAAATAAAATCTTTAAAAAAGTAAAATAAAATCAGTAACTATACATATCAGGCCACAAAATAACTTAAAGAAAATCTCAGAGAATTAAAATAATGAAAACCATAGTCACTAATCACTAATTAAATGAAAATATCAATAATATATACAGAATTTTGCAGTTTAAAAAAGCCATGTTTTAGAGAAGAGGAAAGGGTGAAAATTGATGAGCTAACAAAAAATAGCATCCATCTCACGAAAATAGCAAAAGAAAAGCAAAAATAAACCCAAAGAATATAAAAAAGTTTCTGATAGATAAGAAAAGAAAGAAATCAATAAACCAGAGTTATAATACACAAGAAAGTACCAACAAACTAAATTTAATTCCCTAAAAAGACTAATTAAATGGATAAACTCTTAGCAAGAGAGATCAAGAAAAATAAATTGAAAGCATTAAAAAAAATCACTGTTAGAATGAAAAAGGAATTAAAAAAAAGAATGGAAAAAGAGTATCACTACAAATCCAACACACATCAAAAATAATGTATTAGAGAAAACTTACTAAAGTAGATGAATTCCTAGAAAAGTGCATTTTCCTAAAATTGACATAAAAAGAAATAGAAAATCTGAATCATAGTGAAATTAATAGAATCCATAATTTAATTTCCCTCAAAGCAAATTCCAGAACAAAATGACTTCATTAAGGAAGAAAAAAAACCAACAATACACAAAAACATTTCCAAAGAATAGAAAAATAGGGGACATCTCAACTCATTTTATGATAGTAGCATAACTGTAACACCAAAACATGAGAAGGACATTATGAAAAATAATATTATAGCTAAATTCTTTTATAAGCACAAATACAACAATCATAAAATATCAGAAAATTAAATGCAGTGATAAGTAAAAAGATAAATAATAAATAATAAATAACTCTAGCTTAAAGATAGATAATACATCATTATCAGATGAGGTTTATTCCAAGAATGCAAGATTTCTTTAACGTTAAAAATATCAGATATTTTAACTCAAAAATATGAACAGGGCCAAAAGGAAAAAATCATATATATCAATGAAGAAAATGTATTTGACAGAAGTAAATAATCATTTTTTTTAATTTTAAATTTTATTTCTTTTCAGTGTTCCAGAATTCATTGTTTATGCACCACACCCAGTGCTCCATGTAATACATCATTATTTTAATACATAATTTTTTAAAGATTTATTTACTTGAGAGAGAGAGAGAAAGAGCATGTGGAAGACTGGGGCCAGAGGGAGAGGGAGACTCTCTACTGAGCACAGAGCTGACAGTGGGCTAGATCTCATGACCCTGAGATCTCAACCTGAGCCAAAACCAAGCATAGGCTGCTTAACCAACTGCACCACCCAGGCACACTAGTTAATAGTCATTATTGAGAAAACCTATTAATCTAGAAAAGAAAATTTCCTGAAATGAATAAAAAGGACTTAAATTCCTAGAACAAACATTCTAGTTATAGTGAAATATTGAAAGTTTTCCCCTGAAATCAGAAACAAAAAAATATGCCTATAATAACACTGTCATCACTTATATTTAACATTTTGAAGGCCATCCCAGCTGCTGTAAAGAAGCAAGAATTTATACATGAATACATAAAGACATAAGGATTCAATACAACAATTAAATCATTATTAATTTTCATTAATAACCATATAGAGTTCTACATACATTTTTTTTATTTACTTTCTTTTCAGTGTAACAGAATTCATTGTTTATGCACCACACCCAGTGCTCCGTGCAATACGTGCCCTTCATAATATCCACCACCAGGCTCCCCCAACCTCCCACCACCCACCCCTTCAAAACCCTCAGATTGTTTTTCAGAGTCCATAGTCTCTCATGATTCACCTCCCCTTCCAATTTCCCCAAACTCCCTTCTCCTCTCTAACTCCCCATGTCCTCCATGCTATTTGTTATGCTCCACAAATAAGTAAAACCATATGATAATTGACTCTCTCTGCTTGACTGATTTCATCAGCATAATCTCTTCCAGTCCCGTCCACGTTTATATAAAAGTTGGGTATTCATCCTTTCTGATGGAGGCATAGTACTCCATAGTGTATATGGACCAGATCTTCCTTATCCATTCATCTGTTGAAGGGCATCTTGGTTCTTTCCACAGTTTGGCGACCGTGGACATTGCTGCTATGAAGATTGGGGTACAGATGGCCCTTCTTTGTATCTTTGGGGTAAATACCCAGTAGTGCAATGGCAGGGTCATAGGGAAGCTCTATTTTTAATTTCTTGAGGAATTTCCACACTGTTCTCCAAATTGGCTGCACCAACCTGCATTCCCACCAACAGTATAAGAGGGTTCCCCTTTCTCCACATCCTCGCTAACACACGTTGTTTCCTGTCTTGCTAATTTTTGCCATTCTAATTGGTGTAAGGTGGTATCTCAATGTGGTTTTAATTTGAATCTCCCTGATGGCTAGTGATGATGAACATTTTTTCATGTGTCTGATAGCCATTTGTATGTCTTCATTGGAGAAGTGTCTGTTCATGTATACATACAATTTTAAAAGGATCTATAGACAAAATATTTAAAATTAATAAGGAATGCTAACAAGGTTGTGGAATACAAGTTGATATGAAAAAATTAATTGTACCCTTATATTGTGGTTTATAAACAATAATGAGATTAATAGAAACATTTACAGAGTCACCTAAGGGACACCTAGGGGGCTCATTTGGTTAAGAATGCTACTCATGGGGACACCAGGGTGGCTCAGTTGGTTAAGCAGCTGCCTTCGGCTCAGGTCATGATCCCAGGGTCCTGGGATCGAGTCCCACATCGGGCTCCTTGCTCGGCAGGGAGCCTGCTTCTCCCTCTGCCTCTGCCTGCCATTCTGTCTGCCTGTGCTCGCTCACTCTCTCTCCGTCTCTGACAAATAAATAAAAATCTTTAATAAATAAATTAAAAAAAAAAAAGAATGCTATTCATGATTTCATCTCAGGTCATGATTTCAGGGTCGTGGGATGGGGAGCCCTGAGTGAGATTTTAGGCTCAGCATGGAGTCTGCTTAAGATTCTCTCTCTCCCTCTGCCTCTAGGCCTCCCCCGCTTGTGCACACAAGCTCTCTCTCAAAATAAATAAATAAATAGAATATTTTTTAAAGAACATAAAATATCCCAAAATAAGTGTAAGAAATATGTACAAGATGTCCTTACAAAATATAGCTGAGAGAAATTTAAAAAGTGCTAAATACAAAAGAAAGATGAACTAAATAGTCATTGACTGCAGAACTGAATGATTTTAAGATGTTATTTCCTCCAACTGAATATTAGATTCAAGGCACTCCCAGTCAAAATTCCCGCAGTTTTCTTTAAAATGAAAGTTGAGGGGTGCCTGGGTGGCTCAGTGGGATAAAGCCTCTGCCTTCGGCTCAGGTCATGATCCCAGGGTCCTGGGATGGAGACCCGAGTCTGGCTCTCTGCTCAGCAGGGAGCCTGCTTCTCTCTCTCTCTCTCTCTCTGACTTTCTGCCTGCTTGTGATCTCTGTCTGTCAAATAAATAAATAAAATCTTAAAAAAAAATAAAATGAAAATTGACAGGCTGACTCTAAATGTGTATAGAAACCTGAAGGGCCAAGTACAGCCAAGGCAATCTTGAAGAAGAGCAAAAATTGGTAACTTATACTACCAAATATCAAAAATGATTACAAAAAATTGAAAATGATTAAATATAAATTAAAAATAATTAAACCTGGTGATTCACAGACCTGTACCCCTGGGGATAAAAATATATGTTTATAAAAAAAAAAAAAGAAATACTCCATAAAAATAATTAAATAATTAAAAGAATTATTTAAAAATAAATTACTAAAGAATAATTAAGACAATAAGGTATTTGCAAAATAATAGTTAATAGGCCAACGGAAAAGACCTAGAGAGCTCTAAAATGACACACATTATGGACAGCCACTTGATTTATGACAACTGAATGCAGTAGGGAAAGTGGTGTCTATTTGTAACAGGTCCTGGAACAATTAAACATTTATGAGAAAAAAAAACCCTCATAATTTCTAACTCACATGTCCTAGATGCACCGTGTACCTAACTGTGAAAGTTAAAACAAGATATTGCTTATAAGAAAATGTGGTAGAACACCCTTACAACCACAGAATAGGCAATAATTTCTCAAACAAGACATAAAAAGCAATAATTAAAAATGAGGAAAACATATTAAATAGAGTACATTAAGACTGACATGCTTTTGATATTAAAATACCCTATTAAGAGAATGAAAAAAGAAGCCGAGAAGAGGGAAAAGATAAGTTCAGCAAGAACTTCCAGCAAAGTTCGTATGTCCAAAATACATAGAGAACGTCTATGAAATAGTAAGAAAAAGAGAGACAACCCAATACAAAAATAGACCAAAGACACAAATAAGCACTTGGAACAGAGGAGATCCAAATGGCCAATAATCATACGAAAAGCAGTCAATTTCATTGCTTCAATTTACATGAAGTTCAAAAACTTGGCAAACTTATCTTTTAAAACTTCTAAAACTTAGGGTAGTAGTTATGTTTTAGAAGTAATAGCAATTGGAAGGAGGTATGTTGGGGGCTTTTGAGTTTTAGAAACAGATGGCATGGCTGCAATATTTTTTTTCACAGTACTGTCTCTGCTGTAGTTCCTTTTCTTGATCTGGATGACAGTTACATGGATGTGTTCACTTAGTGAAAATACACTGAGCTGTAACTATGATTAGTTCACTTTTTTGTTTTTATGTACATTATACTTCAAAATAAGTGCATAAACACACATGGTAACAAACTAAAGCAACAACCACAAAAACTTCACTGTGTGAATAAAAACAATTCCTGACAAAATCCAAACTGTAGACCAGCTGTTTATGATTTGCCTAGTAAATTTATTATAAAGCTAAGGGTTAAAAAAAACCACTGGAAGAATATTAAAGGTCATTTGGGAGAAAGAACAAACTTTATAATATGACTCCAAATTCAGAAAACATATACAAATGATAAATATGACAGATTTAACTTTAAAAAATTAAAGTTCTGTATGGAAAATAAATGAACAAAGTAAAAATATAAATTGGGAAAATGCCTGCAACAAGCACTATAAAAAGTTAAAATATTATAAACAAACTTGGAAAAATATATCTAATAAGCTCTTTTTTATAGTTAATTCTTTAATATTGCCTTTTACTCAATATGTTCCACTTATGAAAATGTAATTACTTTTTTCTTTCTCCAAATTTTTATTTTAATACCAGTTAGCTAACATACAGTATAATATTAGTTTCAGGTATAGAATTTAGGGATTCATCACTTCCATACATCACCCAGTGCTCATCACAAGTCACCTCCTTAATCCCCATCACCTATTTAACCACTCCCCCAACAACCTCCTTCCAGCAACACTTAGTTTACTCTCTATAATTAAGAGTCTGTTTCCTGGTTTTCCCTCTTTTCTCCCCATGTTAATCTGTTTTATTTCTTAAGTTCCACATATGAGTGAAACCATATGGTATTCTAAGGGATACATGTACTCTGATGTTTATAGAGCATTATGTTTATAGAGCATTATCAACAATAGCTAAACTATGGAAAGAGCCCAGATGTCCATCAAAAGATGAACATATAAGGAAGATTTTTATATATAGAGAGAGAGATATCTATCTATATCTATATCTATATCTATATCTATATCTATATAGATAGATATCTAGCTCCATCCCATGGAATATTATTCAGCCATCAAAAAGAATGAAATCTAGAGAGTATTAGCTAAGTGAAATAACTCAGCAAGAGGCTCTCTCTTGATAGAAAATTATGCGTGATTTTTATTTCTTCTTTAGACAGATCCCTACTTTTAAAATAAGGATGCCTTGTTTTGATATCTGAATAGCATAAAATGAATATTTTAAAAACATGCTTTTAAGAAATTTGTATCCATAAATCAAGAAATATCAACTTTCCCCGAAAAGTATTCTTATTTCTTAATACCAGCTGATTTTTATTTCATAAATTAGCACTTTAGTTCACTAATTATGACTCATTATTTCACACTACCATACTCATTCTGGGTGAGTATATCCTTTGATATTCTTATTATTATCTTCTCAAATATGTGTAACCTTGAAAACTTAAATATATATGTAACTAACATCATACTAAAGATAATACTTCTTATAGTCAACAAATGAGCAGTAGACTTTCTTGTAAAACCATCTTTTAAAGTGATAAATATCAGTTACTTTAACCACATGTTATAGTAAATATCAATAAAAAGATGTGCACCCCTGGAAAATTGCCTTTTTAATCAATTTTGTGGAACAAATTTGACTAAAAAAATCTAATCTTTCTTAAATATTAATATCATAGAGGGATAATAATGTTATATCTTAGTCTCTTCCAATCATGTGAGATTTGCTTCATTGTGACTGTCATCAATTGAAATATTGACACTTCTCTGATTGTAGTATTTAATTGTCCCATCATTCAAATATTAAGCCATGAGCTCTTACCATTTGATTCTATACCAACTTAAAGAGTTTGTTTCCTTGAACACTTTGCAAATTATTTTCATAGTACACCCTTATTGTGATTGTTATATTCCATGAACCAATATGAGTTATATACCCATAGCAGAGTTTGTAGACTTCTTCCAATGTCCCCTGAGATATAATCAGCTACATATGAATTGTATTAACCATTTGTAAACAAGGAAATCATTACCAGTTTGAAAATTTTAATGTGAAGTTCTGAATCCCTGAAATTAAAGATTAACATTTTTGTTTGGGAACTGATATGGGGGGAAGCCACATAGATCGTGCATTTATTTTATTTTATTTTTTTTTAGATCATGCATTTAAACTAGGTATTTATGTATCAAATGAAACATGAAAACCACAAAGAATAGGCATTTTAGAAATAGGCTTAAGTGGGTAGGAGAAGAATCAATGAAACAAGATGGGATTGGGAGGGAGACAAACCATAAGTGACTCTTAATCTCACAAAACAAACTGAGGGTTGCTGGGGGGAGGGGGTTTGGGAGAAGGGGGTGGGATTATGGACATTGGGGAGGGTATGTGCTTGGGTGAGTGCTGTGAAGTGTGTAAACCTGGTGATTCACAGACCTGTACCCTTGGGGATAAAAATATATGTTTATAAAAAATAAAAAATTAATAAAAAAAATTAAAAAAAAAGAAATAGATGGTCTGTCTGCAACATTTTTCTTACAGAACTATGTTTGCTGTGGTTTCTTTCTCTGTTATTAATGTCACCATGACACTCAGTTGACATTTTAAAGTTATTAATAACAGAGCCACATGTCAATGAACATATTTTTGTCAGGGTATCAACTAAAACTATGAATGTGGATGACTAGATTTTAACCTGGTTTCTTCTCCAGGATTTTGGATTAAGTACTCTCATTTGCTAAAAGAGAGCTAGGCCATCCAGTTTTGTCTTTCAATTGACTCTAGCTCCCAATATGTAAACAACTCAAAAAGGAATATTAATGTGAGAGTAAAATATTGAAGTTTTATAAGCTAATAAACATCATTCGAGTATGCAGTCTATGTAATGGATGAGGATTATTCCCCAATGTATTCCAGACATTCTAAATAAACTTAAAGACTCTAGGGTCTGCCAGAGGCATTTATAATTCATTTTCTCCAACAATGCTCTATTCAGCAAATATTTATTACATGCTTACTATGTGTAAGACACAGCTACAGGTATTGCAAAGAATATAATGTTGAGTGAGGTACAATTCTTACAGTCTCAGAATGTGAGTATATATGTTGATTTGGTTCTTAAATGAATTACTTCTTCTAATTATTCTTTCTTCTAAATCAGTGGTATAGTGCCTTCAATATATTCATAGTTTTGGAACCTCTAAATAGAAATAAGAACCAGCTCCCCTACCACATTCCTATCACCCAATTAATGTATTATTTAAATAATATCTTTAATTAGCAAGTGAATATTATGTCCACATTACATCAAATATTTTGTCATTTCCAAAATTTTAATTCTTAATCAGTGAGTTGTTAATTTGTTTCTAAACTACAAGCTGTTAAGAAATGTAAGTACTTAGAGGATAAAAGGACAGATTAACTATTAATGTAATGTGCCTGCAATAGTTGACACCCTACTTAGCATGACCATTATGTACTACAGCCTACAAAATTATTCTTCATGCTCCCACAGCAGAGCTAGAGTGCCATATGGCCATGCTTGTTTTTCGTCAAATAATTTTTACATAAACAGCTGGTGAACTGTTTTTATTGTAACAGTGCACATATTTTTTGAGACAGTTGGGAAGGATTGATGCAACTCCTAGTCACTGCTTGCTTTTATGTCCACATTAAGGAGAAATTCAAATTCATATCTTAAAAAAATGTGGACTTTTGTATTCTTGTCACTACGGTCAGTTCACAATAAAGATTTTTTTTAATGTAGTGCAGGGATTATTGGCATGTTTATAAACTTGCAGCAAGAAAGAGAAATTAATCATAAGGGATCTTCAACTTAGGTGGCATATTCAGTATTTTTATTTTTATACCCTCATGAATTTTTAGAGGCAGAGCTGATATGTTTTGGACTATTTTATAGGCAGTTTTAATATGACTATATTTGGTTTTGAAACATAGCTTCAACACATTCTGATGTGATATAATAACCAGAAGATTTTTAGCAGTTTTGTGTGTATCTGTGATTTGAGTTGGTTTAAAGACTATCTGATCCAAAAGCACTCCCCATCCTCCTTGACAAGAAACTTTATCTGTTCAAAACACTAGTGGTTTCAAAACTCAAGTAGAAACATTTTCTTTTGAATTATAAGGTAATGATGACCACTCTTCAGGTTGTTATAAGGAGATTATCACAGTGCTTACAACATTAAATATAATTTTATAGTTATACTTCAAAAAATTCCCTGTAACCAGAAGGTACTCCTAATAGAACATTTCATGTATTCTGGTAAGGATTCATGTATTATTATATCTCTCACCAACTCCTAATATCACAGGATACTAGAGACTACAATATATGTTTCATTAGAGAAGGAAATGAATACTTATTGTGCTACTGAAAAGCTTAGGACCTTGGGGTCAGAACGATACCAAACTAACGGTGTATGTAAAATGTAAGAGGAAGGAAGATTTTTCCCAACCCTCCAGGTTCATTATATTTACCTATCTGTCCTTTGTATCTTTGATTATTTCCACTTAGGGGCACATAGACGTTTTCATGGAATATTTAATTTTGATATACAAAATGGAAAAACAAAGGATCTTTTCTCATTTTTCTTAAGCCTTAAGTTTCTATTGAAGACACTCATCTAAAATAAGTTTTATAATAGTAAGTACTTTGTGAGCAAATTGTCACTTAAACATATAATAACTTGATACCAATTTGTTTATGTGGATTTTAATTTATGTCCTAATGTTTATTTTCTTCCAATAAAATATGTACCAGATGGATGTTAAGAAAATGGATCAAGGGATCAAGTGAGACAATACATTTTTGTAAAGGTGTCTCTTTTCCCCAAGTAAATCTATCCATATTACTTCACCAAAAGGTTAGGTCTAAGAAGGAGAAAATCAACTATACAAGTGACCTTACCTACTAACTAGAATATGTAATGGCTAGGGGACAATTCTCTATGGGTCACTTGCATTTATGTATATCTTGTGAGGCAGCAGTTGCCCTTTGTTCTAGATAATCTTTTCAAAGAAATTCCATGTAGCAAAGAGCCTTAGAAGATATCTATCTATCTACAGATAAACATAGACATAGACATAGACATATAAAATGTCTCCAAAGAGGGGGAAAGGCATGCCTATTGCCCATTATATAAGATTCAGGTTACCTAAGCACAGAGCTCCTCTCCTGAAACGCAACTCACTGCATGTTTTGGCCCTCTTCATATCAGTCTGTGATTACTGAGGTTTGAGTTATCCCTGTAAGAAAATGCAGGTACTCTGGTGACTACTACTGCTATGAGAATAAAATTTTTTGTCTCTTACCCAAGAGCCTTTTGCCAGCATCCATGAAATTGTGACAGGTTAACTTGTTAGCTTGCAAGAAGAATAAAAATCTAAGCCTCTTCACAGTTCGTGTCAGCTATCACATATCTCCATTTTTCCTTTTGCAAAGAAAAAGCAAACAAAATTAGCCTATAAAATAGCTTTTAAAAGGTATAAAAATAGCATTTAAATTTTTCATTTTGTTTTTATTTTGTTAATAAATTTTAATATGTATCACCAATTTGAACTTCTTCAAATCATTTAACTAGCTTCATGTATATCATTTAAAAGTGAGATATGTAATATGATGAGGAATGGAAGTAAATAAAGGAATATATGTTTGATATTAGTTATTTATCAAAGCAAATCTACAGCCATTTTAACTTATCTACTTGGAGTACAGCCTTAATTTGTTTTTAAGATTTTATTTATTTATTTGAAAGACAGAGATCACAAGTAGGCAGACAGGCAGGCAGAGAGAGAGAGAGGAGGAAGTATGCTCCCTCCCAAGCAGAGAGCCCGATGCAGGGCTTGATCCCAGGACCCTGTGATCATGACCTGATCCAAAGGCAGAGGCTTTAACCCACTGAGCCGCCCAGGCACCCCTTAATTTTTTAACAGAACATCAAACTCACTGAAGTTAAGTAATTATAAAAATAAACTCTATATTGTTACATATACATTATTTTTACTTGTTTATGTTCAAACATTTTTTACTTAAAATGTCAGAGGTGTAAAAATAATATATACATGGATATATGATATACTTGTATAATATATATCAATATAAACTTACATGTATTTCAATACTATTTATATATTTGTCTTATACACAAAGATATGTATTTTTTACTGACAGATATATTTCACTCCCATATTGAGGAATACATGTGAATATTTAAGCCATATCACAATAAGCTCCTTTGCTAATTATGTAACTGAATTTCTTCTAAGTTTATGCGTGAACAACTAAAAAATGTAGTTCCCATAATTTTCATATTTATTTTACATAATTATCCAAAATAGTTGTACACAATGTTTGCATGGGATTATATGCAAGAATATAGGGGGAAATAGAAGTATTTACTGAAAATTTTCATGACTTTCTTTCATAAGCTCATGTCTGATCTCCTTCTTCGTGTCTTCTTTTTTATTTATTTTTTAAATCGAAAAATAATTAATAAATGTTATATACTAATACAATATAATACTAATTATATATAATTATATAAATATAAAATTGTATTTTATATATTATGTAATATATAATTATGTAAATATAATACTAATATATAAATAATAATACTAATACAATATAATAGTACAATATAATGATTCAACTATCTTGCCATCTGTACCTCATGTCTTTTCCTTTTTAATTTTAACTGCTGCACAATTTCAAACATGTATTCCTGTGAAGGAAGGAAGAGATGCAATTTTATATCCAGGTGTGATGCTGTGGATATCATCACTGAGCTATGCAGACAAGTGGGCAGCAATATCATTAATTCCATGCCATAGTTAGCTATATTACTGTGGTGCTTGCTAGACAAAGTTATATCATCTCCCTAGATTTCATCAGCATCAGGATTAATTTGTTGGCCTGTGTTGACCAGAATACTAGTGCTGGTGGGGTGAGAGTTCTGAACAGCATTCACAAAGTTATTTCTCTCACCAAAGGATGAGGACTAGCCTGAGGAATAGGTACAGTTTTAGTCAATCATTTTTATGCAGTTGGGGATTCATGATGGAAAACTTGGAAGACTAGAATTAGAGTACAATTTTGATCTTTTAAGAAACTTTTCTAACTCACTAGACTGAATTCTGTCCTTCAGCTATAGTATCAGCATGACTCCATGCTTAGGATTAGGCCCCCAAAAAACCCAGATATAAGCAGACATGAAAAAGAGACTTCTGGACATTCCCCACATTACTATTAGTTTAAGGATGTTTGAAGTCTGTGCTTCCTCTTCCATTATTCCTGTTTTCAGACCTATAAACTCCAAAAAGGCAATGATACCATTGTCCCTAATTGCTAAGCAGTATGCTAGGAAATACAGATAAGTAAAAAGACAAAAATGTTGATGGTTGTTATATCTTACATATGTTATATGATGTTGGAAGTATTTACTTGTTCTTTAAAACTAACTCAGTATTTCCAAAAATCTCAACTCATCCTCAAGCCTAATCCCCATAAACAGATAATGGAAACAGAATCAGGAATTAGTTCAAACTTAAAGAAACAGACAGAAATTAAGGATATGGTGAATATTAGCACAAGAGATATTGTCAATAATGTATTGACCATAATGTGTTGGCTTGTGGCTGATGGGTGACTGATTAGATATGGATTTAGGAATGATAGAAGTAATAGAAAAGGGGTAAGGATACCTATTGCATAAATTACATGTCAAAATAATAAACTGCATCTTAAAAGCTGCTTTAGGGCTCACAAAAGTAAATGTTAATATCAAAATATGATCTTCATGAGAATGACCATATCAGATGCATAGGTAAAGCACAGTTAACAATGTGGTGACCAATCTCAAGGAGAAGCAGCCTATTTTGAACAAAGTACCAGCTATCTGTGAGATGAACAGTAAAACTTGTCCTTCTAAACAGGGTCTAGGTAATATGCAAATTACTCACACACCACATCTTACTCTTTTCTTTGGAGCTTATGCCTTTAGATAACATAACGTGTTTGTCGTAAGTTCATTATTCTCTTTTTTAAAAAAATTTATTATTTTTATTTACTTTCAGCATAACAGTATTCATTATTTTTGCACCACACCCAGTGCTCCATGCAATCCGTGCCATCTATAATACCCACCACCTGGTACCCCAACCTCCCACCCCCCGCCCCTTCAAAACCCTCAGATTGTTTTTCAGAGTCCATAGTCTCTCATGGTTCACCTCCCCTTCCAATTTCCCCCAACTCCCTTCTCCTCTCTAACTCCCCATGTCCTCCATGCTATTTGTTATGCTCCACAAATAAGTGAAACCATATGATAATTGACTCTCTCTGCTTTTGTTTAAAATAATTTATTGATTTTTCCTGTACTTTTATGGTAATTATACAGTAATGTGCTTCCATTATGATAACAATGATTGTTTACTAGCAACACTGTACGTGGTTAACTACTTATATTTTTTTAACAGTTCAGGATTTAAAACATCCTCATCCAAAATTTATTTAGCCTTAATTACAAAGCACTGTTAGTTGTTCTTTTTTTTTTTTTTTTAATTGCAGTATTTGGGATTGGGTTAGTTACAACCAACAAATACCAGAAACTGATTCTAGATAAAAGAGTAAGGTGAGCCCTAAAATGTCCAAGAGATAAAAAGATCAGTTGAAAAAAAATCAGGGGCACCTGGGTTGCTCAGTGGGTTGAGCCTCTGCCTTCAGCTCAGGTCATGATCTCAGGGTCCTGGGATCAAGTCCCACATCTGGGCTCTATGCTCAGTGGGGAGCCTGCTTCCTCCTTTCTCTCTGCCTGCCTCTCTGCCTACTTGTGATCTCTCTCTGTCAATTAAATAAACAAAATATTTTTAAAAAATCAGTTGAGGAATATATATATATAATACCATTGCAGGCATGCTGAAGAGTGAAGATACATGTAAAATTACTGAAATATTTTATGTATACAAAGTTAAGAAGAACTAAGTATTAACTTATGTTTTATCAGAGACTAAATAAAGTGGATAATCAAGCATTACCAATAAAAATGGGATAGTCATGTTTCTTTAAAGTTCATTTTTTCTATTCTGAATATTTGTATTCTTCTTATTATTATATAATAATCATAGAACATATTCACAAAACCTAGGTGCACAAATGCATATACACATGTAAACCATTCCCTATTAAGGTATGTTATTATTCCACCACCTCATAAAGATCATTCATGTCTTTTCTAGCCAATTTCAATGGACCACTTCTACATCACTCTTCTCCCATGGTTCTGATGTTAGCTATAAATTAGATCGGCTTGTTCCAGAGCTTTTAACAGCTTTATTAAAGTGTAACTGACATACAATGAACTGCATGTATTTAAAACACACAATTTGTTAAGTTTTGGCATATGTATACATTCATGCAACCACATCAACATAATGAATATATCTATCATCTCCAAAGGATTCCTCATGCTCCTTTGAAGCCTCCTTGGCATTTTTCCCAGTCTATAGGCAACCACTGAATAATATCCTTTAAAAAAAAGATTTTATTTATTTATTTGAGAGAGAGAGAGTGAGAGAGAGCATGAGAGGGGAGAAGGTCAGAGGGAGAAGCAGACCCCCCGTGGAGGTGGGAGCCCGATGCAGGGCTTGATCCCTGCACTCCAGGATTATGACCTGAGCTGAAGGCAGTCATTTAACCAACTGAGCCACTCAGGCACCCCAACACTGAATAATATTCTTTATATCAGTATACATACATTTTCATTTCCTAGACTCTATGTAAATGGAATTATGCAGTATGTGCTATTTAGCCTGGCTTCTTTCATTCAAAATAATTATTTAGAGATTCATGCATGCAATGGCATGTATTAATGTTTAATTCCTTTTATTGCTGAATAATATTCTATTGTATGTATATACTATAGTTTGTTTATCTGTTCACCTGATGGTGCATATTTTAAGGTATTTTCAGTTTTTCACTATTACAAATAAAGATGCTATAAACTTTCAGGATGCCTGGGTGGCTAAGTGGGTTAAGCGTCCAACTCTTGGTTTTGGCTCTGTTCATGATCTCAAGGTTGTGAGATCCAACCCCGAGTCAGGCTACATGCTCAATGCAGAGTCTTCTTGAGATTCTCTCTCCTTTTCCCTCTGCCCCTCCCCCCACTTCTGCATGCTCTCTCTCTCTCTCTCTCTCAAATAAATAAAATATTCTAAAAAAGATCCTATGAACTTTCATATATACATTTTTGCATGGGTATAAGCTTTCATTTCTTTCAGGTAAATGCCTGGTAGTATAACAGCTAGATATAATTGCAGGTGTATGGTTCACTTTTTAAGAAACTGATAAACTGTGGTAAAAGCTTCATGTTTATCTCATTTCAAAATCTTTTGATGGCTGCACAGTATTCATACACACACACACACACACACACACACACACACACACCACTTCTTTATCCACTCATCTGCTGATGGACATCTAGGTTCTTTCCATAGTTTGGCTATCATGGAAATGAAATCTTGCCACGTGCAATGACATGGATGGAACTAGAGGGTATTATGCTTAGTGAAATAAGTCAATTGGAGAAAGACAATTATCATATGATCTCCCTGATATGAGGAAGTTAAGAGGAAACATGGGGGCTTTGGGGGGTTAGGAAAGGAATAAATGAAACAAGATATTATTGGGAGGGAGACAAACTGTAAGACACTCTTAATCTCATAAAACAAACTGAGGATTGCTGGGGGGAGGGGGTAAGGAGAGGGTGGTTAGGTTGTGGGCATTGGGGAAGGTATGTGCTATGGTGAGTGCTGTGAAGTGTGTAAACCTATGTAAACCTTCACAGACCTCTACCCCTGGGGCTAATAATACATTATATGTTAATAAAAAAATTTAAAAATTTAAAATAAATATAAAAAATAATAAATGCTGCATACAAGTGCTTCATCACATTAAAATCAAGTAGTGTTAGTCCCCCAAATTTCCTTTTCTTTTTCAAAGTCACTTCACCTATTATTGTACCATTGTATTTCCGTGTACATTTTACAATGTATAAATTTCTTTTAAGAAAAGTCTTGTTGGGATTTTGGTGGAAATTTTACTAAATATACAGATCACTTTAGGGAGAAATGACAACCAAAGCATCTTATTTTCCAGTCTCTAACTCTTTTTTTATGTAATTTTTTATTTGTGTTATGTTAGTCACCGCAGAGGACATCATTAGTTTTTCATGTAGTGTTCCATGAATGACTGTTTGCATGTAACACCCAGTGCTCCGTGCAATCTGTGTCCTCCTTAATACCCATTACCAGGCTAACTCTTATTTCATTTGTTTTCCTTTTATGTGCTGGCAGGTACCTATATTACAACATGGAATGATAATGGTGATAGTAGCTATTCTTATCTAATTTCCAATTTCCATTCTTTCTCTACTAAGCATGATGCTTGATAGAGGGTTTGTTTGTTGGTGGCTAGCCATTATTTAGTTTGAAAACATCTCTTATTTTTTTTTTATTTGACAGAGAGAGAGATCACATGTAGGCATAGAGGCAGGCAAAGAGAGAGAGAGGAGGAAGCAGGCTCCCCGCCGAGCAGAGAGCCCGATGCGGGACTCGATCCCAGGACCCTGAGATCATGACCCGAGCCGAAGGCAGCGGCTCAACCCACTGAGCCACCCAGGCGCCCTAAAAACATCTCTTCTTATCACAGATTAATACTGACTTTTACAGAGCAGATATTTAACAACTTAGATATTTTTCTCTTTTAATCTGTCAATGTGGTAAGCCTGTCCTGTACTTACTTGCCTTCAAATCATTCTTTCCTCTTTCCTTACTCTGCTCTCTAGTGTTCAGGAGATAACCTCTGTAGGCTCCAATTCCTAAGTTCTCCAAAATTTGGCTGTTCTCATGGTTCAGGCAGTAAGGACACCAGCAGATTATAGCCCAGAAGGACAGGAAGAGCCTTTTTCCTCTGTATCAGGCGGCTTCTCCTTCAATGGTTATATCTTCTCCGTGACTCTAGCTCTAACTCCCATTTTACTGGTTAACCATGGTTTTAGATTCTGTTGATGCCAATTCCCAGTCTCCTGTAACACTACTTCTTTCTTCAGTTTCTCCTTCTACACTAGAAATGGGAGTGACTTCCTAAAGTTCCTAAGTATTGGTGTGCCTGACTACCTGGTTTGGCCTCTCCGTCATCTGAATAACCAATATCTCGCATTAAATTCCATCTGAGTTATAGAATTAGAGTAATTTCTGTTTTCCTGTATAATTTCTGACAGTTGCACTTAGCTAATTATACTAATTAATTTGACTTTCTGTGAATCCTCTTTTCATTCCTAGAAAAAATTCAGCTCAGTCACAAACAATTAAATGTACTCAAGTCTCTTGGATCACATATAACCAAAACAAAACAAAGCAAAACAGCCCTAGGGCCCTGACACTTCCTCTAAATAATTCTTTTTTTTTAAAGGATTTTATTTATTTATTTGACAGAGAGAGAGAGAGAGAGATCACAAGTAGGTAGAAAGGCAGGCGGAGAGAGAGGAGGAAGCAGGTTCCCTGCTGAGCAGAGAGCCCACTGTGGGGCTCGATCCCAGGACCCTGGAATCAGACCTGAACTGAAGGTAGAAGCTCAACCCACTGAGCCATCCACGTGCCCCTCTCTAAATAATTCTATTTCTCTCTTCTTCACATTCTTCTCAAAAATAATTTTCTGCACTCACTAGTATTCAAAAAATTCTAAGAAGATAAAAAATGCAGAGACATATTCAGCTTGCAAGAAAATTCCAGCACTACACCTAAAACTCTGTAGAGTTACTCGTGGAAAACAGCCCAAGTGGTACTCAGAAGGATATTTATAGTCTTAAGTATATTTATTAATAAAATAGTGCAGCCACTATGGAAAACAATACGGACGTTACTGAAAAAATTCAAAACAGAACTACGATATGGTCCAGCAACCCCACTTCTGGGTATTTATTACAAGAAAATAAAAACACTAACCCCAAAAGATATATGCCCTATATTCACTGCAGCATTATTTATAATAGCTAACATATGGAAACAACTTCAGTATCCATCAATGGATGAAGGGAAAAAAGATGTGATACACACACACACACACACACACACACACAAATATACACACATATATTCACAGTGGAATATTATTCAGCCATAAAAATAAAATCTTGCCATTTGCAACAACAAAGATGGACCTTGAGGTGCATTACACTAAGTAAAGTGAGTCAGAGAAAGACAAATACTATATGGCCTGATTTGTATGTGGAATCTTAAAAAAAAAAAAAAAAAGAGCTCAAAGATAAAGAGAACTGATTAGTGGTTGCCAAAAGCAGGGGGCAGGGGGTGGGTGAAATGGGCAAAGGTTGTCAAAAGGCACAAATTTCTAGTTATAAAATAAATAAGTCTCAGAGATGTTATGTACAGCACGGTGACTACAGTTAATAACACTGTACTGCATAGTTGAAAGTTGTTAAAAGGACAGATCTTAAAAGTTCTCATCACAAGGAAAACAAAACTGTAGCTATGTGTAGTGATGGATGTGACCTAGACTTACTGTGGTGATCATTTCACAATATACAAACTATTGAATCATTATATTGTTCACCTAAACTAATATTATATGTCAATTATACCTCAATAAAAAAAATAAAGGGACGCCTGGGTGGCCCAGTTGGTTAAGCAGCTGCCTTCGGCTCAGGTCATGATCCCGGCGTCCTGGGATCGAGTCCCACATCAGGCTCCTTGCTCAGCAGGGAGCCTGCTTCTCCCTCTGCCTCTGTCTGCCATTCTGTCTGCCTGTGCTCGCTCTCTCCCCCTCTTTCTCTCTGATAAATAAATAAAATTAAAAAAAAGAAGTTTAAAAAAATAAAGTCCATTAGTGATAAGAGAAAACATGGAGACCATAAGAACAAGAAATTAGAAGAAAAAAGAGTAGGCTAATTTGAAAAAGAATAAAAACAATAACTAGAAATAAAATAAAAATACAGTTATTGAAATTAAAATCTCAATGAACAAAAAATGGAAATATTTACAACATGCAAAAATTTCAAGAAACTAGAGAAATAATACCATACTGAACCCAAAGAATAGAATGTAGAAAATAATGAAGTGCAGAAATGATGAATCAGAAGACAGTGGAGCCAACTACCAAAAGCCTGATATAGCTGATATAACTGACAGTTTTATAAATTTCATCAAAAAACAAAAGAAACACAAGTAAGTGATATTAGTTAAATAATATTGTATACAATATAGGTGCAAAAGGAATTTAAAAATTATAAGTATAAATTATATTTATAATTTTAAAATTATAAGTAATTATTCACACTAATTACCAAATGGTGAATAAGGATAGCTTTTTGCATAGAAACATATTTCATCTAATAAACTCAGAAAAAATGATAGAAATACAAAATTAACATTATGCAACCTTTAATTAATGGATAAATATGCTAATCTTCAAAGATTGTGAACATGAACACAAAGGAAGACAGACACTAGGTTCCTTATGATAGAAATTCACAGTATCACCTATGGGAAGTCTTTCCAAACAAAAAAAGAGAGAGTAAAAAACTATACTTTAATCTGATGAAATTTCTCCTGATTTAAAGAAGTACAGAGGGAGAAGAATACGAGTGTTGCAATCAGCAAAACCCATGCCATATAAAACTGGACAAAACATGAGGTTTTTTTTTTCAACAACAACAAAAAAATGACAAGGAAAATAGATAATATGTGGATGTGGGGGGTGTAGTATCTACAAATTAATGTGCATAAAGAGCAATAACAATGAATAGGCTTTTGATTCTGATTCAAGAAAAAAGCATTTTTAAATAGGCACATTTTTTTTTTCTTTTTTAAAAGATTTTATTTATTTATTTATTTGACAAAGAGAATGAGAGAGAGAGAGCAAGAGCAAGCGAGCATGAGAAGAGGGAGGGTGAGAGGGAGAAGCAGAGTGCCTGCCAACCAGGGAGCCTGGTGTGGGACTTGATCCTGAGACTCCAGGATCATGACCCGAGCAAAAAAAAATAAATAAATAAAATAAATAAATAAAGCCAAGTTGGACAGATATGTGGGTAATCAGGGACCTACCACTTGTGAATGGCATCTGAAATGGGAGGCATTTCAGATCCAGACTGAGCTCTTAAACTGTAGGGTCTGCAGTAACTTAAATAGGCACATTTTTAAATGTGAAAAATAACTGGACATTTGATGGTATTACTTTTAAGGTAGGATATGTATAATTGAACAATTATGTTTCATAAAGGATACCTATATTTTAGAAATAGATACTTAAATATTTAAAGATGAAATGGCTTCACATCTAGGATTTATTTCTTATAATTTCAGTGGAAGAGATGAGAGTAGATATGGGTAGAAATGTAACCAGGTAGGCCGTGTGTGGATGATTGAAGTATATTGGTTTTATTATACTATTCAGTCTACTTTTATATGTGTTTGAAACTTTCTACAATATATATAATATATACATAGCCATTAAATTTAAAACCCCAAGTGATAATAGATAATTATTTAGAAAAAAATATTAATTACTCAATAGGTTCAAGCAGAAATAGATAACTATTAACAAGAAATACAAACTGAAACCATCCTCCAAGTTTCAGTCACTTTCAAGTTTCAGGACAAAGTGGTCAGGGACAAGTTCTAACAAATAACAAACAAAAAATTAACAACCATCTCATGTAAACACATCCAAAGCATACAAAAAGATAGGCAATTTTTCAGCTTACTTTCCTAGTCTACTTCTCCTTGATAAGAAAATCAGCTGAGGACACTTTGAAAACAGAAGACTTAAGCCAAGCTCACCCACACAGGCAAAGATCCTAAATAAATTCATATAAGTTTCAATATAGCAGTGAATTAAATAGAAAAAAAAGAGGCTGAATCTAAGAAATATAACAATATCACATTAGAAAAAACTGCCTAAAATACATTAACAGATAAGATTTAAAAGGCATTTGATCATGTACTGAAGTAAAGAAAAAACTTCTGAAAAAAAATTCCATGTGAATGCAGATACCATTTAGCTAACTAATATTGGAAGGGAACTTCCATCTCCTAAAACTTATAGCAAAGAAACTTAAATGTGAAATGTTAGTAGCATCCCCATTAATGTAAGGAGCAAGTCAGCAGTATGTTACCAACTCTACCTGTAAACTGGATCAGAATGCATAGCCAGAGGATAAAAATACAAAAATAAATAAAAGTTAGGAATAGTAAAAAGAAATAGAAATTATTTGTTGCAAATATGATCATCATTTAGAAAATCCAAGGGAAAAGATTACGGATTATTTAAGTAAATAAGGACTTAAAAAAACTGGTGTATAGATAACTATAGTAATATGAACAGCCTTGTCGTACAAAGCAGTAATTATTAAAATATGTTTATATGTATTATAAATGAGAATCAAAACTAAAATGAATTTCACTACACTGTTCAACATTAAATACATCAAAATACCTGGGTCTCACAAAGTTATGCAGATCTGCCTCTTTCCTGTAGCAAGTAGATCTTTTTGAACAAAAAGTTCCCCGAAGTCTGTTTGACTAGTAAAGAAATCCTATCATCACTATGTATTTTCTCTGAGATCTCAGATTCTGTCTTAGCCCCCCTACCTTGTGCTGCAGCTTCTCAATCTCACACCCTGGATGGAACACTGACCCACCATCTGCAAGAGTTTAAGCTGACAAACTGCCCAGTTTACGAAGAGGAGGTGATATTTTCTAAGGAGCCTTTAATCAATGAACCAGGAGCCGAAATGAGGATCTACTTCACGAGAAGACCTTCGGTACTACTCACACCATAACAGAGGGGGCACCACAAAGTTGCGCTCCTTATCGCTCTCCCTGGGGGGGCCCCCAGGAATAGCCGGATGTATGCACACTGACTTCCGTTTTGGGGGTCTGTGGGAGGAGAGGTCTTGTTGCGAGAAGGACGGCGTCGGAGCAGCCCAGGGAGAAATACAGGCTCAACTCCAGGTAAGATAAGAATATTGAGTAAGGTTTGAGGGAATCCCCTATATCGAAAGCCATAAGACCACACGGTCCTGTCCCTGCAGTCAGCTCTAGAAGATTCCGGGGATGGATAAACCGATGTAATACTCTGAATTCTTGTTCTGAGAACTCGGAGAAATAATAGCCTGGACCCGGGGTGTTCGTATCGGAGGGGTCAATGTAGGACCTTCTGTGAATTCAGTGGAACTTCCCCTCCCCCATAACAGAGGCATCTCCTCAGATCCGGGCCCCTGCTGTCAGCCCTGGGAAACCCCAATAGCTGAAGATATTTGACTCGGGTGTTTGCTTCAGGTTATCAGAGGAAGGAGTCCGAGGCTCTATCAGGAGTTGACAAACACCCCTATTTATCTAGAGAAACAGCCTCCCTAGAACAGTGGAGGCTCTAAAGAGCCCCACTCTTGCTGTTAGCCCCGGGAGGCTCTTAGTATGGCTGCAGGGCCCAGGTGCCTGTCGCTTCACCTTTTGGTTAGTCGGGGGAAGAGGGGAACATAAAAGCCTTGGTTTAAGGCTATACTATTCAGGTAAGCGGAGGGAGTCCTAGGGATGGGTTTTTTTTTTTTTTTTAATTTTTAAAAAGATTATTTATTTATTTATTTATTTGACAGAGATCACAAGTAGGCAGAGAGGCAGGCAGAGGGGGAGGGGGAAGCAGGCTCGCTGCTGAGCAGAGAACCCGATGTGCGGTTCGATCCCAGGACCCTGAGATCATGACCTGAGGCGAAGGCAGAGGCTTTAATGCGCTGAGCTACCCAGGTGACCCCCTAGAGGAATGGTTTTGAGTGAAATTCATAACCTTAAACAAGGACTGAGGGGAATTCCTTCCTCAGGACAAAAGGGGTCCCAAAGAGTGTCTCCCACGCTTAAACTCAGGTGGATCCTTAGCAAGATTATGAGGCTAAGATGTCTCTCTATCCTCAGTGGTCCCAGGGAGATGAGCCCAATTAAAAGGAGATGATTCAGGCCATTCTAGAGGTCAAAGTGAGAACAGGATACAGAGTTAGGATCCTCCTCTGTGGTCAGTCTTGGAAAACCTTGGAGAGAACTGCATTTTGACTCTCCACCCTTCCCCCTTTCCCTCACCGCCTCCCCCGCCAAACCCCCCCTCCACTGCAAATCCCAGGATATCAGGTGGATGAGACCCTTGGTGTGATTTTATAGACCTCAGGTCAGTGGAAGCAGGGATACCTGAAAGTCAAGAGTCAAGGGGAGGAGCCAGGGTAAGGAATCTGAGCATTGAGCAGACCACTCATCACAGAACAGAGGCTGTTTCACAGAGCACTCCATGTGATATCATCTCTCAAAGGGGTTCCTGGTTAAGGTATGTTAAACTGAGTCCTTCCTAAGCTCTTTCTCAAACCTTTCAAAAATATGAGTCTTGCTATGAGGGGATAGATCTAAGATCAGCCAAGAGAGGAGTCCTAGGCCCTGCAAGAGGCCAAAGTGAGGGCTCTAGGTGAGGAGTGAGAACCCTATTTATCTTAGGATGGGGAAGGTCCACATAGCTTTGCCATTGCTGTCATCTCAGGACACCCTTAGGCAGAGGTGCTCAGAAGTAGTTCTCCTTCAGTTCCTTCTCCAGGATGTCAGGGAGGTGAGGGCTTTGAACTGAGGGGTCAGCATCAAATCAGTTAAGCAGAGGACCTTAGGTCCTGCAAGAAGTAAAGGTAATGACACTGAATGTGAAGAGAAATACCCCTACTCCACAACAGGGGAGGCACCATAGAGCCTAGGTTTGCCAAATCCTGTATCAGCTCCAGTAGGACTCAGGTAGGGGTGGGAGGCTTCAGCCCAAGGTGAGCTCTGGTTACTTCCAGAGTCCTCAGGGTAAAGGTTAATCCAAGAAGGGGAGCCTTGAAGGATCCTAGAGTAGAACCTTCAAGGAAACCTGGACGGATGGCTGTTGATAAAGCCCAAGATAATATCTCCCTGATAGAGGATATCACACCATTTCATCCTCTTTCCTCCAGTTCACTGAATCATCTATAGTCTTTTTCACACTCGTGCCTGCTTCTCTGACCAGAATCATCATGCCTCGGGGCCAGAAGAGTAAGCTTCGTGCCCGTGAAAAACGCCGCCAGGCTCGAGAAGAGTCAGGGCATCTGGTGGATGCTCAGGCTACTGTACCAGAGAAAGAAAAGCCCTCTTCATCTCCACCTCCTCATTTCAAAGATGCTCCCCAGAGCTCACCTGCCACAGGAGCACACAGTAATCCTCAAATTACTGGCAGAGTCCACTCCACCAGCACTACTGCTGAAGCTGCTCCAAACACAAGATTTAATGAAGGTGCCAAAAATCAAGTGGAGGAAAAGCCAAATGCCTCACAGGCCAAAGATACCACTGAGCACTGGCCCAGAGGCCCTATAGATAAGAAGGTTGCTATGTTGGTATACTACCTGCTGTACAAGTATCAAATGAAAGAGTCCATTACCAAGGCAGATATGCTAAAAAATGTAATCCAGATTTACAAGAATCACTTCCATGAGATCCTCTGGAAAGCCTCTGAGCACTTGGAGCTGGTGTTTGGCCTTGACGTGAAGGAAGTGGATCCCAACAGGAACATCTATGTTCTTGTCAACAAATTGGAATCCAGCTATAATGGGAGAGTAAATGAGAATGGAGGTGTGCCCAAGACTGGCCTGTTGATGACTGTCCTGGGCGTGATCTTCACAAAGGGCAACTGTGCCACTGAGGAGCAAGTCTGGGAAGTGCTGAATATGATGGGGTTATATGATGGAATGAAGAACTTCATCTATGGGGAGCCGAGGAAGCTCATCACCAAAGATTGGGTGAAAGAAGAGTACCTGGAGTACCGGCAGGTGGCCGACAGTGATCCTCCACGCTATGAGTTCCTGTGGGGTCCCAGAGCCCACGCTGAGACCAGCAAGATGAGAGTTCTAGAGTTTGTGGCCAAGATCCATAATACCGTCCCAAGTGCCTTCCCAACCTGGTATGAAGAGGCTTTGAGAGATGAGGAAGAGCGAGCTAGAGCCAGAGTTGTAGCCAAGGCTTGTACCGCTGCTATGGCAAGTGCACGCTCCAGGGCCATGGCCAGCAGCTTCTCCTGCCCCAAGTAAAGTTTGAAGAAGGTTATTACTATGTGTTTGAAGAGAACAGCTAATGTTCTCATTAGTGAAAGATCAGGGTGAACCTGGAGATAAGAGAGTACATGACACATTTGTGTTCCTGTTTTACATAATAATCTGGATATTTGTCTAAGTGTTTTTTTGTTTTGTTTTTGTTTTTGTTTTTTTGAGAGAGAGAGGATGAGAATGGTGGGGAGGCGCAAGGGGAGAGAGAGAATCTTAAGCAAGTTCCATGCCCAGCACAGAGCCTGACATGGCTTGATCTCATGACCTTGAGGTCATGCGTGAGCCAAAATCAAGAGTCACTTAACTGACTAAGCCACTCAGGCACTGCAATATTGTTCTGTTTAATAGAAGGGTTAACTAGCTTCAGAATCTGAGTTTGTGAATGGTGTAAATCACACATTTATTGACATTTATGAGTTTTAAGAGTAAGCATTTTACTATTTTATAGAACAAATTGGGAATTTTTCCATTTTATTCAGTTACTTGGAAAAAGATAATGTAGTAGTGGATTAGGCACTTCCTTGGAAATGTGAAAGAAGTCAGCAGTAAATCCTGGGATCAAGAAATAGAGAAAAAGAAAAAGATGATACATCTTTGTATTCCTTTATCACTATTTGGTCTGTTCTGTAAATTTAAGAGATATGCTTAGATGTGCTTAGCTTATTCAAGCATGTAGACTTAATTACATCATAATAAATTAGACCTCTTGCATACCGTCTCATTTATTTCTCAGACATTCCTTCAGCATCTTACCTTTGGGGAGGCTTCCTGCTAGTACTAGGAGTGTCAGGATAAACAGGACCCACCCATAGAGTTTTAGAGTGTAGAAACAGCTGTGGAGTAAGAAAGAGGATGGGATACACCCTAAGATCTAAGGACAAGTGAAAAGGAGAGGACCTGGGAGGATCCAGATGTGAGAAGTCAAGTGTAAGCACCCTGAGGCTAGTGGGTCTGGGGCCTTGGGAAACTGCAAGTCCTTTGGTATGAGTTATTTTTACCTGAAGCTGGAGGGTGGATCAGATGAAGCTGCTGTGGGAGTGAGGCAAGGGCCGGACCCTCAGAAGCTGTGTCCAGAGTTAAGAGGCTAAAGCCTGGAATGGAAAACTGTTTCACGCAATTACTTTAAGATCATGAATTAACGAGAGAGAAATCTCCACCAGGGACAGAAGGGGAAGGTGTCCTGCATCCTTTCCTGCTGTTCTTTTCCCAGTGCAGTTAAGCACAGCACACAAACTATGTTTTTGAGAAATAGGAGTGATATACAAAATGGCTATGTTCAGAAGCCACTGTGCTAACGATATTCACTCTGGCCTGGAGGACACACAGCCCACTACATTAAAGTTCATTTTATTAGGTTTTGTGTAATTTGGCAAACTCCAAGTGAGGGCTAAATTTTTAATGGAACTGAAATAAAGGAAAACAGAAGTGGTCTGGATGAAAGGACAGTTGGAGGGAGGTGCTTCTTGACACAAAGGACCCTTAAGTTCCACTTAACTGGGCAAGACTTCCCCCAGCATGCAATAAGTAACATCCTGAAAACTTGCAGAGCAAGCAATTTAGCTTTATAATTTAGCTATGCATCATGTTGGCTGATTTGTTATGCTATCTCATAGAGTGCTACATATCCTCCCATACCTCTTGGATTAAAAAAAAATAATAACTGAAAATTATTAGACTCAGTATATGCCAGACACTATGCCAAGTGCTTTCATACATTATATACATGCCAGGAATCCTACACATCAGGGCCTCTCTAGCTGAAAAACCTTACAGATCTTTGAAATTTTCCTGACTTCCCCTGTCATAAATGACTGAAGTGGGACTGGACTTCTGGTCTGAATTCATTTAGAGTTCCTCATTATTTCATGTCTCCTTGAATAAAGCAAATATTTTGTCTCTTAATTCATTTCTACTCTCAATGCTCCACAATGTCTTTCAGGCAACTGAGATGAAGGACCCTCTTGCCAATGTATTAAGCCCAGGTTTAACAAATAAAAAAGAAAATAAGAATTAAAAACAATTTCAGGATGTTCCCAATGAAACAGAAAGCCCAGAATCACCTGCGTTTCCCCTAACTTAGAACATTCCAAACCCTTGAAGATGTCCACTGTCTGTCCCATTCCTGACCTTTGGCCGTAAAGTTTAGACTGCTCATCTGCTCTGGGTGCTTCTAAGTTTTTTCCAAGTCAGCTTGTGAGCAGTCTGATTTGGCACAGGATCTACTGATTCTTGTAAGATAACCCTGAAGTTAGGGAAGAGGTTTTAGAAAACAGATGAAATTCTTAATAAAGAGGAATTTAATCTGATCATTTACTTGAGACTGGCCACTGAACCCATATGTTGATAAGTGAACTTAACAAAGTGGTCAAGAACAAAAACCTTCCTCCTAAGTGGTAGATGAGGAAAGCCAGAAGAAATCATTATATAGCAACCGTGGCAGAGACTAGATTCCTAAAATCTCAGGTGTCCTTCCATGAGGATGTAGTAATTTTCTACTGCTGACAAATTGCTGTAAGTCAAGGTACTTAGAACAACACATACTCTTTATCTCACATTTTTGTAGGTAATATATATGGGTTGGCTGTGCAGTTTTCTTTGTTCAGGGTTACACAAAGCCCAAATCAAGCTGTCAGTCTTGGTTCTTACTGAGAGATACTGAGAAGCATCTCATTCCACACATACACAGGTTGCTTTCAAAATCTAGTTCTATGAGGAATTCAGGGCCTTGTGACTATAAGACTGAAGCCCTGTTTCCTTGCTGAATGTTAGCTGGAACTGCCATAGCTCCTCAAGGTCTCTCTCCACTTTTTGCATATGAGCCCCTGCTTCAGAAACAGCATGTTGACTCTTTTCTCTTTTTTTTTTTTTTTAAAGATTTATTTATTTGACAGAGAGAAATCACAAGTAGACAGAGAGGCAGCCAGAGAGAGAGAGAGAGGGAAGCAAGCTCCCCGCTGAGCAGAGAGCTCAATGCGGGACCCGATCCCAGGACCCTGAGATCATGACCTGAGCCGAAGGCAGCGGCTTAATCCACTGAGCCACCCAGGCGCCCCATGTTGACTCTTTCTCATGTAGAAACTCTTCTGCCCCCCACTCTGCTGCATTTCTCTTCTGCTTCCAGCCAAACGAAGTCCTCTGCTTCTAAGGGCTCATGTCATTAGATTGGGCCCACTCAGATAATACAGTATAATCTCCCTATTCAAAATTTTAATCACATATGCAAAGTGCCTTTGACCATGTAACATAACATATTGACAAGTTTTCAAGATAAAGGTATGGGCATCCTTGTGGAACAATTATTCAGTCCACTTCCAAGGAAGAAAATGTCTCCCTGGCAGATATGCCAGATTTGATAAGAAAGAAAAAAAATGTTAGCATACACCTGACTCTTGTCTATACCTGCACCAGATGAAAATTCTGAAACTTTTTCAGTGTGTTTAAAGATACCTGAACAAGTGTTCAGCCATGTCCTTCTGGTGGTGGATAGCAAAGACTCACAGGTTAGAGGTTTTTCATTGAGCAAAAGGAATCAGAAAATTCTCAGTGTATTGAGAGTATAGAGGTTATTGGTAAAAGTTCAGAAAGGTGTTATAGAGTGAAAAAGGGTGACACCTCCCTGCTGAAATTTTCAATGTCCTTTAGAAAACTGCTGTGGTTCTGTATTTGAAAACATTAGTCACATAGGGGCACTAGAAAAAGTTGCTGAATTGCAAGGAAATCTGATCTCAGAAAATCCTCCAGGAACAAAGAGAGCTAATGTTATAACAAACTAGAACAGTTGCTCTTTTCTGAGTACCTATTATGTACCCATTAATGGGAAGGTTTACAGATCTTCAAGACACTTCATGTCTCATTATCTTTGGTTCATATGGAGGTACCTGCCAGTGGCTACAAAGGGTCATGTGACTATTCTTGACACTGTAGTATGCGCAGAAGCATGCTTCTCACCTCCAAAGGTATTTGAGAACTAGTGTGCCAACTCTATGCTTTTTGTTTCACTGAACAGCAAACATGCAGAGCCTATGTTGAGATGTGGAAGCTCATGATAGAAGCACCCTGGATTCCAGGGTCACCTGACAATGGAGACACCCTGCCAATGCCCATCAAATTTTATGTACAAAACAATTTAAATTTTGTTATATTAAGCCATTTGCAATCAGATTTTTCCAATTACATCTCATTTACATTACCTGAAAACTACACAGATAGTATTTCTGTTCTCTTATTTAAATATTTTAATGACAAAGGAAATAGGGCATATGTTCTTGTTGCCAAAAAATTCTAATAGGGACACCTGGGTGGCTTGGGGCGCCTGAGTGCCTCAGTTGTTCAGCGTCTGCCTTCAGCTCAGGTCAAGATCTTAAGGTCCTGGGATTGAGATCCTACTCAGTGGGAAGCCTGCTTCTTCCTCTCCCCTCCCCCTGCTTGTGTTCCCTCTCTCTCTGTCAAATAAATAAATAAATAAAATCTTTAAAAAAATCTAACAATAGGGAGAGATTATAATTCTTCCTTACTATGTTCTTTCAAATTTTATCCCTTCCTAGAGGTAACTGCTTTAAAAAATCTTGTGTGTAGTATTTTAAGACTGATTCTAGGCCTATTCTTACATACATGGGTTAGAAAAATACACTGTAATGATTGTCTTATGGTTTCACTTATTTGTGGAGGATATCTATTATCCTTCCTTAATACCCATCACTGGGCTCAGCCATCCCCCCCCCCCTAAAACCCTCAGTTTGATTCCTGGAGTCCACAGTCTCTCATGGTTCATCTCCCCTTCTGATTCCTCTCCTTCATTTTCCCTTCCTTCTCCTAATGTCCTCCATGCTATTCCATGTGTTCCACCAATAAGTGGTGATGGATATTAAGGAGGGCACATATTGCATAGAGAACTGGGTGTTATATGCGAACAATGAATCATGGAACACTACATCAAAAACTAATGATGTACTGTATGGTGACTAACATAACATAATAAAAAATTACTTTAAATTTAAAAAAGGATATCTACACCCTTTTAATCTATTCTAACTTT